>NC_080167.1:8978042-9278042 GCF_950295315.1 Erinaceus europaeus | reverse complement strand
CACGGGGCAGCAGTGCGCGGAAGCCGGGGACATCTGTGCCATCTGCCAGGCGGAGTTCCGAGAGCCCCTGATCCTCATGTGCCAGGTGAGCCAGGCTGGAGGGTTGGGGGGCAGGGGTGCCCATAGGCCAAGGCTGGGCTCGTCCTAGCTCTCAGGGGTCAAACCTGGAGGAGTCAAGCCGGCTTCACCTCAGGCGCTGCCTCCTCAGGCGTGTTGGCTGGGACCCTTCCGGCAGGTTGCCTCCCCTCCCTGAGCCTCATGGGTGAAATGTAGAAAAGGAAGGTTCAAGGCTGGACAGTGGCACATCAGGCTGAGCGCACACTTTCTATGCTAAGGACTTGGGTTCAAACCACACTCACCACCAATGGGGGAGAATTTTCATACATGGTGAAGCAGGTCTGCGGGTATTTCTCTCTCTCTCTCTCTCTCTCTCTCTCCCCCCCTCCCTCCCTCCCTCCCCCTCTCTCTCTCCCCCTCTCTCCCTCCCTCCCTCCCCCTCTCCCTCTCCCTCTCCTTCTCTCTCTCCCTCTCCCCCTCTTTTCTCAATTTCTCTCTGTCCTATTTAATAAAAAAGAAAGGAGCGGGGGGAAGGAAAAATGACCACAGGAGTGGTGGAGTCATTGTGTAGGCACTGAGCCTCAGTGATAACCCTGGTGGCAATTAAAAAAAAAAAAAAAACTTAAAAGAAGAGAAAATTAAAGTCTGTGTGATGCGTAGTGTCAGAAGACCCGGAGCCATGTTCTAAGCATGAGTCCCAGCCAGGTCAGTCCCCTTCCCTGAATCTAGATTTCCATTCCTTCCCTGCCCTGCCCTTCTCTTTCTTTCATCCATTCTTTCGTTCTTTCTTTCTTTCTTTCTTCCTTTCTTTCTTTCTTTCTCTTTTTCTCATGCAGAGTAAGTCTAGGTTCTCATGCAGCAGAATATCACTCAGCAGTCTCTCTGACCCAGTTTTTCCTTCCTTTTTTTCTTTCTTTTATAAGAGAGAGAGGGAGAAGGGGGAAAGACACCCAAAGAGAAGAGACACCACAATACTACTGCACTGTCCATAGCACCTCCTAGTACCTAGCCGTGGTGCTCCTGTGTGGTGCTGAGACTTAGTCCCTAGGCCCCCCACACAGCAAGGTATGTGATCTATCAGTGAACCATCTCCCAGTCCTGAGTTTGTCTCTCTTTTCTGTCTCTCTCTCTCTTCTCTGTCTCTACCTATGATTGAAAGAGGCAAAAACGCCCACTGAGAGCAGTGAGATCACACAGGCATGAAGTCTCAGGGAATCCCCACCAGCAACAAACAAACAAAACAGACCTGGGAATCATCCCCCTGTATCATGGAGCAATGATGATGCCTTTGAGGATCCTCTTTGGAAAGAGCTACGCTTGAATGATTCAGCCATACGGTAGCTGTTATCATCACTGTTATTGTCGCCATCATTAGTATAGCCATCCGTCTCCGTGATTAGTCGTGGGTCAGCAACCCAGAGCAGTTAGCACTGGCCAGTCCCTTCTAACTCCCTGAATATGTCCTTCCTCCCTCTCCTGGCCTTGTCCTCCCCTGCCCCTCTTCCCCTCCCTTCCCCTCCTGGTATGAGCAGCAAAGATGTCGATTCTGCAGATGTGTCTGAGTCAGAGCGTCACATGGGACTCTGGGGAGGGGCAGCAGAGGCACGCAGGCCCCTCCCCTCCTCTCGGGCCTCACCAGGGAGTCAGGCACATATAGAAATAGCTGAGAGACAGGCAGGCAGTGAGAAGTACTGTGTTAGGAGAGTCAGGCAGTGGCATCCCAGGGGGGTGGGTGGGAAGGCTTGCTGGAAGGAGGCAGAGGCTGCAGACTAGCAGAAGTGGGGAAGCTATGGCCTCCCTGCACACGTACCCCACATCGCCCTCAGGGGTGGGAAGACAGGCACTCTTCTGGCACCGGCAGTGTCTTTTATGTTTTATGTATGGATTGTTTTAGGACATATGTTTTTCTTATTTAATTTGAAAATTCAGAATATAATCCAAAGGGGGGTGGTAGGAGATGGCTCAGGGGACAGAGCACATGCCTTCCCATGTATGAGGTCCTGGGTTCAAGCCCAGGCACCACAGGGGAGCTCCAGGAATAGCAAGCACCAGAGGGTGCTTCTCAGTGGTGGAGCTGTGCTGTGAGTCTCCCTCTCCTGTTTTCTCGTTGGTATTTTCCCCTCTCTCTGATTTTAGAAAGGTAAAGAATGAGCTGGAAAAATAGCTTACTTAGAGCACTGCCTAAAATGGAAGGAAAGAGGGAAGGGAGGGAGGGAGGGAGGGAAGGAAGGAAGGAAGGAAGGAAGGAAGGAAGGAAGGGAGGGAGGGAGGGACAAAATTCAATAGCCAAGGGTGGATGGCAGCAGAGATTCACTCAACAGAACACACACTTTACTATCCATGATAACCCAGGTTCAAGCCCCCTCACTGCCATTACCTGCCCCCACCTCCACATGGGAGCACCATGCAAAGAGGAAGTTTCAGGGGTGGTAGAGTGCTGTGGTGTCTCCTTCTCTCTGTGTCTCTGTGTCTCCCTCTCTCTCACCTTCTACCTAGAAAAAGGAAATCCCAGAGCCTGGCCCCCACTGCACTGGGGGGATCTTCCCTCTCTTTCTGTCTTCCTATCTCTGTCTCTCCTTCTTTCTGAAAAAGTTGGCCTATGACAGTTACGTGCAGGACAAGGGCTGGGTCCTGGGCCCAAGAAAGGCCATGATGAAGAGGACCATTGTGGTGAAATGAGGACAAAGTCTGGAGTTAACAAGAACATGCCTGCAAGGGTCTCGGCGCTAAGGCTGACAGAGGTGCCATGGCAATGCGAGACGATCGTGTTGAGGAGGACTGAGACTGGGGAAGGGCATGTGGACATGTTGCATGTTATCTCTACAGCTTTGCTGGAGGTCTAAAATGTGTGTACCCCAGGAGGTGGCACAGTGGCTAGAGCACTCCACTCTCAAGCACGAGGTCCCGAGTTGCTTTCCTGGTATCAAATATGCCAGAGTGATGCTCTGGTTCTCTCTATCATAAATAAATAAACCTTTAAAAAATTATTCCGGGGCCGGGTAACACAGCAGGTTAAGCGTACATGGCGTGAAGCACCAAGGACCGGCATAAGGATCCCAGTTCGAGACCCTGGCTCCCCACGTACAGGGGGGTTGCCTCATAGGCGGTAAAGCAGGTCTGCAGGTGTCTTTCTCTTGATTTTTCAACAGTGTCAGCAATAATAACAATAATAACAAATACAATAAACAACAAGGACAATAAAAGGGAAAAAATAGCCTCCAGGAGCAGTGGATTCATAGTGCAGGCATCGAGCCCCAGTGATAACCCTGGAGGCAAAAAATATATATATTCTAACACATAAAGCCTTCTTTAAAAATGCTTTAAAGATGTAAAAAAGAAAATGGTAACAGGGCTCCCCAACCCCCTACCACCCACACAGCCAACCCGGTCTGCTGTTTTCTTTGTGTCTTTCTAGAGATGCCTTGTAGAGTTACACACACACACACACACACACACACACATATATGCATATATACACAAATAAACATATGTTTTTCAAAAAAAAACTAAGCTGCATTCACCTCTTTCCTTTTGGGGGGAGCTCTAGGTTTATCTCTGGGGTTCACCACTGCTCCTGTAGGCCGTATTTTTCCATTTTGTTGCCCCTGTAGTTGGATAAGACAGAGAGAAGTCAAGAGAGGAAGGGAAGACAGAAACGGGGAGAGAAAGATAGACACCTGCAGACCTGCTTCGCCTCTTATGAGGCGACCCCTCCCCCCCCCACAGGTAGGGAGCCGGGGGCTCGAATCGGGATCCTTACGCCGGCTCTTACACTTGGTGCCGTGTGCATTAACCCACTGCACCCCCACCTCTTTCCTTCTAATCTGAAGTTCTGTCTTAAGCCTTTGTCCTGATTTGGGGCTGGGAGATGACTCACCCAGCAGAGTGTACACACTGCCATTCATGAGAACCGGAGTGTGAGTCCCCAGTCACCGTGTCGGAGCACTTGCAGAGGGGAAGCTTCACGAGCGGTGGAACAGTGCTATGTTGTCTTTCCTCATCTCTCTTTCCCTCTCTGTCTCTTACCCTCTATCTAAAAGAAAAGAAAAAAGACAAAAAAGACTGTGGGGAGCAGTGGAGTGTACAGATACTAAGCACATCAGTGATTCTGATGGAAAACAAAGAAAAGGAGAGCGAAGCGACTGCCCGATTCACACACTGTCTTGTGTTCGGGCAGATCAACTTCTCTAGCCATTCTAGACATAGAATCTTCTGTTCTGATGAATATGACTGTCAGGAAATAGCAGAAGCAGGGATGTCTCGCCCCCCGTCTGGGCCCATCCTGTTGATTAACCACATTGATCCCGTCTCAGCCTGTCTGCCTCACGCTCTACACAGGGCACGCTCCTCGTGGTGGAAATGCCGGGTCAGAGGTGCAGCAGGCTCACAGCCGTTGCCAGATCGTCCTCTGCCCAGACCGTATCTGTTCAGCTCCCAGCGCTGGGAGTGACGTGTCCCGGGACACTGTCCTGTGATCTGGAGCCTTTTAGGAGCTTTGCTAAGCTGAGAGGTGGCGAGCACTGTCTCAGTGCAGTTCCCGTTTGCCTTCCCTTACTTATGAGTGCTGCCAGCCCTGTGCTCCAGAGCTGCTGTACTTCCTGCTCAGTTGCAGTGGTGAGTCAACCACGTCAAGGTGAAAGTCTTTCTTCTTCCTCCCCAGCACTGGTCTTTGCTGGGTTAGAGTGCTTGGGCGGGGGGCTGCACATAGCCCTCTTGTCCCAGGACCCACAGCTGACTCCCACCAGTCCAGAAAGGCCTGGCATGGGCCTCAGTCTTGCACTGCTGCCCTGAGCCAGGCCTAGAATGCAGACATGTCTTCCCGTGGGAGCCGGGGCCTCCTTAACTTGCTCACGCACTGAATGGATAGACAAGTGAGTGGGCGAGTCAGGCCTCACTGCCTCCCTAATGCTGCCCTGACTGCTTCTCCACACTGCTCTCTGCTCCTGGCTGTGTGGCCTCTTAGAGCCCTGTGTATCTCTCTGATGGCACTTGTCCCAGTTGCTACCTACCTGTTTGGTTGGACAATGGGTTGTGTGAGGCCCGACTCCTCTTCACCACGTAGTGAGCATCTCGAAAAGGGCAACCATATTTGATTGTTTAGCAGGAAAGTCATAGTTCTGACTCAGTAGATACTAAATGGATGGGACAGGGTAGATGAATGATGAAGAGATGAAATTAGATGGATGAGTGGGTGGATGGAATGAGATAAATGGATGGATGGGATTAGATGTGTGGGAACAGGGTGGATGGACAGATGGCTGGGTGATTAGGGTGGAAGATGGGAGACTGGATGGAGGGATAGATAATACCTGAGTGAGTGGTGGCTGGATCTATAAGTAGAGCAACAGAAAGAGAATGAAAAGACCCCTCAAAGGGTCATCAAATTAAGCTCAGAGTGTCACCACCACCACCACCCCAATACCTCCAAGAAGCTGAGGCTGGGTAGCAGCTTGGTGGCTAAAGCCAGACAGAGGACACTGAGGTGCTGGGCATTAGCACACCCACTGGGTCCTCCCAGGCCTCGAGGACATGCTTCCCGCACTGCTGCCGGGGCCAGGAAAAGGCTCTTGGGAACACAAGGTCAGAAAAACATGGCTTATTTCAGGAGTCCTCCTTTCCAAAGAGAAAACTCATGGCGTGGCTGGTGAGCAAAGTGCCCTCCAGTTCTCAGTCCCTGTGAGATTCCGTGTCTGGACCTGAGTGCTAGGAACACAGGAAAGAGCAAGAGGAAGGTAGCCCCGTTAATGCCTTGCTTGTGGCCTCCTCACACCTGAAGGGATTATTATCACTCAGCCATTTCACCCTTGCAGACACCTGGGGAGGGGGCTGGTCGCTGCTTCACAGAGAAGGGTGGTCTCAGAGAGCCTAACTCTGAACCTCTGGGCTAGACCTGGGGGGCTGGATGATCTTGGGATGAAAGCGGGTGAGCCTCCAACTCAAAGACTCCTTTCCCTACTTTCTGCTGTAGGAGGTCCAGCCAGGGTCCAGTCCACTGCCCACAAGCCCACCAGCTCCTGCACCTCCCAGCCCCTGCTGTCCCTCTCCCTGCAGGGTTCATCCCTTCTCCAGCTAACAGCCAGCTGGCATCAGAGCCTCTCCTAGCAAAGCATGGAAGTGGGCTGTGTCCTCGTCCTTTGAATCTCTTCATCTAGCACCAGATCCTGCCCTGCCTTACTCTCCAGGGAGGAGACTGCCCTCGGAAAGAGCAGGCCCAGAGCTGCTTAATTACTTGCTCCCCTTCCTCCCTCCCTCCCTTCCTTCCAATTTTCCTTCCTTCCTTTGTCTCTCTCTTCTTTTCTTTTTTTGATAGAAACAGAGAAATTGAGAGGGGCAGGGGAAACAGAGAGACACCTGCAGTCCTGCTTCACTGCTTGGGAAGCTTCCTTCCTGCAGGTGGAAACTAGGGGCTTGAACCTGGGTCCTTGTGCATGGGAAAGTGTGTGCTCAACCGGGGCCACTACCGCCTGGCCCTACATGTTTGTTCTTTCAAGATTTATTTATTTGGGCGGAGGGTAGATAGCATAATGGTTATGCAAACAGACTCTCATGCCTGAGACTCCAACGTCCCAGGTTCAATCCCCTGCACCACCATAAGCCAGAAATGAACAATGTTCTGGTAAAAATTAATTAATTTTAATTTTTAAAAATATGTATTTATTTATGAGAGACAGACAGACAGAAAGAGTGCCCCAGGGCATCTCTCTGGCACATGCGGTGCTGGGGGTTGAACTCATGCCTTACAGTACACTGCTTTATCCACTGTGCCACCTCTCATCTAATTCCCAACTGGAGCTCCAGTCTCACAACGACAGACATTGTCCATCCTGTCTGTGACCCTGCCCCCCGCCTGTGTGCCCAGCCTCCTCAGAGGACCAAGGCGACACAGTGGGGTATTGTCCCCCCCCCCACCACCACCCGCTTCCTGTCCTGCAGCACGTGTTCTGTGAGGAGTGCCTCTGCCTCTGGCTGGACCGTGAGCGCACCTGCCCGCTCTGCCGCGCGGTCACCGTGGACGCGCTACGCTGCTGGAAGGACGGGGCCACCTCTGCACACTTCCAGGTGTATTAGGACCGAAGACCAGCTCACCTGGAGACAGACAGATGCTCACACAGTCAGCACCTCTAGCCTGGAACTTCTGGGAAACCAGCCTCCCTTTCTTCCTGTCTCTCTCAAGGCACCCCCCATCCTGTGTTCCCCACAGCTCCTCCCTTCCCTCTGCCTCTCTGTGCAGACCCCTTGCCCCACCAGTCTCCTACCCACCCACCTCCCTTTTGCTGAAGGAACCTTCGACAGACAAGTCCCACCTTGCTGGCTATTTATATTCTTGGGGGATATATGTTATTGATTACATATGAGAGTGGATTTCACACGAGAGAGAGAGACAGACAGACAGAGAGAGAGAGAGAGAGAGAGAGACAGACATCACTCTGGTACTTGCAGTGCCAGGAATCAAACTAGGAATCTCAGGCAAGGCAAATCCACAAATTATTTCCCCAACCTATTAATACCTAAAAAAAACCTTTTCATGCAGCACTGGGGAATGAACTCAGGGCCTTGTGTCATCACAGTGTAGCTGAGTGAACTCCCATGCCCAACTTTTTATTTAGAGAGAGGGAAGGAGGGAAAAAGAGGGAGAGAGATAGAAAGACAGAAACAGAGAGAGAGAGAGAGAGGAAGAGACAGACTACACTGCTCCATGGAGCTCCCGTATGTCCCATCTGTGGTGCTCCCAAGTAGAGCTGGGACTCGGACCCAGGTCCTAACCCATGGTGTGGCACACATGCTACCAGGTGAGCTATCTCCTCACCTGGTCCCCCTCTCCTCCCCTCACCCCCCTTTTTTGCCTCCAGGGTTATCTCCGGGGCTCGGCACTGGCACTACGAATTCACTGCTCCAGGTGGCCATTTTTTCCCATTTTATTAGATAGGACAGAGAGAAATTGAGAGGGGGTGGGGAGATAGAGAGGGAGAGAGAGAGAGACACCCGCAGACCTGCTTCACTCCCTGCAGCTGGAGAGCGGGTGCTCAAACCCGGCTCCTTGCACTTGTTTTTGCAGTTGGTACTATGTGCACATAACCGGGTGAGCCACAGCCCAGCCCCCCCGTTTCTCATTTTTTATTTTTGATTAATAGATACAATACAAGACTGTAAGGTTACAGGAATAGCTCCACATCACACCTGCCACCAAAGTTCTGTGTCCCCACCCTCACATCTCCTAGAGATAACCGCATGGCCGCCAGAGTTCTCACAAAGTCTTAGAAACAGTTTGCTTGATCCCGTTTTTATTTGTGTTTTATTTGCAAGCTCAGGTGTATCAGTTCTCTAGATTCTACATGTGACTTCTAGTCATTGTCCTAATATATATATATATATATATTAAGAGAGATCAGAGGCCTTTCTATGGCAATGTGGTGTTAGAGATCAAGCCTGGCACCTCACACATGCCAGGGAAGTCCTCTACCTGCTGAGGTGAGTGGTTGGAGCTCTGTCTGCCCCTGGGTTGGTTTGAGGCAATGCAGGCTGCAGACTGGGCAGGGCCTAGTGATCACAGCCCTGCCCCACACCATGGAGGCTGGGTAGATGTGGATTGCTGGGACTCAGTGTGAGTATAAATGCTGGGCCCTCCCCTATGAATGACTCAGGGTAGCTAGCACCCAGGGAGTGTGAGCCAGACCTGGCCTTGTGCAACCTGCTCGGATAAGCCTTCCCAGAGCTTCTAGACAAGGAGGAAACCAAGGTGCAGAGCCTCAAGGGTTCATTCTCCCAGGTCACCCTACTGGCTATAGCGGCTGAATCACCAGCTTGGACCCGGCTGCTTTGGAGCCTTCACTTTCCAAGTTGTAACCGCCATGCAGACCCACTGCTCAGACCCGACAGATGTGGCTTGTTGGTTGGTTGTTACTGTGAAAGATTTACTCATATGCTAGAGAGAGACCAGAGCACCACGTTGGCATATGGGGCCAGGGATTGGACGAGAGGACCTCACGAGTGCAAGTCTTGTGCCCTGCGCCTGCACAGCTTTCCAGGTCATATGACTTTTTGTTTTCTTCCTTTGACTCATGAGGTGATTTTGATGTGCTTGAAGATGCTAACAGTGAGTACTGGTCCCCGAAGTCCACTTGCAGGTAGACCCAGTATGAAAGGTCTTGGGCCGTCACACTGCTATCGTCCTGGGCTCTCAGGATCAAGGCATGAAAGACCCACGATCAAGGTTCTCCACACCCACCTCCATCCCCTTCCTCCTCCTCCTCCCTCTAGTCTTCTCTTGTTCACTCAAGTCTCAGGCTCACCAACAGCTCCTGTGGACACAGCCTTCTCTCCCAGGGGAGCCCTCAGAGCAAAAGGAACCATCCATGTTAGGGATTTTTCCACCAGCCAGGGCACTGGCTTAGAGACGGTCGCCATCACCGTTTGTGTAATCTTGACAACAGAGCTGCCCGTCTCCATGACAGCACAGGAACCTGTCCTGCTTGGAAATCTGGGAGAGGGCCTGGGTGGTCACGTAAAAGCTTCTGGAAACTCGCCTGCCCGAGCCTTCTCCCAACCTGATTATCTCATTGTCAACAGCACAGCAGCCTGGCGGGGATGACATTACAGAGAAAACGGTCTGTGTGACTAGTGGGCAGATTAGCGAGAGGGCCCAGGAGAAATGGCAGGTGGGGGCTTTGCAGCTTCCTCCTCTCGGCCTGTGTCCCCTGCCGGCCCCTCCCCAGTAGGTCCAGGGCACAGCCTCTGTGTGCCACCAAATCAGGACCTTTCCCTCCACCTGACGTCCCTGGCTCTTTTCTGCTACCCAGCAAGACCTCCTTTGTGGGGCAGCATGGCATCTTTCAAGCTCTGTTACCATGGTGATGGCCATGACAATCTGACTTGCTGGGATAATCAAGTCGGAGGGGACAGGGCTATGTGCATGCACACCAGCTGCTCTGCCCACCCCACCTTGAGGAAGAACTGAGAAGGGGGACTGGGTGGGAGCTCTTGTAGCTGGTTTATCTCAGAGAGATTACCCTGCCTGCAGATGCTGTCAGAGAAGCCTGAGAAATCAGAGCTGAGGGAGGGGGCCTGGGGTGGGGGTGGGGAGGGCTACTTAACTTTCATGCCATCATGTGACAGAGCAGACAGCAGTGCTGGGAGTCAGGGCTGGCATTCCAACTCCTAGCTCTGCATGGCTTTGGGAAGTCACTTTAGCTCCCTGTGGCCATTTTCAGGGTGACAAAGCCCAGTGGGAGAAACCGGCAATGTGGATGACTGGTTGAACACACCAGTGACTTTGCCTACTGTTCTCATGTCGACTTGAGAAAAGCAGCCTTCTGACACCAGAGAGTCATGCGTGGGGGCACCCAAGGCCAGGTGGGGTGGCTTCGTTTGGAACTGTATTTACTCACTACCTTATTCTCTGGAGGAACGCCATGCCTGGAGTTTGTCTTTGGGTCAGGAGAGCTGAATTCAGTCCCAGGGAGGAACTGTGTAAGGGAAGGGCCAGCAGGTAGCTGAATATACAAGCAGCCAAGAGTCTCCGTTGGAAAAGAAGAACGCCATTCTCTTCACCCTGTCTTAGTCCTGAAGCATCTTTGTCACCAGCGGGATGAAGAGAGGACCAAGTGGAAAGTCCTACCCTGAACATTTCGTGATTCCCAGACTGAGTTCCACGAAGATTTTGATCCTCTGATGGGGAAAAGGTCATGAGCACAGAGAATGTGGGGGACTCAAAAGGTGACCTTTGGGGCTGGGTAGAACAAGCATGTGACCAAGTGAGAAACACTGGGGTGTGGGGACAGGAAGCTAAGGTGGGGGAGGGGTTTGAAGAAGGAGAGACAACATGACTCTGATTCCCTTAGAACTCTGGTGGCCAGCGAGTCTGGCGGTAGCGCAGCGGGTTAAGCGCAGGTGGCGCAAATGCAAGGACTGGCATAAGGATCTGGGTTTGAGCCCTGGGCTCCCCACCTGCAGGAGAGTCACTTCACAGGCGGTGAAGCAGGTCTGCAGGTGTCTAACTCTCTCTTCCCCTCTCTGCCTTCCCCTCCTCTCTCCATGTCTCTCTGTCCTATCCAACAGTGACGACATCAATAACAACAACAATAATAACTACAACAATAAAACAAGGGCAACAAAAAAGGAAATAAATATTTAAAAAATTTAAAAAAGAACTTTGGGGCCCCAACAGAGTTGCCTTTGGTGTCTTTCAGCTCTCCCCAGAACCCTTCTGCTAATAAACATCATCTGCACATCACTGTGTCTGTGGTCCTGAGCCTCCATTCACCCTCTGCAGCCTGATGGGGCTGTTAGAACACAAACTCACTAATGTTGCCCACGCATTGGGGGACCATCTGAACTGAACTTTTCCCCCACAGCGGAGCCTGGCACAAGGTTGTGAAGGGCTCACAGGAGATGCTAAGGATGAAGAGGGCGCGGTGTGAGAGAAAAGGGGCTGGGGGGAGGCTTCAGCTGAGTAGCAACTACAGAAGCTGGACCTTCTAGTGGAGGGGAGGGGACACAGAACTCTAGTGGCATCTGAGTTTGCTCCACCCTGAAACTTGTAATCTGACACATTCAGTCCTCCACTTTGGTTTAAGTGTGTGTGTGTGTGGGGGGGTTCACTCAAGCTCTCCTTTGAGGAGACCCCAACAGGTATTAGGTACCACCAAGCACACTAAGGCATAAGATGAACAGAGAACTTGTACTAAGGCCCTGGGTGGGACAGTGACCCCTCTGGGGACTAGGTGGTGTGAACCCAGGACATAGGGTCTTGGTTCTGGCAGGGTTCATCTGCATGCCAGATATGATAGGCATTTGCATTGTAGGCCGACAGCATTGGGTGATAGTTCATACCACTCAGCAGGATTTTGAGGCTGGACACACACACACACACACACACACACACACACACACACGTTACTACTTGATTTGAAGAAAGAAATTGTTGGGGACTGGGCAATGGCACACCAGATTAAGCACACATAGTACAAAGCACAAGGATTCCGGTTTGAAACCCTGGCTCCCCACCTGCAAGGGGGTCGCTTCACAAGTGGCAAAGCAGGGCTGCAAGTGTCTATCTTTGTCCCTCTCTATCTCCCCCTCCCCTCTCAGTTTCTCTCTGTCCTACCCAATAAAAATGAAAAAATGGCCTCCAGGAACAGTGGATTAGTAGTGTAGGCACAGTACCCCAGCAATAACCCTAGAGGCAATGTATATATATTGTTTATTACAACCATTTGAAAACTAACTCAAATATTAAACAAAAAAAGACATTATTTGGTATGTATAACTGGGTGGACTTCAATTACAGTCAGACTGAGGGATTCTGGTGAGGAGAACAATATTATCTTCCCTCTGGGCTTTTTGTTTGTTTTTTGTTTTTGTCTCCAGGGTTATCTCTGGGGCAATGTGCCTCCACTATGAATCCACTGCTCCTAGGGGCCATCCTTTTCTCATTGTTGTTGTGGTTGCTGTTGGATAGGACAGAGAGAAATGGAGAGAGGAGGGGGAGAGAAAGATAGACACCAGCAGACCTGCTTTACTGCTTGTGAAGTGACCCCCCTGCAGGTGGAGAGCTGAGGGCTAGAACTGGGATCCTTGAGCTGGTCCTTGCGCTTTGCACTATGTGCACTTAACCCAGTGTGCTACTGCCCAACCCCTTGGTTTTTATTATTTATTCCCTTTTGTTGCCCTTGTTATTTTATTGTTGTAGTTATTGTTGTTGCTATTGATGTCATTGTTGTTGGACAGGACAGAGAGAAATGGAGAGGAGGGGAAGACGGAGAGGGGAGAGAAAGGTAGACACCTGCAGACCTGCTTCACTGCCTGTGAAGCAAGCGACTCCCCTACAGGTGGGGAGCCGGGGGCTCAAACCGGGATCCTTACGCCAGTCCTTGGGCTTTGCACCGCGTGCGCTTAACCCGATGTGCTACTACCCGACTCCCAGTTTGTTTTTTGTTTTGTTTTGTTTTGTTTTGTTTTAATGTGAAGTTGGGTGTTGGACTGAGAGTCTCATATCCCAAAAGTTTAATTTATACTTAGAGACCCCAACGGGGATAGAAGAGTGAGAGAGAAAGGGAGTGGCACTAAAACACTGCTCCCCCATTCATGGAGATCTCTAGGTTCTGTCTGGGGTGCTCACTTGTGGTGCTGGGCATGGAAACGCTTGGAAAGGCATGTGCTTTACCTACTGAGCTATCTCCCAGCCCTTTTCCTCCCTCAATTTTGTTTTCCCTTGAGACAGCTTGATTTTTCAGGCAGTTGGAGCCCCTGTGGAGTGATGATGGCCTCTAGAAGGGCTATACTTTTGTTCCACCAGCTTATGGAGCCCAGCAGAGAACGTCTGCTTCCCCAAAGCTCTCCGGCTGTAGACTGGGGACAGACACACAGTAGTTTGTCCCCAGAGCAACTACTTAAGCTTTTGGGATGCAGAACCCTGGCCAAGCCTGAGTGTGAGGCTGAATCAATCTTCCAAGTTATGTCAACAGAGTGGAGAAGGAAAAGAACATCTGTTATCTGGGGACAGGAGGGAGGTGGGTCTTCAACCCACCACTCTTAGAAGACAGAAACTTAGTCTCTTCTGCATCTCAGACCAGGGAAATGCAGGTGGAAGTGCCCCACCCAAGTGACCCACTGACCCAGAATTGGAGACAACTGTCTGTCTGCAGACCCTTCAGCGTAGCTCTTTGAGGCCATCAGAACTGATGGTTCTGTCCACTGACCAAAACTGTTGGGCAGAGTCCTCCAGCATGATGCCCAACGAAGGGTATTTTGGGGGGCCAATCTTCCCCTTGGGGGGAGTCTGAGCACCTAGTAGAGAAGGGAGTGAGTGTGTGACCTGCTGCCCCGGGAAGAGCTAGCCTAGCGAATGCAGCCAGGTGCTCTTGTCATCTCTGGGGAGCAACCTTCCAGGAAATGAAAACGCAAAGGCTTTCGGCTGGAAGTGCACAACCAGTTTTTTAATAAAGTCATTACAAATATGTACAAAGCGTCTCCAAGGTATGAAATTCCTCTTACAAAAGAGCACAGGGAACCAGCGAGGCCAGAACCCTGGAAGGAATGTCCCCGAGCTTCTCACTGGGGCTCCAAACACCCCCCAAAGCCTTTCCTTCCACACAGGTGGGCTCCTAGACACTTTCAGTGCAAAAGACCTTAAAGTGGGGGGAGAGGATCTCGGGGTACCACAAGGGGAGGAGATGGAAAGGCAGTAAGAAAAACTCCCATATCCCACGAAACAAGTGAGATAGGCCCCGTTTGCAAATTTGATGCTCTTCCCAGAGGCCATATAGAAATGGGAAATACAAAGGGTCAGGAACAAATGTGTTAGACCCCCAAGAAAACCATTCAGCCAACCCCACTTAAGACACTCCTCACAGCGGACCTGTCCGGCTCCCCTTCTCCCTTCCGGTGCCAGGCCTGTGTGTGCCCTTGAACTTATCACACAGAGGGACCAGCTCAGAAAGGATTCCTGTGTGGCTCCTAGCCATGGGGTAGGGCTGGGGGGCTGTCGGACTTGAGTCCAAACTTGGGGTCAGCCACTTGATTCATTTCAGCCTACACTGAGAAACCTGTTAGGGCCTTAGCTTCCCTAGCCATAAAGTGATTGTACTGCCTTCCAGAGAAGATGGAAGGAATAACTAAGCAGGAAACATGGAAAGGTCCCCTCTAACACAGTGCTTAGGAATGGTGAGCACCACCGCCACCCCCACCACCCCCCACAATAAAAACAAATGGTGGTTTCAATTACTGGGTAAAGCAGCAAGAAGGAGTTGTTTGTTTTGTTTTTGCCCCAGGTGGGAGTGGATTGCAGGCTTTAAAAGTACCTGCATGGAAGTGCAATGCTCAGAAAATACTACAGACCAGTCTGCCATTCAAGGTGTGGAACCACAGCAAAGACCTGACAGACTAGAGAAAACTGTGACCCAGACAGGGGAGAAACACTTAGCACCGTCTAATTCTAAGCAAGGCCACCTCTCCACCAGGGACAGTGAAGTCCCTTCCTAGGCAAAGGTTCACACCCCAGCACATTGGAAGTGCTCAAGAAATAGGTGTTGGCAGAGTAACTTTATATTTAAAAAGAGAGAGAGATTTCATTTTAAACTTTAAAATGATACTTTGACATCAATGTCCTTCCTCCACCAGTTCCCAGTGTCCTGTGTCTAGCCTTTCCCTCTCATCCCCACCACCACAACTAGCTTCTGGCCCCCTCTGATTGGCTCAGGGTGACAGAAGGGGTCATTCATAAAAGAGGTTGGTTTCAACAGAAAAAGAGCTAAACCCATCTTCTGGTCATTGTAGCTGCTCAGAGCAGGCAAACGTTCAAGAAATCCTCAGTGACAAGTCAGAGTCCCCAGAAGATTCTTGTGAAAGAAGAGAGGAGGACTCTGTCACAGGCAGAGTGACCACATAGATGGTGAAGCCAAAGCCACAGCTCCATTGTCCTGTGACAGTATTGTTTAAATTGTCTTTTTTCCCCTTCTTCACCAAAATGGAAAAACATTTTTAAAAGCGAGACCACTGGAAGAAGTGGGAAAGAAGGCTCCAGAGTTCCCAACAAAAAGGAAGTCAAAGAGGAAGTAGTCCCTACCCTGGCACCTCCAGACAGCAGCCAGGGAGGCCAGTGGACTCCCCACACACACACACAAACCCTGTTGCTCAAAACTCCAATTATGCTTGAGGGAATGGAAAATGGAACCCCGGACTCAAAAGGGGGGCGGAATAGATCTGATTTGGCTTGTCGGGGATGGGGCAAAGGAGAGAAGCTTCTGAATAGGGAGGGGTCTAGTTTGGAATGCTGCAGTCCCAGGATGCACCCCGACAGCCCCCACCCCACTCCCGTGGCTCCTAGACTCTCATTCTCCTCAAGCACTGAGCACCATCAGGAAAGAAGAGCTACTTCCATTGCTCATCTCATTATGCGGCGAGAGCTACCTCGGCTATGATCTCAGAGGCCTCCCTCTGTTTTACACGGACACACACACACACACACACACACACACACACACAGTGCCGTCTGCCAAAACTTGATATGAAGTCTTTTTAGAATTTTATTTCAAAGCCTCCCTCCCTCTTGTTCGCTCTTCACAGACGCTCTGCAGTGAAGCTAATCAAAATCAATGACTTCTTGGCAGCCAGAGAAAAAGGGGGTAGTAGGGAGGGTGTAGAGGAGGGATGATGCCAGCACTTTGCACACTGTGGAAATATTTAAGACACACACATACACACATACAAAAACCACCCCACTATCTCATGCAATGCCATGGGAAAGACAGTGGAGGGGCTATACAGATGCCTCATGCTTTAGTTTCCTAATATGAATGTCCATCAGGAAGTCCGACCTCATATAAAAACAAGCATTAAAAACAACCCCTTATCAAATATCGGGGTAGCCCAGAAGTGCACTCCAATGATGTGCAAGGAAAAAAATAATAGTGGGGTTTGATAAATACACGGTGTCTATTGATACAGGGGAATATGTACATGGGATTGGCTGGAAAGCCCCAGTATGGGTGGGGGTGGGGGGCCATGGGTACCCCAGTTCTCAGCAATGTGGCTTCATCGAAATAGAAATAGCCCGGGGCGGGGATAGATAGCATAATGGATATGCAAAGAGACTCTCCTGCCTGAGGCTCCAAAGTCCCAGGTTCAGTCTCCTGCCCCACAATAAACCAGAGTTGAGCAGTGCTCTGGTTAAAAAAAAAAAAAAAAAAAAGAGGAGAAGAAAGAAAATTAGAATAGCCCACGGTGCTGAGCCCAGCTTCTGGAGTTGGGGCGCTTCAGTGGAAATGTCCTAAGCTAATCAACAAGATTCTCTGACCTTTCACCTTTGCCCCACATCTAGGGAGTCAGCATGCACCCCTGCACTCCCACCACCCCCAATACCTGGGTCTTTAAAAAGTGCAGCCTTAAAGTAGCAGAGAGCTAAGATCTTGGGCAATCACAAGAAAACTTGTCCCTGGCGGGGAAGAAAGGGTGAACTGGAAAGCCTGTCTCCAGGCTAGGACAGGGGAGCAGAGAGGAGAAACCATTCGGGTTGTTCTAATCAGGCCTGTGGCTCAGAAACTGCCACCTGCTGCTCTCTGTAGACCCTGCCAATATATCCAACACGCCCATCCATGTTGGGGAGGCTCTGAGGATGGTGGGCAATAAGCACTCCATGAACAAGCTTTTTCCTTTGCTGAATTCAGAGCTGTCTGGGGGCTGCAAGAGTTGCCCTCACTTTTAGCCTTTCTGGTCTGCATTTGCTTCTAAAAGGCCCTTTAGGATAGTTATTGTTTTTTTTTTTTTTTTCTAGAATGACAGTTCCCAGCTTGCAGCAGTATTGAAAAGTCTTACATCTGACAGGACCTGGTAATCTTCAAAACAGCCCACAGGGATAATTCCCACTCCAGCTCCAAGCTTCACCAGCCCTGTGCTGGCACCAGGGAAACTGGAAGGGTATCTGTCTGCCCTGCCTGGCAGGAGTGGGTGATGCACTGCAGAGTCAGTCTTGGAAAGCCCCTGTCTGCCCCCTCACTCCCACCATCTGGGTGCCTGGTCCATAGCTTTGCAAAAATGGCAGTGTATGTGTGTGTGTGTGTGTGTGTGTGTGTGTGTGTGTGTGTGTGTGTTTCCCTGCAAGGAAGAATAACAGCTATTTCTGTTGGAATTGTTTTTTTAACTAAAAGAAAAAAACTGCCCCCTGAAGAGTCTTTGCAGCCAAGTCTCAGTCCAGAACATTTTTTTTTCTAGCCCTTCGAGAAACTTCTGAAAATAGTAGCTTATCCTGGAAACAAACAGCAACAACAGAAATCAGACCTGCTTATCAATTGGTGAGATGCTGGTGCATTTCATTCAAACAGTCTACCCCTCTTCCCCAAGGCCCCTTGGTCATGAGTCATACCGTAGACCTCCTAGCCTGGAATATGGCTCTTGAATCTACAGACCCTGAAGTCCTGGAATCCCCTTGAGAACTGGAGGAGACAGTAGGCTGAACTCCCCAGGAAGGAAGGGGGACAGCAAACAAGTCACAGAGGAAGTGAACTTTCTGCTCCTTACCCAGCAAGCTGCTCAGGGCCACCCCTACCCCCAGATTTCCCTCCAAAACCCCTCTGGCTATGAGTCTCTGCAGAGAGAGAGAAAGACAGGGAGGGGCTCACAGGTGGCACTTTTACAACAGGTCCCTTCAGGAAAAAGAAAAGAAGAATCAGAAACAGCAACATAGCCATCTCTCCTGTTCCCTGGCCCTGCCAGCCTGCAGATCTGGCAACATGACATGTTACAGCACCATCAGGAACACACTTAGCACCGGTGGAGTGGGAGAACGGCACGGGAGACGCCAGATCTATAGGAAAGGAGAGGGGTGGGGCGTCCCATTTGTCTTAAGGAGGCAGTGGAACTAGCTAGCTCACATGGCTAGATACAGGCCAGGGGGAGGCTTTTAGAAACGGGGGGAGGGTCACCTAGACAGCCCTCCCCCAAACAAAGCTGACTTTCAGTGCCTCCCCTCCTCCTGCTTTCTTAGCTGCCTCTCTCATTGGCCTTTTTTCAGACTTCACCTCCTACTGCATCAGCAACCCTCCCTAGGCAGGGGGGCGGACTCTGGGGCTAATTCCCACCAGTCTTTGCACATTTCTTAGGTACACGAAAGCATCTCTGTCAATGCCCCAGACAGGAGAGAGCGTCAGAGTTCTCTGTGGGAGGCACAGAAAAGGGAGGAGGCCATGTCCTCCACTAGGCATGCACTGGGTAGGAATAGTCGTGTCTTCTTTTTATACATATATAGAGAGCTGTGTGTTAAGTAGCATCAGGGTGTCTCTGTCTGCAGCTGGATGTCCCAAGGGTTGCTCCAGGTCTCTTATTCCTGCAATGGCTCCAAGCGCCGTCTTTATCCTAGACTTCCTTCTCCAAGTGCCAACTGCGGCCTTTCAAGCTCCAGGCTCCCCCTCAGGAAAACGGGAACCAGCTTTCTCCAAGGACACAGGGTTTTCACCAACCTACGAGAAAGAGAGAGACAGGGAGAGAGAGATTTCGGTCAGTAGGCATGTGGGATGACGTCAGTGCTTGGAGCCCTGCAGCCAGCGCAGGGTGGGAGGAGGAAGGGAGAGCTGCTAGAAGCAAAGCTCTGATCTGAGAGGAAATGCGCCCCACCCCCACCAACACTCTGGCATACAGCAGTATTCCCTAAATTTACATTTGTGTGCATGTGTGTGTGCACACACGCGCTCCTGCTTCCAGCCCTAGGTGTTTACATAGGCTTTTTTTGTAATTTGACAAAAGAGAATGGCACATATATTATCATGTGTGAGGACCCAGGTTCAATCCCCCATCCCTGCCTGCGGGAGGGGAAGCTTCATGAGCAGTGGAGCAGAACTATAGGTGTCTGTCTCTCCCCCCCCAAAAAAAAAAATCAAATAGAAAGAAAAGGGAGGGGATGGTCACTGGGAATGGTGGCAGGATGCATGCACAGAGTTGCAGAAATAATCCTGGTGGTAAATAAATTAAGTGAACACAAAAAACAACGAAGACAAAAGAATGCAGTGCAGAATGGCAGAGCAGCAGAGCAGCGGCCTAGCATACGTCTGAGTTTGATCACCTGCACCCTATGTGCCTGAGTGATGCTCTGGTTCCCATACTCGGTCATTGATAAAGGAACCATTAAAAAAGAGATGGGTGATAGAGAGTGAAGAAATGGTTCACTCAGTGGAGTGCGTGCTTTGCCATGTGTGAAGACCCAGACATGAGCCTCCAGCACCTCCCAGCATCAAGAGAGATACTCCCTGAAGAGTAAAGTGGGGCTATGATGGTTTTCCTCCTCCCCCTCCTCCTTCTCTCTCTCTTTCTCTCTCTCTCCCTCTCCCTCTCTCTCTCTCCAAATCCCAAATCCAAATCCCCTTCTCCAAAGTGGAAATAAAAGCCTGTCAAGAGCAATGGAATCGGGAGTCGGCGATAGTGCAGTGGGTTAAGAGTACGTGGCGCAAAGCGCAAGGACCGGCCTAAGGATCCCGGTTTGAGCCCCCGGCTCCCCACATGTAGGGGCGTCACTTCACAAACAGTGAAGCAGGTCTGCAGGTGTCTGTCTTTCTCTCCCCCTCTCCGTCTTCTCCTCCTCTCTCCATTTCTCTCTGTCCTATCCAACAAAGACGACATCAATAGCAATAACAATAATAACTACAACAATAAAACAAGGGCAACAAAAGGGAAAATAATAAATATAAAAAAGAGCAATGGAATCACATAGGCATGAGCAATAAATAAATAAACAAACAAACACAAAAAGGAGAGAGCTAAGAGAAAACCATCTTGCCTTTTTATTCCTCCAAAATCACCAACAGAACCATCATCTAGTCACTGCATAGATTCACAGTCAAGACAGACTTATCCACAGTCCCTGTTCTCATTCATTCATTCATTCATTCATTCAATGCTAGACAGACCAAGCACCATACTAGGTATTACAGACCCAGTGGCACAGTTCTTGCGCTGATGGGGTTCAGCTGCCCATAGAGGAGGTAGGAGAAACAGATCATGTGTGTGCTTTGAAAGCCACGTGCAGTCCAGGGAAGCAGGGACTACGGCTCCTTGGAAGGCAGCTGGCCAGGGACTGTGGAGTCAGAGAAAGAGGCAGCTCCTGCTGAGTGTTGAGGGAGCTGGGGAAGAAGCCAAGATATGATGAAAAAGAGAAGCATAGGGAAACAGAACGGACCCCCAAATGAAAACCCAGATGCAAACGTTCACAGCAGCGTTATCGGCCCCAGCTTCTTTTTTTTTTTTTTTCTCATTTTGCTTTTATTATTGTATTATTTATTTTTATTGTCACTAGGGTTAATGCTGGGAATCGGTATCGACCGCTATGAATCCACTGCTCCTGGTGACCTTTTTTTTTTTCCTTCCTGTTATTTGATAGGACAGAGAGGAATTGAGAGGGGAGGGGGAAATAGTGAGGAAAGAGAGGCAACTGCTGACCTGCTTAGGGGCTTGTGAAGCATCTCCCCCCACCCCCGCAGGTGG
Source organism: Erinaceus europaeus (assembly GCF_950295315.1). NCBI lineage: Eukaryota > Metazoa > Chordata > Mammalia > Eulipotyphla > Erinaceidae > Erinaceus > Erinaceus europaeus. The sequence continues at coordinate 9,257,021 of NC_080167.1, read as the reverse complement.
GGAGACGGGGCTTGAACCTGGGTCCTTGCACATACAGTAAATAGTAATGTGTGCGCTTAACCAGGTGTACCGTCACCTAGCCCCTTATTTATTTGTTATTGCCACCAGGGTTATTGATGGGGCTCGGTGCCTGCACCACAAATCCACCTTCCCAGTGGCCCCTCTTTTTTTCCTTTTTTAATTCCTTTTGTTGATACAGGGAGACATGGAAAGGGAAGGGAGAGAAATTTCCTCACTGCAGGCTGGCATCAGAGTCCGAACCTAGTTTGTTGTCCATGGCAATACACGCACTGCACCAGGTGCCCCACCACTTGGCCCCAAATTTGTGGTGTGAATATTCACCACAGAAGAGATCCAAAAGGCCGAGAAACACATGAAAAAATGCTCCAAGTCTCTCTGATTGTCAGAGAAATGCAAATCAAGACAACAATGAGATATCACTTCACTCCTGTGAGAATGTCACACATCAGAAAAGGTAACAGCAGCAAATGCTGGAGAGGGTGTGGGGTCAAAGGAACCCTCCTGCACTGCTGGTGGGAATGTCAATTGGTCCAACCTCTGTGGAGAACAGTCTGGAGAACTCTCAGAAGGCTAGAAATGGACCTACCCTATGACCCTGCAATTCCCCTCCTGGGGATATATCCTAAGGAACCCAACACATCCATCCAAAAAGATCTGTGTACACATATATTCTTGGCAGCACAATTTGTAATAGCCAAAACCTGGAAGCAACCCAGGTGTCCAACAACAGATGAGTGGCTGAGCAAGTTGTGGTATATATACACAATGGAATACTACTCAGCTGTAAAAAATGGTGACTTCACCGTTTTCAGCCGATCTTGGATGGACCTTGAAAAAATCATGTTGAGTGAAATAAGTCAGAAACAGAAGGATGAATACGGGATGATCTCACTCTCAGGCCGAAGTTGAAAAACAAGATTAGAAAAGAAAACACAAGTGGAACCTGAAATGGAATTGGAGTATTACACCAAAGTAAAAGACTCTGGGGTGGGTGGGTGGGTGGGGAGAATACAGGTCCATGAAAAATGATGAATGAAATAGTGGGGGTTGTATTGTTAAATGGGAATCTGGGGAATGTTATGCATGTAAAAAAAAAAAAAAGTAGAAACGCAAAGCAGAAATTGACTGAGTTTGGAGTATGGCACCAAAAAAAAAAAAAAAAAGAAACGTGATATTGTCATTATGGAAAGTAGTAAGGAGATCCTTCAAAATATTTAAAATAGAAATTCTATACAGCCCAATTAAACCTGCTTCTGAGTTTTAGTCCCAAAATTATAAAATGCAAAACCACAAATTTGCGGCCCCAGCTTCTAAGTGAAAACCACCCAGATGTCCAGCGGGGGATAAATGCCAGAGTGCGACCTTGCCCCATGCTGGGATATTATTTGACCGGAAAGAGGAATGGAGTACTGATAGGCACAACCACAAGGATGAGCCTTAAAATGGAATGAAGCCTTTGTGTATCAAAGGATGGCTATGGGAGGAATCTGTATCTACGAAATGTCCACAAGAGATGAATTTTCAGAGACAGAAAGCTGGCTGGTGGTTGCCTAGGGCTGACAACAGTAGAGTCATGGCTATGGCTGTAGGGTTTCAGCTGGGGAAATGGAAGCATTCTAAAATTGATGGTGGAGAAGATCCCTCAGTTCTGGGAATATAATAAAGACCAATAAACTACAGTATTTATTTATTTATTTATTTATTTACTGTCACCAGGGTTACTACTGACACCTCATGCCTGCAGGATTCTGCTCAGTGGGCATGTTTTGTTTTGTTTTACAATGAGGGGAGAGAGACAGAGAGAGAGAGAGAGAGAGACTCCTCCAGTGCTCTTAAAGATTCCTCCAGGCAGAAGAGCCCTAGAATCATGTAGGCATGGGGCCTCAGCCATCACCCTGGTGCCTCCTAGGAGGCCTAGGGTTTTGAACTCCAGTTCCATATGGGAGCATCATGATGGCCCTGGGTTAGCTCTGTAGATAGTGCAGTCATGCTGTGGTAGTGTCTCTCCTCTCCTAACTCAATTCTTTCTGGCTTTATATTTTATTTTATGTATGTATTGTTGGCATAGAAACAGAGAAATTGAGAGGGATGGGGAGATATATAGAGAGATAGATAAATATATATATAGAGAGAGGCACCTGCAGCACTGCTTTACTGTTTGTGAAACTTTCCCCATGTAAGTGGGGAGTGGGGATTTGATCTCAGGTCCTTGAGCATGGCAACATATGCACTTTACAGGGTGAGTCACCATTCAGGCCTCAAAATATTTTTTTTAAGAATTAAAAAACTGGGATCTGGGTGGTGGCACACCTGGTTGAGCGCACATATTACAGTGCACAAGGACCCGGGTTCAAGACCCCGGTCCCCACCTGCAGGGGGAAGCTTTGCAGGTGGTGAAGCAGGGCTGCAGGTGTCTCTCTGTCTCTCTCTATCACCCCCTTCCTTCTTGATTTCTGGCTGTCTCTATCAAATAAATAAAGATAATAAAAATTATTTTTAAAATAATAATAAAATAAATTTTTAAAAGTAATTTAAAAAACTGGCCCAGGGAGTCCAGTCAGCAGTGTCATGCATGAGTGAAGCCCTGAGTTCACCCCCCACCCCGTGAGATGTAAGAGACCTAAAATTAGGGGCTGGGCAGTGGTGAACCTTGTACAGCACACACACATTACATTAGTGAAGACCTGGGTACAAGTCTCTGGTCCCCTCCTAAAGTAGGGGAGCTTCATGAGCAGTGAAGCAGTGCTGCAGATGTTTCTCTTTCTGTCTCTCTCCTCCTCCTCTTCCTCCTCTACTTCTGTCTCTAGCAGAAAAAAAGAAAAAACATGGCTACTGGGAGCAGTGGAGTCATTCTGTAGACTCTAAGTCCCAGCAATCCCTCTGGCAGAAAGGAAAAAAAGGGGAAGAGGAAAAAGAAGTAAAATGAGAGAAACTTAAATTTGCAGCCTGGATGGTGGTACAATGGGCAAAGCACTGAACTTGCATATGTGTGACGTCCTAAGTTTGACCCCAACATCACCTGCTCCTGAGTAATGTTCTGGTTTTCTCTCAACAATGAACAGAGACAGCTTTTGAATTAAAGTAAAAGGTTAATTTCAACGGCAACATGGTGACACGGTGGAGAGCAGAAATCTGAGTCAAATGTCTAAGTTAGAATCCTGACTCAGGTGTGTGGAAGCTGTGTGACTGGAGGCCAGGCAGTGGTGCCGCGGTGCAGCTGGCAGAGCAGGCACATCACCATGAGCGAGGATTCAGGTTCGAGTCCTGGCTCCCCACCTGCAGGCGGGAGGTTCTTCAGCAGTGAAGCAGGTCTCCAGGTGTCTATCTTTCTCTACCCCTCCCCTCTCAGTTTCTCTCTGTCCTATAGGAAGAAAGAAAGGAAAGGAAAGGAAAGGAAAGGAAAGGAAAGGAAAGGAAAGGAAAGGAAAGGAAAGGAAAGGAAAGGAAAGGAAAAAAGAAAGAAGGAAAAAATGGTTGCCAGGAGCAGTGGATTCATAATGCCAACACCAGGCCCCATAATAACCCCACTGACAATAAAATTATATATATATATATTTTTTTGGCCTCCAGGGTTACTGCTGGGGCTCGGTGCCTGCACTATGAATCCACTGCTCGTGGAGGCTATTTTTTCCCTTTTGTTGCCCATGTTGCTTTATCATTACTGTGGTTATTATTATTAATAATGTGTTGTTATTGATGTCGTCATTGTTGGATAGGACAGGGAGAAATGCAGAGAGGAGGGGAAGACAGAGAGGAGGAAAGGTAGACACCTGCAGACCTGCTTCACCGCTTGTGAAGCGACCCCCTGTAGGTGGGGAGCCGAGGGCTAGAACCAGGATCCTTACGCGGATCCTTGCGCTTAGCACCACGTGCGCTTCGCGCCACGTGCGCTTAACCCGCTGTGCTACCGCCCGGCCTCCAATAATAAATTTAAACATCTTTTTTTATTGTTGTAGCTATTGTTGTCGATATCGTCATTGTTGGATAGGACAGAGAGAAATGGAGAGAGGAGGGGAAGACAGAGAGGAGAGAAAGACAGACACCTGCAGACCTGTTTCACTGCCTGTGAAGCGCCTCCTCTGCAGGTGGGGATCCAGGGGCTCGACCAGGATTCTTACGCTGGTCCTTGCACTTTGCGCCACGTGCCCTTAACCCGCTGCACTACCACCCAACTCCCTAATAAATATTTCTTTTAAGGTTGTGTGGCCTTGGGTCAGTTCTTTGACCTCTCTGATTAAATATCAGTTTCTTTTTTGGAACCGAGAGCTTAGACCGGGTCTCATGACTTGAGGATTAATCAGCACCATGGAAGGACATGAGCTGTGTTCCTCCTTGTTGCTGTGTCAAGGACTTCAGGCTCTAAGTCACCCCCAAGGGGAGTGACCTTGGGGACAAACTGAAAGGGTATCTGTGGGTCTTGACTTTATACTCTACTTCTGCATCTTTCCCTCCCCCACCCTTCAAGAAATAAGAAGCGTCTGCCAATAAAAAAAGCTTTTTTTTGGTCATTATCAAAGCTTCACCATTGCAGGCTCATTTTTTTTTTCAGATAGTGAGAGACAGGGGTCAAAGTGGTGGCGCACCTGGTTAAGTGCACATAGTACTAAGTGCAAGGACCAGTGCAAGGATCCAGGTTTGAGCCCCCAGGATCAAGTCTCCTGCACAAGTGACAAAGTAGGTCTGCAGGTGTCTATCTTTTCTCTCTCCCTCTGTCTTTCTCAATTTCTATCTGTCCTACCCAATAAAATGGAAAAGATGGCCATGAGAAGCAATGGACCTGCAGCACCCACACTGAGCCCCAATGATAACCCTGGAGACAAAAAAGAAAAATCCATAAAAGGAGAGAGAGGGAGAGAGAGAGAGAAGAGAAAGACTCCACAGCACTGAAGCTTCCGCCAGTGTGGTGGAGGCTGGGCTTGAACCTGGGTCATGCTCATGACAAAGCAGGCACCCTCCCAGGTGAGTTATCTAGTTGGTCCACAATTTAAAATTATCTTAAAATCCAGAAGGCCACGCCTCTGCAAGTCTGTGCCCTTGACTCTTAAAGTAACAGTTGCAGGGAATCAGGCAGTAGCGCAGCGGGTTAAGTGCATGTGGCACAAAGTGCAAGGACCGCAACGTCAGCATCCCGGTTCAAGCCCCCGGCTCCCCACCTGCAGCGGGGGGGTGCTTCACAGGCGGTGAAGCAGGTCTGCAGGTGTCTATCTTTCTCTTCCCCTCTCTGTCTTCCCCTCCTCTCTCCATTTCTCTCTGTCCTATCCAACAATGAACAACATCAACAACAACAATAATAACCACAACAAGGCTACAGCAACAAGGGCAACAAAAGTAGGGAAAAATGGCCTCCAGGAGCAGTATATTCGTGGTGCAGGCACTGAGCCCCAGCAATAACCCTGGAGGCAAAAAAAAACCTTCTTTCTGTTGCTATTTGTACAAGTGAATGTTACATGCTTAATGCACCTGGTTGAGTGCACAGGCAAGAACACACGTTCAAGGCCCCAGTCCTCACTTACAGGGGGGAAAGCTTCACAATCGGTGAAGCTGCAGGTCTCTCTCTGTCTCTCTTCCTTTCAATTTCTGGCTGTCCCTATTCAATAAACAAATAAAGATAATAATAAAAAAATTAATTAAAAAAAATGAAAACCCTCTTCACTTCACCCAGGTCTCTGGGAATATTTTCTGTGCATTTACAGATGCCATGTCTTACTCTCTCTCTCTTCCCCACCCCCACCCCCAGGCCCTCATCAGCATGTCCTCCCAAACTCAGCACAATGCCCTGCATGTAGTAGGTACTTCAGTCTGTTGAGTGGCCATGGAGCAGTGGGCATGTGGGTAACAGTGGCACCTTCCCCACCCTTCCACCTCCAGTTCTAGCAGGTGGACTTTTGACCTTGGGGTTCTGGTAGGACTGGGGGGGTCAGTCTCTGTGCCTAAGACTCCTGAGGACAAAGCTCTCAAGGCAGCATTTCCCTCATGAGAAGGAAACTGCTCTGGTCTGTGTCATCACTTAGCACCCAGCCCCTAGCTGCTGCCAGCCAGACAGGAAGTGAGGAGTAAAGCAGACTGTGCTGAGGGGGTTGGAAAAGCAGATGGCTAGACTCGGGGTGCGTGAGCAAGGGAGAGGACATCTAAGTGCTTTGGGAAGACGAATTCGCTTCCCTCTGACAAGTACCTGGCTACCCACTGCCTTGTTTTTATTTTGTTGTGTCCACTCATGGCTTTGAAACTCTTACATCACACACCGGTGAATCATCTTGTCCTTATCCGGGAGTTCCATTTTCTGCAAAAGTTTGACTTTTTATTGTTGAGATTGAATAGTATTCCTCTGTGTATATACAGTCCGCATCTTTTTGAAATAGTATTTCTGATTTAAAAATATTTTATTTGTTCATTTATTGCAGAGAGAATGGAGAGAAACTGAGTTGGAAGGGAGAGATAGAGTGGAAGATAAAAAGAGAGACACCTGCAGCCCTACTTCACCGCTTGTGAAGCTTCCTCCCCACCCCCAATCTCTCAAAGACGGGGACTGGGGACTTGAACCCAGGCCCTTGTGTACTATAACATGTGTGCTCAACCGAGTGTGCCACCCCCTGGCCCCCAGATCACATCTTTCTCCAGTCATTGGTGGTTGCTTCCCTATCTTCGCTATTACAAGTAAGACTGTAATAAACATTGGGTGGGTACCACTTTCTGTGTCAGTGATTTCATATTCCTCCAGAAGATACCCAGGGAGAGGGGGTTGCTGGGTCTCCTCCCTCATTTTACTTTTAGCTGCGAGAGGAAGTGCCGTGCTATCTTCAAAATGGCTGCCCAATAATTTCACCTTAGGGAACTTATTTTGAACAGTTGTGCCAACTTGAGTACCTTATGGACACTATGAAAAAAATGGGGGACTCAGTGTCCCTGGGAAGGTGACCAAGTAAGAAAATGACAGTCCGTCCAAACAACAGAACACCACACGGTCATTGAAAGGGCTGATGACAACAGAACACCACGCGGTCATTGAAAGGGCTGATGACAACAGAACACCACACGGTCATTGAAAGGGCTGATGACAACAGAACACCACACGGTCATTGAAAGGGCTGATGAAAATCTTTGTTGATGTGGAAGATCTTGGCCAACAGTAGAGGAAGAAACAGGTGACAAAGCAGCAAGCGCAGTGCCCTCTCATTTAGTTAAAACAGGGAGCAGGAGGACTGGGGTCACAGCAACATGGCTCTGCAGAAGATTTTCATGACTGAGTTTCTGAGGTGCCAAGTCCAACCCCCAGCACCACCGTAAGCCAGAGATGAGCAGTGCTCTGGTCTTAACAAAAAAAAAAAAAGAAGGGGGTGGTCTCCTAAAACCAAGGATCAAAAATTGAAATGCAGGAACTGGGAAATAGTTCACCCAGTAGATTGAATATTTTACCATGCTTAAGGACCTGGGTTTGAGGCCCCAGTTACAATGTAGGAGGACCATGCACAAGGGAAGCTTCATGAGCTGTGGAGCAGTACTGTGGTGTCTGCCTCTCACCCTCCACCATAGAAAAGCCCATTGGGAGCAGTGGGTAGTGTCATCAGGAAGCCCCAGTGATAGTCCAGGCAGCAAAAGCTAAATACTTTTTTTTTTTTTTTTTTACCAGAACACTGCTCAGCTATGGCTTGTGGCGATGAGGGGGAATTGAACCTTGGATCTTGTAGCCTGAGGCATTTGCATAACCATTATGGTATCTATCCCCACCCCTTTAAATAGTTTTTTTAATTAAAAGAATTGGCCCCACTAAAGTGTTCCCTGGATATGCCCAGGTAACTGGAACGTGTGTGTCTGGTGTAATGGAATCTCCATGCTCCTCTCCAGCTTTTTGGCCCCTACATTTGCCTGGGAATACAGGCTCAGCACTGTCAGATCTTTCTACATTCCCAAGAGAACTTGAGAATACAGATTTCTAGAAGAAAACATCTGTTGTCTTTTTTTTTTTTTTAATAATGCACGTCAAACAGGATTCAGGCTGGATTCAGCCAATAGATGACCACGTTTTCCCCTGGCCTTGACACTCAACCCTTAGCATCAGCATTGAAGTCCATCTCATCTTAACCCCTGTCAGCTCCAGTTCCATGTCTGTCAAGTGAGGGAGTGGGCGGCATGTCTCCAAAGTCCTTCCTAAGCAGGCTGGGGAGACAGCATAGTAGTTTATGCAACAGACTTTCAAGCCTGAGGCTCAGAGTTCCCGGATTCAATTCCCAACACCACTATAAAGCACAACTGAGCAACTGACAAAAAATAATAATAATAGTAATAGTAGTAATGATAATACTAAACCTCTAGGGGCTGGGAGATAGTACAGAGAGTAAAGCACACATTTTATCATTAGCAGATACTAGTCAGGATAATACCCTACTAATGGTGGGGGAACTTAGAGGGACTTTAGGGTGTCCGCAGAGAGTGAGGCTGTGTCAGAGGTAGCACTAGGTGGGTTGAAGAAGAAGGTAGCACTTTCTTTCTTTCTTTTTCTTCCTTTCTTTCTTTCTTTTTCTTTCTTTGTTTTTTTTTTTTTTTGCCTCCAGGGTTATTGCTTGGTGCCTGCACTATGAATCCACTGCTCCTGGAAGCCATTCTTTCCCATTTTGCTGCCTTTGTTGTTACCCTTGTTGTTGCTGTTGCTGTTGCTGTTGCTGTTGTTGGACAGGACAAAGAGAAATAAAGAGAGAAGGGGAAGACAGAGAGGGGGAGAAAAAGATAGACACTCGCAGACCTGCTTCACTACCTGTGAAGCGACCCCCCTGCAGATGGGGAGCCAGGGGCTCAAACTGGGATCCTTAAGCTGGTTCTTGTGCTTTGCACCATATGGGCTTAACACTTAACCCACTGGCATTTGCAAAGAGCTCAGATTCCAGATGTTGGTGCAGTCTTGGCACAAGTTGATTGTCTTCACCCAGATTCTACAGGGCAGGGAATTGCTAGCAGGTTAATGTCCTGATTAGTATTTATTATGTACTGTGTGCTGGAGTCCAGGACACCAGCTAGGATCCACTAGGTGGGGATGTGCAGGGGGTGTGTGACTGCTATGACTTGGAGCCTTGCAATAAGCATGCAAGGAGTGTCCACATGCTTATGCATCCCCAACACTGGCTTGAAGCGGGGTCCACAGAGAATGTTCCACAGACCACACAGATTTAGCCAGCTCAAGAACCAAGCAAAGTGCAAGGACTAGCATAAGGATCCTGGTTTGAGCCCCTGGCTCCCCACCAGCAGGGGAGTCGCTTCACAGGTGGTGAAGCAAGTCTGCAGGTGTCTATCTTTCTCTACCCCTCTCTGTCTTCCCCTCTTCTCTCCATTTCTCTCTGTCCTATCTAACAATGATGACATCAGTAACAACAACAATAATAACTACAACAACAATAAAGACAACAAGGGCAACAAAAGGGAAAATAAATAAATAAATATAAAAAATAATAATGAAAGGCAGAGGTAGACAGTATAATGGTGATGCAAAGAGACTGTCATGCCTGAGGCTCTAAAGTCCCAGGTTCAATAATTCAATAATCCCCTGCACCATTATAAGCCAGAGCTGAGCAGTGCTCTGGTTAATATATATGGTAAATAAATAAATTGAGAACATTAATTAATAATAGTAATAATCAAGTGTGGCTGGGCAGTGGTACTACCCATAAAGTGTACAAGTTACTATGTAAAAGGAATTCAAGCCCCTAGTCCCCACCTGCAGGGGGAAAGCTTTGCAAGCAGTGGAACAGTGCTGCACATGTCTCTCTCTCCCTTTCTCACAGGCACTGATCCCCGGTGATAGCCCTGGTGGCAATAATAATAACAATAATAATACTGTTGGTGATGATGCTACATCTCTTTGTGCTGTCTGTACTTGTGCTTCCCTTCTGCCCCCACTTCTTTCTGTTGCACTTAGAACAAAACTCGTTCCCCCCATCCCTTCCATGGCCTGACCTCGGCCCTGCCACCTCTCTGAACTCCCCATGTTCACATGGGGTACCACGTACTGCCCATCTGTTGTGACCCAACAGGAGTTCGGGACTATCGGCATACGAATGGCAACACCCTGAGGCGGGACACACAGAAAGGGAAGGTATAAAGCACGGGGACTTGGAGCAGGTCGCTCTCTTTGGCTGCTGCTGCTTCTCCTGGTCAGAAGCATCTTGGCGGAGATGCCCCAGGTATCCGCCATGGCTGCTCTTCCCGGAATTGAAGACATGAGGCTCTGCTAGCTGGCTAGCTGGTAAACTTTCAGAGCCCTCTACAGCCACCAGCAACCTTTACCAGAGCTGATAATTGTCTATCTTATGGGACTAAACTTTTTTTTTTTCATTTCACTCTTTTTTTTTTTTTAATAAAATGGAAACATTGACAAAGCCATAGGATAAGGGACTAAACTTTTGATAACTATACTCAGATTTTATGAACCTAGTGTACTCTTAACCCTTGATGATAACTGATTATTTTGTCTTTTACCTATTTCACCCTAATAAACCTTGTATTGTTTAAACCAGTTCCCAGCTCCCTGCTGTGAATCATTTTATGTGCTGCAGCAGCCCCCACTTTTTAAGTTAAACCCCCCTTTTTAAGTTAAACCCACTTTTTAAGTTAAACCCCCCTTTTTAAGTTAAATGACAACACCCAGCTTGCAGCATCTCACCTCCAGACCTCCATACTATGTTCTCTTCGCTGAACACCTTCCCTGCAGGTGCTCACATGGTGGGCTCCTTCCTGACATTCCCATCACTAGCTCCCTGGTCCCTTCTCAAAGTGCCCACCCTGAATTCTGCAGGTAAGGACCCCACACACATGCCCCATCCTCTCTCTGTAGCACTCCCTTTGTTTAGTGCCTTCAGGGCCCTCTCTGTTCCAGACTCTTGGAAACAGAGTTGGCAGTCAGCTGAGGTAAAGAACAAACACCTCATCACAGACCCCTGCAAGCGTCAACCCGGCTTTGACCTAGCACGTTATGATTGGGCCCTCCTCAATCGCTATCGAACAGGCCATGGCCGGTGCGCCGCTATGTTCCATCGCTGGGGAGCCAGAGACGACCTGAACTGCCCCTGCGGCTACAGACAGACTATGACCCACATAGTCAACGACTGCCACCTCTCCACATTCAAAGGAGGTCTCGAAACTTTACATCAGGCTCAACCTGACGCTGTTGACTGGCTACGGAAGAAGGGCAAACGCTAGAAGAAGAAGGGCCCTCAGAATTTCATTCTTAAATGAGCTCAGGGTTCAACTGCTGATCCAAAGATGGCCAACAATGTCACCTGCCCAGGGTGCTTCCCAGGGCCCTGCTGCCCCTCACAGAATGGAGTGCTGCTCTACTCTCTTGAATCTGGGCCACTTGGTGGGTCACTTCTAACCCAAGTGAAGAGGGAAGGATTAGCAACTGCTCTCTGTAACAGGTTCATAAACCCCAGCAGGGTTCCCCGCCATTCTATGAACAGGGATCTACAGACTGAATTTTTTAAAAAATATTTATTTATTTATTTATTTATTTATTCCCTTGTGTTGCCCGTGTTGTTTTATTGTTGTAGTTATTATTGTTGTCATTGTTATTGGATAGGACAGAGAGAAATGGAGAGAGATGGGGAAGACAGAGAGGGGGAGAAAAAGATAGACACCTACAGACCTGCTTCAATACCTGTGAAGCAACCCCCTCCCTGCAGGTGGGGAGCTGGGGGCTTGAACCGGGATCCTTACACTGGTCTTTGCGCTTTGTGCCATGTGCACTTAACCCGCTGCACTACCGCCCGACTCCCCAGACTGAATTTTTACATCAAATGAGAATGACAAATGGGAGCTGGATGCTGCTGCACTGGGTAAAGTCCACTTGCTACCATACATGGGACCCAGGTTCAAGGCCCTTGTTCCCACCTGCAGGGAGGAAGCTTCAAGAGCAGTGAAACCGTGCTGCAGGTGTTGCTCTTTCTCCTTCCTGTTTCTCTCTGGCCAATAAAATCAAAGAAAGAAGGCCACTAAGAATGGTGTAATTGGGGACTGAGTGGTAGTGTACCTGGTTGAGTACACGTAGTGCAAAGTGCAGGGACCAGCGCAAGGCTCCTGGCTCCCCAACTGCAGGGGGCGTCACTTAGCAAATAGTGAAGCAGGTCTGCAGCTGTCTAGCTTTCTCTCTCCCTCTCTGTCTTCCCCATCTCTCTCAGATTCTCTCTGTCCTATCCAACAACAACAATAACAGCAACAACAACAATGGGGGGAAAAGATGGCCACCAGGAGCAGTGGATTTGTAGTGGAAGCACAGAGCCCCGGAGATAACCCTGGAGACACAAAAAAAAAAAGAAAAAGGAAAGAAAGAATGGTGTAATCATCCAGCAGGCACTGAATTCCAGTGATAACCCTGGTGGCAATTAAAAAAAGAAAAAAGGAAGGAAGGAAGGAAGGAAGGAAGGGAGGAAGGAAGGAAGGAAGGAAGGAAGGAAGGAAGGAAGGCCTATAGTCAGTTACCATTTCCTGGACCAGGGTCTTCTGAAGGTATGTCAGAATAGGCATAACAGGGCCTGGGAGATGGCTTAGCAGGTAAATTACATGCCTTACCATGTCTGAGGCCTCAGGTTTGATCCCTGGCACTGCATAAAAATGTTTTAAATGGGGAGTCGGGCGGTAGCGCAGTGGTTAAGCGCACGTGGCGCAAAATGCAAGGACCAGCGTAAGGATCCCGGTTCGAGCCCCCGGCTCCCCACCTGCAAGGTCGCTTCACAGGCGGTGAAGCAGGTCTGCAGGTGTCTGTCTTTCTCTCCCCCTCTCTGTCTTCCCCTCCTCTCTCCATTTCTCTCTGTCCTAGCCAACAACAATGATGACATCAATAACCACAACAATGTTAAACAACAAGGGTAACAAAAAGGGAAAATAAATAAATATATAAAAAAAATTTTTAATGTTTTAAATGACTGAGCTACCAGAGTTTATACAGTAAACAGCTATACAGTACTTGCATGCATAAGGTTCTGCGTTTGCTCCTTGCCATCATTTATGCCAAAGTGATACTCTAGTTCTCTCTCTCTCTCTCTCTCCCCCCCCCCATAAGTAAATTAAAGAGAGAGCACAGACAAAGCAGCTTCCACCTGGTGCCTTGGACAATCCCATTTGGGGTTCTGTAGCACTGTGTATGAATCCAACCACTGAAAGGCCGCCATGCTGTGGGGAAGCCCAGGCCCCACGAGGAGTCTGAGTGCAGGTGCTCTGGTCAGACTGACACCCAGCTGCTACCCAGCAGCAACAGCCAGATGTGTGCATAGAGTGCCCCCACTGCCATCACTCTGGCCTTCCAGTCAGCCTGGAAGAAAGACAAGTCTGCCCTGCAGACTCAATTGAAATTCCTCAGTCACAAAACACAGTAAAATAGTTGCTTTAAAAGCCACCACATTTTAGAGTTATTTGCAATAATACAGCATTAGTAACCCTAACGATCTTTTTTTTTTCCTCCAGGGTTATCACTGGGGCTTGGTGTCTGCACTGCAAATCCACTGCTCCTGTGGCCATTTTTTGGATAGGACAGAGAGAAATTGAGAGGGAAGAGGAAGATAGAGAGAGAAAGAGAAAGACACTTGCAGACCTGCTTCACCTCTTGTGAGGTGACCCCCCTGCAGGTGCAGAGTCGAGGGCTGGAACCCAGAACCTTACTTGCATCCTTGCACTTAGTACTATGTGTGCTTAACTGGGTATGCCACTGACCCAACCCCCACCTTGTTCCCAGCCCAACAATCTTTACGGCTTAATCATCTCTCTTCTTGATAAAATCTGGGCTCCAAAAGAGTGCATGCTTCTATGTTCTGGTCTTCCTATACTCACAGTGGCCTGCACACAGTAGGCACACAATAATTAACAGCTGAGTCACTATAAGAGCTGAACTGGGAGAAAGGCAAGGCCTCTCTTGTCTCCCTTCTGTATGACTCATTCATTCACTGCCTAGTTAATTGTGTACCCGTGACATGTCATGGACTAGGGGTTCATTGTTTTTGTGAAATCCCGTGATGACCAGTGGGGAAACAGAAGGCCCCACTCCCCTTGGCAACTCCATAAAAGACGTCGGAAAAGCTGGCTTTTCAACCCTCAAAGGTACCTCCAGTGCACACCTGACTGTGTATCCTTCACTTTTACATCCTCACCTCAGTCGCATGGGCCCTGCTTCTCCCTTGGCAAAGGGTGGCGGACTCCAGACTGGGACCATGCTGCCACTGTCCAGCACATCTGGCCCCAACCTGTAGGGCTCTTTCCTAACAGCTGTTCTCTCCTTCAGTTTGGCTGGCTCCCTCCCTTGGCCCAGCAGAAACCCAGGCTTTCAAGCCCTAACAGTAGTCCTGGCAGGGGTGTAGCCAGGCCAGAGACAGGACAGTCTCCAGGTTTAACTATTTAATCCCCAGAGTACCTGCCAAGAACCAGTGAGCATATCTGGCTGGCTGGGCCAGGCTGTCATTAATTCATTACAGCGGGTTCCTCCTGGCCCATAAGCTTCTTTGCTGCTGACCACAGTGCTCCCCCATCTGCAGAGTCACTCCCCCACACACTTATACTCAGTCCCAAGGCAAGATTCTGCCCACCCGGCCAGCCCCCTCTCCTTGCCAGATTCCTCAGCTCTACTCTACCCCCCACCCTGCACACTTCCCTCCCTCCCACGCCGCTGCCAGCCAGAGCTCACCATAAAGCATCTTTTGTTCCCTTGCTCCCAGATCTTCCAGAGATGACTGGTTAAAGCACACCCAGCCTCCCAGCCTCCAAGAAGCCTCCCCAGGGACTAAGAAAGGAATCACACTAGCACAGGAATCTGGGGCTCACAGCACCCTCTGCCAGCTGCCTCCAACCTTCCTGTCCCGGAGTCTTCCCACCTGCCCATCTACGGACACTCAGGTTGATAGTCACCACCTCTGTTTTGCCTCTGAGACAATAAGAATGGCATTAGCCACTTCATACCACCAAGCACTGCTCTGGACCCTCTCTTTTTATTTTTAAGACTTTTTATGAGACAGAGGGTATCTACAGTGCTGGGGATCGAACCTAGAACCTCATGCAGGCAAGTCCTGTGCTCTTCCCCTGAGCTACCTTCCCAGTCTGCACTAAGCTTTATAATAGATACTTTCATCTCTCTCCAAAACTTTGGAATGGGTATAACTCCAGTTGGTAGAAAAAGGCTCAGGGAGGTGATGGCTCATATCTGAGGTCACACTGCCCAAAAGTTCCCAAATCAGTTCCATCAGTTCCCTAAACCTATGCACTCAACCAACTGCTGCCCCAGAGAGGCCAGTCTGGCTCTACTCCCCCTCGAGGTAGGTGGAAAGGGTGTGAAATGGCTGACCATAGCAGATGTCTACTCGCAGGAAATAGAAATTTACTGCACAATCTTCACTAGGAGAAATCAAGGTGTACCCATCTCTGAATTCCTGAGCACTGTGTTCTAAAATTTCCAGTAGAGGCATCATTCATTTCACTTCATGCTATCTTTTCTTTTCTTTTCTTTTCTTTTCTTTTGCCTCCAGGGTTATTGCTGGGACTCGGTGCCCACACTACAAATCCACTGCTCCTGGAGGCCATCTTTTTTCTATTTTGCTGCTGTTGTTGGATAGGACAGAGAGAAACTGAGAGAGGAGGGGAAGATAGTGAGGGGAAGAGAAAGATAGACACCTGAAGACGTGCTTCACCGCTTGTGAAGTGATCCTCCTTGTAGGTGGGGAGCTGGGGGCTCGAACAGGGATCCTTGTGCTGGTCCCTGTACTTTATACTATGTGCAGTTAACCCGGTGTACCATTGCCCGGCCCCCTCATTTCACACTCTTTTTGTTTTTTGAGTTCCTTATTATTTTCTCTTTTTTATTTTTTATTGGGGAATTAATGATTTACATTCAACAGTAAATACAATAGTTTGTACAAGCATAACATTTCCCAGTTTTCCATATAACAACCCCTACTATGTCCTCTGTCATCCTTTTTGAACCTGTATTCTCCCCCACCACCACCCCAGAGTCTTTGACTTTGGTGCAATACGCCAATTCCAGTTCAGGTTCTGCTTGTGTTTTCTCTTCTGAGCTTGTTTTTCAACTTCTGCCTGAGAGTGAGATCATCCCATATTCATCCTTCTGTTTCTGACTTATTTCACTTAACATGAATTTTTCAAGGTCCATCTCATTTCACACTCTTAATGACACCTATGCACAAAGTATTATCATGGTCCTGGTTTTACATAGGGGGAGGGACTGGGCAGTGGCACACCTGGTCGAGCACACATATTACATGGGGGAAACTGAGTCTCGGGTTGTTGTTTTTTTAAAGATTTTATTTATTAATTAATGAGAGAGAGAGAGAGAGAGAGAGAGAGAGAGAGAAAGGGAGAGAAAACCGGAACATCACTCTCACACATGCAATACCAGGAATTGAACTCAGGACATCATACTTGAGAGTCCAGTGCTTAGCAGAAACTCAAAGCAAATTTGCTGAAATTGCTGTCTTGCATTTTGCTAAGTCCTTCTTTTACTCTGAGAGACAGAGAAAGAGAGAGAGACCAGATCACTGCTCCTTCTGGCCTAAACTAGATTATTCAGCCCAGGGCCTTCTGCATGCAAGTCCTGTGCTCCACCAGTGAGCCAGCTACCTCCACTTCTCTGCTCTAGATAACTGAGCACTCCCATTTATCCTCTAGGAAGAGGAGAAAGGACTACACAAAGACCCCAACATACTGTTCTTTCTTCTTCGTCCTACCTTACCAGAAACTAGGAAAAGATGGGCTTCCCCAGAATTTGCTAAAAGCACCCAAAAGCTGTGAGAGGTGGAGTCTCCCACACCTCCACGCCAGCCCAGGGCTAGAAGCCTGGTGAAGGGGAGGGGCAGGAAGGAGTGCAGGGCTGAAGGACCACCATGCAGGCAGGGTATGGGGTGAGGAGGGAGAATGGAGGGAGGAGGAAGAACTCTAAGTCCAGTAGTGAGGGGGTTGCCTGGGGTCAGGGCACAGCATGGAACAGAGTGAAGAAAGAAAGAAAGAAACATGACTGGTGACAATAGTCAGATGACCAGAGAAACTCTGGGTCCCGCCCACCTAGGCTAAGTGGTGACTCCAGCTTTCTCCACTCCCCATCCTACGACTCTTGGCCACCTGCTGCCCCCCAGAGGCGACGCCCAGCACCCTGTACCCACTAGTTCTGAGTCCCGGCCACTCTGCCCTCAATTCTAGGCGATTCCTCACTTATCCCTCCTTCCCCCCAGAATTCACTCTCCTACCACCTTGCAACTTGTTTTATCTTCCCTCCAACTCCCTTACTTCAGCTCTCGCCAAGTCCCTCTCTTCCCATCGTCCTTCTGCCTCTCCCTAAATTCCACCCTAGGTCTCTTCTTGGGCTCCCCAGCTCTCCACATCTGGTCCCTTCCCCTTCCCTCTAGGATGTAGCTTCCACCCCGGGACCGGACATCCCCAGCTCAGTTCCTTCCGGAGGAGCCTCAGTCCTCTCTTCCCAGAGTTAGGGAGATGCAGGACCTCCAGGGGTCACCCCAGAGAGCGCCCTGAAATGCGCCCCTCTCTTCACTGATGCCAGAGCTCTGAGGCCCACGAGACATCTGTCCCCCCTCGCTCCCAACTCACACCCTGCACACCCCCGCAGCTCCTGGGGCTACCTTCCCCCACCCCACCCCAGCTCCTGCTGCTGTCTCTCTCCCTGCGGGCATAGACGCTCAGCTTCAGGCTGGATGCCAGCTTCCTGGGGTGTCAGCACAGCATGGGGCTCGGCCTCCACCACAATGCACAGCCTCGCTGGCCCTGGCCTCCAGTGGTCTCTAGGGCCTTCTCACCTTCCTGAGGCCCCAGATCCACCTCTGGGGGAGAGCTCACTCAGTCAGACACTGCCCAACCCCGCTGTGACAGCGGTCCCCTGGATTCCAGAATCTGGAAGGATGACCCTCATACCTTGACCCCACCATGCATACCAAGTGCACAGCTGGTGCTTGCTGCCCCCACTCCCAACTAGGGCCTGGAGCACAGGAGGTAGTCAGCACCTGCCTCCACTGCTCCCAACACTCCAGGAGCACAATCCTCACCCACCCCACCCCACACACAGCTTGCAAAACATCCCTTCCCCAGGCAGGCCTAACACCCAGGAGTTTCACAAATGCCTTTTCCTTTAGGGTTTCTTAGTGGAGTTTCCCCGGGAGCCTCACTCTGATCTCCACTCGCTTCGGGGACATCTCCACCTTGTCTTGGCTACAACCTTCTGCCCGGGCTGCTTCACCTGAATGCCGCCACGCAGACAAGTTGGCCTACCTCGGCCAGGGGCAGCGCGCACGGCAGCGGGCTGCGAGGAGCGGAGGGAAGCTGGGGAGGCCAGGGGCCGCCAGTGCGGGGAGGAGGTGAGGGGAGGGGTGCCGGAGCAGGGGGTGTAGACATCCGAGAAGGGATGAGAGGGTCTGGAGACGGTGGTGACTCTGAGACTTAGGCGGCCGTCTTAGGAGAGGACGAGGGGGGACTTTTGCCTCCAAATCTGGAGAGATTGTAACTATTTTGGCTGGTCACACTTCTTACTTTCGAGGTGTTTCCAGTTCACGGGGTGGGGGTGTGGAGCGACGGAAGCCACCCTGCTAGAGAGAGTGGTCGGTGTGCCGGAGGAGAGGGAAACGGTGGAGAGAGAGAAGGGACCTGGGCCGGAGGGCGCGGACATGGGGTCTGGGCTGGAGAGGAGCAGAGAGGTTCTCAGGAGCTGGAAGCAGGGAGAGGAGAAGAAAAGAAAGAAGAGAGAGAAGAGAAGAGAGAAGAGAGCTGGAAGCAGGGAGAGGAGAGGAGAGGAGAGGAGAGGAGAGGAGAGGAGAGGAGAGGAGAGGAGAGGAGAGGAGAGGAGAGGAGAGGAGAGGAGAGGAGAGGAGAGGAGAGGAGAGGAGAGGAGAGGAGAGGAGAGGAGAGGAGGCGAGGCAAACTTGTGCTCCAGGCCCCCCGGGCGGCGCGATGAGCCCAGTGAGCCCCACTGCGCCCCACGGCGGCCCCCCTGGGCCCCACTGAGCCCCACTGCACGCCCCTCTGTGCCCGGGCGCGCCCGCGTACCTGTTGCTCGCTGCGGCTGGGTCTCGGCTCCGGCCCCACCAAGAAGCCCCGCGTCCCTACAGGTTCCGCCTGCCGAGCAGCCAGGCCGCCAGCGCTGCCACCTGCGCCGCCGCGCACAGCCAGGGCCAGCAGGTGGGCAGCGCGCCGGGCCCCCGCGCCCCCCGCGCCCCCCGGGCCCGCGCGCGCCGCCGCCACATGGTGCGCTGGTGCAGCTCGTCGCCGAGCGCCTTGAGCCGGGCGGCCGTGAGCTGCGCAGAGGCCGAGCGCAGCCCCAGGCGGCCCTCGCTGCAGCCGCACACGGCCGGGGGCCCGCGGCCACGGTGCAGGGGGCACGGGCACATGGCGGTCGCGCTGCCCGCCGCCCCTCCGCCTCGCTCGGCTCCTCGGCCTCCGCGCTCCGCCGGGGGCCGCCCCTGGACACCAAGTTTCCCCGTGTGTTGTGCGTTTGTTGTGCTGACGGCGCTATTATTAATTAAAGTGTCACATGGTGGAGGGGGGCGGGGAGGGCGCGGGGAGGGGGGTTACATCATCCGGCCCCCGGGGGGGGGGGCTGCAGGCAGAAGAAACCGAGAGGTAACTTTTAACCCTCACGGCGCCGGCGGCGAGGGGGCGCGCAGCGGGAGGGGGAGGTAGCCCCAGCCCCCGCCCAGGACTCAAGGTGGGGGGGTCCGGGGGAAGGGGCGCGAGGGCAGGTCTTCTCCTTCCCCTTTTCCCCGAATCCTGCTCCAGTCCCCATTGGGCGAGGCTGCCTGGTTTGTTTTTACCATTTGAGATGAAGCGGAGAGCGAATTCGGTTGCAATACTCCAAGATACCTCGAAGCTATTTTTTTGGAGGGGGGGTTGGGACCAGAGGCACCCCAACTGGCTGACTTCCAGGTCGGTCCCAGCACCTGTAAGCTTCGGGGGTGGAGCGCCCACCCTGCCTGACCCAAAGGCGCCCTCAGAGCGCGCTGCGGGCACCTGGTTGGAAACTGGGTGCCTGGGACAGAAATGGGGGGATCCTTCACCCCGGCTGATGTATGGCGCTCTCGAGACCCTCACCGGGGGCTCTCTGGAAGGACACCTCTGTTATGTTATTTCCCTGCTGAGGCGACAGTGTCCAGCTGTGATCCTGATTTACCGTATGGAGACAAGATGAGAGAAGGGGCACGGGGGCGCGGCTGGGGGTTAGGGGCAACGCTTTAGCCCCTGTCTTTTGCAATCTCTGAGGGTAGCTCATTTGCCCTTGCAGACTAGAAAGTCTACAGTTGTCCCTGCCAGTAAAGGAAGTTGAGAGAGACCCTCAGGATTTTTTTTCGGGGGGGGGGGGGGGAGGCGGAATTCTCAATCTTAAATCTGGGATTTGAGTCACTTGGGGGTTCAGAAGACTGCAGGCAGCCCCAGGTGGCTCTGTCCAACTAGTGGTGGATTCTGATCGATGGCAAATTTGGTTCCTCTCCTCACAGGTGGAGTGGCCCTAAGGCCTGGTTAGTACTTCAGTCACTTGGAAATGATTTTTCAAGACTGTGGGCACGGTTTGGGGCTGGGTTTGTCAGCATGAGAGGTTTCCTGTCAGCATGCAGTGTGGGCAGTGCCCAGATCTTCCCTGTCATCTTGGTGGCAATTGGTCACCCAGCCCTGGTCCCATCCCCTGCATCATGGTCAGCACTTGAGGCAGGTTACGGGGCTAAGGATCCTGCTTGTGTCCTAGAAGTTTTAAGATGTGTGGAGAAGGGGCTGGGTGTTGGTGCATATGATTGAATACACATTACCACGTGTAGGAACCTGAGTTCAAGACCCTAGTTCCCACCTGCAGGGGGGAAGCTTCATGAGTGGTGAAACAAAACTGCAGGTCTCTCTCTCTGTGTCCTCCTTCCCTCTCAATTTCTCTGTCTCTATCCAAATAGTAAATTTAAAAAGAAGCAGCAGTGTGGAGAAAGAGGTGGCTATGAAATACTCTATTTTGCAGATGAAGAAACTGAAGTAGGTAAGGAAGGCCATTTGCCCAAGCCTGAGCAAGTGAACTTGGATCTAAACTGGGGAAGGCAGCCACCGGCTCTAAGCTCTTAACTGTGGTTTTATACTGCCCCCTGTAATCTGGGAGTAATAATACTTCCCTCCCAGGATTGGGGCAGAGACTAAATGAGAGAAATGTTTGCCAAGCACCTGGCATACAGTGAGCCCTGAATAAACCTAGATCCCTTTACTTCTGGCCAAGCCCCATTTCCCCATTCTCCCCAGGGCTCACTACCTTAATCCACCCCCCCTCCCCAGTCTTTGTTGAGAGGACCTGATCCTTTGCCCAGTAGGGTGTTCCAAGAATGAAGATACAGTGTCTGTTTGAAAAGCCCTTTGGATTTAAATTGAACAATTCCCACCAACCCCTCCCCTTTATTATTATTATTTTTTTTAATCTACATGCTTTTAACGGCTCACTTCATGGACATTAATTTTAATGGGCCGATTATTACCCTGTTTGGAAGGCTGCCCCTCAAAATGCTGGGCTCAGAAGGTGGCGCTGGGTTGGCTCCCAGATGCTTAGATGTTTTCTACAGCAGAGAGAGTGCAGCCTTGGCGGGGGGGTGGGGGGGGGGTGGGGGGGGTGGGGGGGTGGGTCCTGCTACTCATTTAGCAGACTGAGAAGGGAAAGCAGGGATGAAGGATTGGGGCAGGGAGGCCTCACCGCCTCCCCACTGCATCTGACCATGTAGTTCCTATTGCAGTCACTCTGTCCAAGCCCACCACTCACTGACTGGGTCAACTTGGCCTTGAGATGAGGCTTTTAAGAGGTTCTATTTCCTCAGCTGTAAAATGGAATAAAATACCACCTGGTAGAATTCTAAAAGGTTATACTAGGAGATGGCTCAGCAGGTAACACATCAGCTTACTGTGCGTGGGCATTCCCTGAGTTTGAGCCCCAGCATTGCATGGGCACACCATAGATGTGCCTGGGGTCTCCATGGATGGTAGAGCAGTGCTGTGGTGTCTTTCTTTGCCTATCTTTCCTTCTCCTCTCTCTGTCTCTCCTCTGTCAATAAAAAAAAAAAAATTGAGTCCAAGACACAGTTCAGTGGTATCACATAAGTGCAAAGTCCTAAGTTCATTCCTCAGTGCTACATTAAAAAGAATGAATGAATGAATGAATGAATGAGCGAGAAAGAAAAAGAGAGAGGGGACAGAAAGGTGTGACACCCACAGCACTGCTCCACTGCTCATGAAGCTTTCCTTGTAGGTGGAGACAGGGGCTTCAACTCAGGGCCTCACACATGTAACATGTGTATGCAAATGGATGAATCACCACCTGGTCCCAGTTTGTGGTTTTAAAGTATCATTAATGAAACATTTATAAAATGCCTACTCTGTGTGTGGCACTGATCTAAATATCTTAGAGCTCCCAACGCCCCTATATGTTCGGGCAGACACTGTCTGTGACCACACCACCAATCTCCATGAATCTCAGGAGCTATACAGTCAGATCTACCTAGAACTGGGATGGGAGGACACATGCTATTATGAGTCCTCAACTGTGGGTCAGTAAAATGAGACCCAGCATTTAAATAACCTATCCAAGCTCTTACTGTAGTTTGGCCCCAGAGCTTGTGTTCTTAGAGATTTGGAAAGAGAGAAGGAGGCTGGTATGGACCCCAACATTCATGTGCAGTAACTCTCCCCAGTATCTCACAATAAAATGGTGTGTGGACACAAGGTCTTTGAAGAGGTTATGAAGTTAAAGTGAGGTCCTATTTGAGTATGGGATCCTTATCAGTAGATGAAGGATCACCAGGGATACAAAATGGCGGCCGTCTCAAGCCAAAGAGAAAGTCTAAGGAAGCCAAGTCGGTCAGCATTTTGATTTGGGGCTCCTGGATTCAAAAACAGTGAGGAGATGATTTTCTGTTCGTTAAGCCATACGGTCTGTGGCATGGGATTATGGCATTCATGGCAAAGACAGAGTCAGTGGGTCTAAATGAAATGTCTTTGGAAGGAAGGAGGAAGGAGTTCACCAGGCTGATATTCCTTCTGGGCACGTGCAGGTACTTTCTGAGGTTCTTGAGAAGGACTGAGAGCTAGAGCTATTCACATTGCCACCCCCTCCCACAATGACCCCTCCCCTCCCCATGTCCTTTTGGAGAACTTCAAGGGAGGAATTTTTGTTGTTCAATTGTTTGCTTAGCTCTGGCTTCTGGTGGCTCCTAGGATTGAACCTGAGACCTCAGAGCCCCAGGCAGGAAAGTCTTTCTTAGAACTATTGTGCTATCTTCCTGACCCAGGACAAAGAGCTTTTTTTTTTTTCTTAATTTTTAAAAATTTTTCTTTATTTATTGGATAGAGATAGCGGAAAGTCAAGAGGAAGGAGGAGATAGAGAGGGAAAGTAACAGAGAGACACTTGCAACCCTGCTTCACCACTTGCAAAGCTTTCCCCCTGCAGGTGGGGACCAGGGACTCAAACCCAGGTCCTTGAGCATTGCAACATTGCGTTCAATCAGGTGTGCCACCACCTGGCTCCAGGACAAAGAGTCTTAAGGGTCTGTTTAAAGAAATAGTTCATGATAACATTTCCCTCTTATTCAGAGAAAGCAGTTAAAAAAGTGTGCAACCTCTCTCTCATAAAATAAATTTTTAAAAAAGAATAAAAAATAAAAACGAGACAGATGTTCTACTTCAAGATGGTTTCCTTGTGGTATCCCATCGCTTAAAACTAGGCCTAGGGGGAGTCGGGCGGTAGCACAGTGGGTTAAGTGCACATGGTGTTAAGCGCAAGGACGGGCATAAGGATCCCAGTTTGAGCCCCCGCTCCCCACCTGCAGGGGAGTCGCTTCACAGGTGGTGAAGTAGGTCTGCAGGTGTCTATCTTTCTCTTTCCTTCCTCTCTCCATTTCTCTCTGTCCTATCCAACAACAATGACATCAACAACAACAACTACAACAACAAAACAACAAGGGCAACAAAAGGGAAATAAAGTTTTTAAAACATTTTTAAAAAAACTAGGCCTAGGGGCAAGGAGGTCACCTACTGGTTATGCAAAGGTCACCTACTGGTTATGGTTTGGTTATCCAAACCAGATCTGAGCAGTGCTTTGGCAAAAAATAAATAAATAAAACTAACTGGACTGGGGAGACAGCATAATGGTTATGCAAAAAGGTTTTTGTGCCTGAGGCTAGAAAAGTTCCAGATTATACCTCCCCAGCCTCACCCCCAGCCCCAGCCCCCAGTCCTCATAAACCTGAACTGAGCAGTGCTCTGGTATCAAACAAAAGTAAGCATAACACACAGTAAACACCTGTCAAAATATTCTGTGCAGACAATGGTGGTTACTGAAGGACAAGGGGATGAAGGGAATGGGCAACAGGGTCTTTTTGATGATGTGATGATACTAGAACGAACGTGTGGTGGGTACAACACACTTATTAGAGGTATAAAAAGACAGCCCTGAAAGCGCAGAGTGCTGCAAACCAATTTGAAAAAGCTCAGCGAATGAAAGATTGAATTGGTAAAATAAGCACCTTGATTTGCCTTTCTCTCGACCCCACAATCATGGCGATGTACACAGAATTGCTATCATCAAGAACTTTTTAAAAATCATCCCCTTCAACAAAGGGGCCCCCATAGGACCTTGCCCTCAACTTGGATCAACAACGGTAGAGAATGTTCCATCCTCCGATGGGAGGCTGGATAACATACTCTATGCTACACCTGAGGAAGATGGGTCCTGATATTGGGGCAGCTTGGAATGTTCCTACTCATGACCACAGAATGTGAGCTCAGATCTACAGGGATGCAGAGGTCACATAGGCTCCTAAGCTGAATATGGGCCCCAGGTCACATCAAATCGATGGGGTTTATAGTCAACAATATTTATACACCTTTCCCATATTTGGGAGCTACTCTCTTCCCTGATCCAGCTTTCTGGTCCTTTTTCCAGCCATGACATCATCTCCCCAGACAATAGGCTCAGGGGAAAACAAAAACAACTAGTATCGCCACACGCCCTTTGGAATGTAACTAAAATATGCCTACTAGCTATCTACAAAATGGAGGATTCTCCTCCCCCCCCCCCCACCAGCTCTTCATCTGCACTATTCCAGCCTTTAGGTTCATGATTAGTCAACAATTTGTTTGGCTTAGTATGTTAACCCTCTTTTCAGCCACCAGGTTACAGATGCTACCATGATGCCAACCAGACTTCCCTGGACAGACAACCCCACCAATGTGTCCTGGAGCTCCGAGTCCCCAGAACCCCACCCCACTAGGGAAAGAGAGAGGCAGGCTGGGAGTGTGGATCTACTTGTCAATGCCTATGTTCAGTGGGGAAGCAATTACAGAAGCCAGACCTTCCACCTTCTGCATCCCACAATGACCTTGGGTCCATACTCCCAGAGGATTAAAGAATAGGAAAGCTATCAAGAGAGGGGATGGATAGAGTTCTGGTAGTTGGAATTGTGTGGAGTTGTACCCCTCTTATCCTATGGTTTTGTCAGTTTCCTTTTTATGAATAAATAAATAAATAATAAATAACCATCCCCTTAACTCCTGCAGAAATCGATACTCAAGTGTTTTAAGCAGGAGGGAGGTGGGGGTTCCTTTCACTTTAATTAAAACAATAATTACCTATCCTGGCGTTTGGGACCAAGTGGAGCTTTTCCTTATGGTGTTTTCACTTGTGTGGATTGGTGGAGTGGTAAATGAACAAACAGCTGTCACCTCCTCCAAACAGCTGTGTTTCCTGAAGCCATGTAT
Organism: Erinaceus europaeus; assembly: GCF_950295315.1. Lineage (NCBI taxonomy): Eukaryota > Metazoa > Chordata > Mammalia > Eulipotyphla > Erinaceidae > Erinaceus > Erinaceus europaeus. Next base: position 9,231,259 of record NC_080167.1, on the reverse strand, counting down.
CAATGCCAAGGCCAGATCCAATGCCAGGATTCGGCTTGGGGAACAGCAGAGATATTGAATCAAAGTCAGAGTTAGAGCAGAGTGGTTGGACGACTCTGTGTCAGAGACTTGAGTCTGGGTATCTCGGGTACATGTGTCAGCTCTTGGAACCTTCTCTTTCCCATCTGCAAAATGGGAGTAAGAATCACAGTGCTGACTTCACTAGGTCCAGTAAAGACCATAAGGGAGAATGTTATCAAGTGTTTAGCAAATCACTTGGCACTCAATTAATATTATTATGGTTCTTGTTGATATATCAGGATTATTAAGCAACCACTTAAAAAACAGAACAGGGACCCTGACCTAAGTCCGCTGGGAAACAAGAAGAGTCAGGTTTCAGCGAGTCCAATATTCAATTACATCACGGCTATTCCCAAGAAAGTCCCCAGTGTCTAACAGACCCAGAGCAGGACAGCTCCTGTCTCTCACATCCATCCTCTTTAACCCTCTGGTACCTGCAAAGATGGGGGTGACCTCTCCTCTAGGGAATCTCCTAATTATTCATTTGCTGCCTTTCCTCTAAGGATGTTTTTGTTGTAAGTGAAGGAGAAACAGCAGACAAATGTCTGCTGCAGAGAGAGAGAAAAAAAATTAACCAGCCCATAATTATAGTTTCATCCATACTTTCAGCATAAAGGGTGAACCTCACTTCAATAAAACCTAATGCCTTGATGACTGGCATCACTAGAGATAGGGTTGATTAAAGCTGCAGGCGTGCTGGGAAAATGCAGACAGGCCATCCTCTGCACAGGCAATAATCACTTTACAGAAGGCAATGGAGCTGGGTTTAAACAAGCAGAGTGCTAGACTCGAAATTACCCTGATGAGAGGGTAAGTGAGGGTAACTGCTGGGGAACAATTTGGCAGCCTGCAAACGCACGTGCCCGCTGACCTGGTGATTCCATTTTTAACTATTTACTCAAGGACCATCCTTAGTGGTTCTCAATTTTGCTCTCCAGTAGACATTTGGCAATGCTGGAAGATAGAGGTTGTTTTTTTTTTTCCCCTTTGATTATGAAAACTGAAGGTGCTACTAGGTAGCTAGCTAATGTATAGACGGTAGGCCCACTGCTGAATACCCCACACTGCACAGCCAACAGAGATTTTCTGGCCCCAAAAGTCAGTTATGCTGAGCGTGAGCAACCCTGTACTGGGTGTATCTAGAAATACTACAGTGGGGCCAGGCGGTGGTTAAGCGCACACTTCACAGTGAGCAAGGACCCAGGTTCAAAGCCCTGGTCCCCACCTGCAGGGGAAAGCTTCACAGGTGGTGAAACAGGGCTGCAGGTCTCTCTCCCTCTCTATGCCTCTTCTCTCTCAATTTCTCTTTGTATCCAATAATAAATGAACAAAAATGTAAAAAAAAAAGAAGTTAAAAAATCATAGCTAGTATGCAACTGGAAGAAACATAACTTATGTGGAGTTTTATTATTTATTGATTTAATTTATTATTTATTATTTGTTAGCGCAGATGATGACCTCATTTTAATAGCCACAGCATATTCCGTTAGGTGTAGGCACCACACATTTCTTTTTTTTTTAATTGTTTTACTTTTTAAATTTTTTTATTTTTTAATATTTATTTATTCCCTTTTGTTGCCCTTGTTGTTGTTATTATTGTTGTTGTCGTGGTTGTTGGATAGGACAGAGAGAAATGGAGAGAGGAGGGGAAGACAGGCGGAAAGAGAAAGACAGACACCTGCAGACCTGCTTCACCGCCTGTGAAGCGACTCCCCTGCATGTGGGGAGCCCGGGCCCGAACCGGGATCCTCACGCCGGTCTTTGTGCTTTGCGCCACCTGCGCTTAACCCTCTGCGCTACCGCCGGACTCCCTATACCGCACATTTCTTAGCCATTCATCTGCTGTTGGGCATCTTGGGTTGCTTCCAAATTTGGGTTAGTACAAACTGTTGCTGTGAGCATTGGTGTGCTAGTATTTATTTTTTAACAGAGCACTGCTCAGCTCTGGCTTATGGTCGAGTAGGGAATTGAACCTGGGACTTCAGAGCCTCAAGCACGACAGTCTTTTTCACTATTATGCTGTCTCTCTCATCTATTATTTACCAAGTTCAGAGCAGGAGTGGGCAAACTCTCATGTGTATGCCAAGCTGGTCCACTATCTGTTTCTGTGATGACTTTATTGGAGCACAGTCATGCTTAATTATTTACATAAAATCCCAGCTGCTTTTTTTATATGATAGCAGCACAGTTGAATGGGTGTGAGAGAAATTACATGGCTTACAAAACCTAAAATATGATTATCTTCCCCTCCACAGGAGAAAGTGTGTTAACCATTGGTCCTGCAGAAGGCAAGTTCAGGATTGAGCCTGTGATGCATATACTTCATTTACGTCATTAAGGATCAGGTTACGTCTTCATTCCACCATCCTTAATGTTTTTTTCAGTCCTCAGCCTTATGATTTCATGGTAGCAATTTGACTGTCATTGCCCCAAATAATACATATGTACTGGGTAGAATAATGTTCCCCCAAAGTTTATCTCCACCTGATCTATGAATGTGGCCTCATGTGAAGATAAAGTCTTTGCAAATATAAATGAGTTAAGATGAAATCATATGGGATTGACCACATGAATGGTTAACTGAAGAGGTAAATTCAGACACAGACTCACAGCGGGCAAATGTCCATGTCAAGATGGAGGCAGGGCTTGGAGGCAGACTGACATAAGCCAAGGAACACCAGGAATGGCTGACAACCAGCAGAAGTAAAAGAGAGGCAAGAAGGATTCTTTCCTAGAGCCTTTGCATTCTGTCTTATGATCCAACAGAATGCTTAAATTGCCAACAGACTTCCACATCACCAGAATCACCATTCAATACTTCCACTTACATTTATAGACTGGAAAACTTAATCATGTGACCACAGCTTGCTACATGAAATGCTAGGAAATAGTCTTTCACCTAGGCTGACATGTACCTAGTTAATATAAATATAAATACATACATATATATATATATGTATGTATATATATATGTTCTGTTATTGAAAGGGAAAGGAAGGGGATACATGAGGTAGTTCAGTGGTAGAATACATACTTTGCCCTGGATTTTGATCCTTTGTACAAGAAAGACAAAATAGATGTTAGTTGACATTTGCACCATCATTATTGCCATAGAGCTGGGGTGGGCAAGCAATGACCTCTGGACCAAAATTGCCTTTTCATCTACTGCTTTTTTTTTTTTTTTCTCTTTTTGCCTTCAGGGTTATCGCTGCTGCTCGGTGCCTGCACTATAAATCCACTGCTCCTGGAAGCCATCTTTTTTCCATTGTTGTTACTGCTGCTGTTGTTGTTCGATAGGGCAAAAAGAAAGTGAGAAAGGAGGAGAAGACAGAGAGCGAGAGAGAAAGACACCTGCAGACCTGCTTCACCATTTGTGAAATGGCCCCCTTGCAGGTGGGGAGCCGGAGGCTCGAACTGGGATCCTTGCTCAAGTCCTTGCACTTTGCACTATATGCACTTAACCTAGTGTGCTACCCCCTGGACAACCATCTGCTGCCTTTTAATGGGAATTGCTTATTGAGATCATTATAGATTCGCATGCAACTGCAAAAATAATATAGAGGGTGGTCCGAAAGGTGGCACAGTGGATAAAGCATTGGATTCTCAAGCATGAGGTCCTGAGTTCAATCTTCAGTAGCAGATGGACCAGAGTGATGTCCAGTTCTCTCTCTCTCCTCATTATCTTTCTCACTAATAAATGAATAAAACATTTTAAGGAAAGAACGAGAAACCATAGAGGGACCACTGCTACAATTTGCTCACTGTTCCCTGAAAGGAACATTTGGCAAAATTACAGTATTAATGTAGAGTATGAGGGTATTGATCTTGAGTTAATCCGTGAATCTTAAGCAGATTTCTCTAGTTTTACTTTTATCATGTGCTTGGATGTGTTTGCATGTGTTAAGTGCTGTGTAATTAAAAAATTAACTTTATTTATCTGATAGAACAGAGAGAAATTGAGAGGGAGGAGAGATAAGAGAGGGAGAGACACAGAGAGACACTTTCAGCCCTGCTTCACCACCCATGAAGCCTTCCCCCTGCAGGTGGGGAACAAGGGCTTGAACCTGGGCCCTTGTGCATAGTAATACATCTACTTAACCAGGTGCACCACCACCTGGCTCCAGTCCTGTGTAATTTACTTGCCTCTGTAAGTAGGTTTATGTAGCTGTCACCACCATAAAGACACTGAATTTGTCTGTGGTCTGGATGGGATATAGTTTTCATAGACCCATTAAACAACATATGAATAACTTCCATTTGGGGGCTATTGGAAATCAAACCATTATGAGCAATGGTGTGTTGGTTCTCGTGTAAAAATAAATTTTTACTTGCTGAGATAAATGTCCAGAAATGCAATGGTCATTTATCTGTCTTGTCTAATGTTACAGCAGTGCTTTCCTTAGAGAAAAAAGGAAGGGAGGGAGGGAGAGAGGGAAAGAGAGAGAGAGAGAGGGAGAGAGAGAGAGGGAGAGAGGTGAAAGGAAAAAAGGAAGGGAGATCTGAGGTCTGTTTCAGAGTTTGGATTTAAACCTACCTTTAAATATCCCAGGAGAAAAATAGCTAAGAATCATTTTAAGTTAGGCTTCTGTTTTCTTCAACTGACAAATCTTCCGGTGTGACATGCAGAGCAGTGGTGAAAAAGGATACCTTTGCGTTGTTCTTGATCTTGGTGGGAAGTTTTCTAGTTTCTCACCATCAAGTATGATATTAGCTGTAGTGTCTTTTGTAGTCTTCATTAAATTGTGGAAATTCTTCTCATTCCTAGTTTACTGAGATTTTTATCATGAATTGGTGTTAGATATGGTCTAGTGATTTTTCTGCTTCTGTTGATATAATTATGTGGTTTTTGTTTCTTTTTTTTTTTTTTAGATGGTTGATGTAATGGATTACATTAATTGATTTTTCTTTTTTTTTTTCCCACTAGGGTGGGGCTCAGTGCTTACATGATTCCACTGTTCCTGATGGTCATTTTTTTCCCTTTCCTTTTTTTTTTTTTTTTTTTTTTAATATATAGAGAGTAAGAGATAGTTCATCTCAGAAAGGGAGAAAGACAGACAGACAGACAGACAGACAGACAGATTTGCAATACTACTTAACTCTTAAAGTTTCCACCGCCCACCCTCAGGCCCTCCAACCCCTCCCAGTGTGGGGCCAGGGTCTTGAACCCATGTCCTCGCATGTGGTAATGTGCTCTTTACCAGGTGAGACACCACCCAGCCCCAAATTAATTGATTTTCAAGTACTGAACTGTGGGCTGAGAGGTGGCACACCCAGTAGAACACACACATTGCCGTGTGCAAGGACCCTACTTAAAGGCTTTGCTTCCCACCTGCAAGGGGGAAGCTTCAAGTCTGGTGCAGCAGTGCTGCAGATGTCTCCCTTTCTCCCTCTCTATCCTCAATTTCTGTTTGTTTTTAATTTAAAAAAATATTTATTTATTTTCCCTTTTGTTGCCCTTGTTGTTTTACTGTCGTAGTTATTATTGTTTTTCTTGATGTCGTTGTTGGGTAGGACAGAGAGAAATGGAGAGCGGAGGGAAAGACAGAGAGGGGGAGAGAAAGATAGACACCTGCAGACCTGCTTCATCACTTGTGAAGTGACTCCCCTGCAGGTGGGGAACCTGGGGCTCAAACCGGAATCCTTATGCCCGTCCTTGAGCTTTGTGCCACGTGCGCTTAACCTGCTGTGCTACCGCCCGACTCCCACAATTTCTGTTTTTGCCAAACAAAAACAAAACAAAACACCAAGGGCCACCAGGAGTTATGGATTGATGATGGGGGGACTGAGCCCCAGCATTAACTGTGGTGGCAATAAAAGAGAGAGAAGGTAGTGATGGTAGAGGAGGAGGAGAAAGAGGAGGAGAAGGATAAGAAAAATGTTGAATCAATCTTACATACCTGGCATATATCTCACTTGGCTGTAGTGTGGAATTATTTGTATACATTGATGAATTTGTTTTGTCAGTATTTTAACAAATAAGTAAACTCAGCTGGGCCTGGGGCTTTCTGTTTGGGATGGTTATTAATTATTGATTATTGAATTTCTTTAATAGAAACAGGCCTGTTAAGAGTGCCTGTTTTAATGTGTGTGAATTTTGATAGTTTGATTGCTACATGTTGTGTAGTTTGTCAAATTTATGGACATAGTTGTTCATACTATTCTTTGATTATCCTTGTAACGCCCTTGGGATCTGTAGTGATATGCCCTCTTTAATGCAGGTATTAGTTATGTGCTCTCTTTTTTACTTTTCCTTGATAGAGACTTGTCAATTTTATTGACTTAAAAAAAAGAAGCAGTTTTTAATTTAATTGATTTTCTCTATTGATTTCCTGTCGTCGATTTCCCTTGTTTCTGCTATAATTCTTATTTCTTTCCTTCTGCTTTTTTTAAAATTTAATTTTCTACTTTTAGTTTCCTAAGAGAAATTTGGATTATTGGGTTGGCTGGGGAGATAGCATAATGGTTATACAAAATGTCTTTCATGTCTGAAGCATTAAAGATCCCAGGTTCAATCCTCAGCACCACCGTAAGCCAAAACTGAGCAGTGCTCTGGTTTAAGAAAAATGGATTATTAATATTAGATTTTTCTTTTTTTCTGACATAGGCATTCAGTGACACTGAATTAGACTGAACATCATTTTTTCAGTATCTTAGCAATTTTGATAAATTGTTCTTTTTCCTTTGTTAGGGGATTAGTGTTTTACATTTGACAGTAAATACAATTGTTTGTACATGAATAACATTTTTCAGTTTTCCACATAACAATACACCCCCACTAGGTCCTCTGTCATCCTGTTCCAGGACCTGAACCCCCCACCCCCCGCCACCACCAGAGCCTTTTGCTTTGGTGCAGTCCACCAGCTCCAGTCCAGGATCTGCTGAGTGTTTTCTCTTCTGTTCTTGTTTTTCATCTTCTGCCTGTATAAATTGTTTTTCATGTTTGTTTAGTACAATGCATTTTAAAACTTCTCTTGAGATTTCTTCTTCATGTGTTATTCAGAAACATGCTGTTTGGCCTCCAGGCATTCTGAGATTTTTCCAGTGACCTTCAGTTTTTGGTTTCTAGTTTAACTCCAGTGTGCTCTAAGAGCAGACATGGTGCAATTTCTTTCTTCTTCTTTTTTTTTTTTTAGAAATGTAGTTTCTTTCTTTTTTATATTTATTTTATTTATTTATTCCCTTTTGTTGCCCTTGTTGTTTTATTGTTGTAGTTATTATTGTTGTTGTCGTTGTTGGAGAGGACAGAGAGAAATGGAGAGAGGAGGGGAAGACAGAGAGGAGGAGAGAAAGCTAGACACCTGCAGACCTGCTTCACCGCTTGTGAAGCGACTCCCCTGCAGGTGGGGAGCCGGGGTTCGAACCGGGATCCTTATGCCAGTCCTTGCGCTTTGCGCCACCTGCGCTTAACCCGCTGTGCTACAGCCCGACTCCCCTCTTTCTTCTTCTTTTTTTTTTAAATTTATTTATAAAATGGAAACACAAGACCATATGATAAGAGGGGTACAATTCCCACCACCAGAGCTCCATATCCCATCCCCTCCCGATAGCTTTCCTATTCTTTATCCCTCTGGGAGTATGGACCCAAGGTCATTATGGGATGTAGAAAGTGGAACTGGCTTCTGTAATTGCTTCCACGCTGAACGTGGGCGTTGATCGGTTGATCCATACTCCCAGCCTGTCTCTCTCTTTGTATAGTAGGGCAGGGCTTTGAGGAAGTGGAGCTACAGGACACATTGGTGGGGTCATCAGTCCAGGGAAGTCCAGTTGGCATCATGGTAGCATCTGGAACCTGGTGGCTGAAAAAGTCTTAACATCCTTAAAAAAAAATTAAGGGAGGTCGGGTGGTAGCGCAGCGGGTTAAGCACACACAGCACACATGCAAGGACTGGCGTTAAGGATCCCGGTTTGAGCCCCCTGCTCCCCACCTACAGGGGAATCGCTCACAGGCAGTGAGGCAGGTCTGCAGGTATCTATCTTTCTCTCCTCCTCTCTGTCTTCCCCTCCTCTCTCCATTTCTCTATGTCCTATCCAACAACGACAACAATAATAACTACAACAATAAAGAAAAAAAAAACAAGGGCAACAAAAGGGAATAAATAAATAAATATTTTAAAAAATAAGTTGTGTTTTGGCTCAGAATGTGGTCTTTCTTGCAGATTGTCCCATGAGAGCTTGAGAAGAAGGTGCATTCTGTTGTTATTGGACGAGGCAGTCTATAGATGTCAACCATACCCTTTGACTGATGGTGCTACTGAGTTCACCGAGGTCCTTACTGATTTTCTGCCTGCTGGATCTGCTCATTCCTGAGTGAGGGGTTGATATCTCCAGCTATTACAGAAGGCTCATCAATTGTTCCTTGCAATGCTGTCAGGTTTTGTGTCCTGTGATTTGATGCTCTGTAGTTAAGAATGCACATATTAGAGATGGTTATATCTTCTTGGAGAGTTGCCACTTTCATTATATAATGTCATTCTGTGTCCCTGGTAACTTCACTTGATAATGTATACTTTTTTAAAAAAATATTAGTGAATGAAAGGCAGAGGGATACAAAGAAAAAGAGACCAGAGTACTGTTCAACTCTGGCATTTGATGGCATGAGAGATTGAACCTGGGACTTGGGAGCCTTGGGCATGAAAGTCTTTTTGTGTAACTATTATGCTATCTCTTCCACGGTGTATTTCCTCCCATCGATTTACTTTTAATCTATACGTGTCTTTATACTTAAAATGAGGTTTTTTTTTTAGACAACCTTTAGCTGGGTCGAGGTTTTGGAACCACTCTGCCAATCACTAGTGGTTATTAATGGAGCTAATTCTGTATCTAACATAGTGAGTGCTATTTTCTTTTTTCATTCCCTCCTTACTTCCCTCCCTCCCACCTTTCCTTCCTTCCTTTTCTTTGGAGCCTCAGGCATGAGATTCTGTTTGCATAACCATTATGCTATCTGCCCTCCGCCCCTTCCTTTTCTTAATTTGGCCACCAGGGTTATCACTGCGGCTTCTACTACTCCTTGTGGAATGTCTCTCTTCAATCTCTCTCTCTCTTTCTCATCTTCAAGATAGATGAGAATGAAAGGAGAGTGAGAATGAGAGAACAGATACCATTGTACCACTCCACTGTTCACGACTCATCCCTCCTGTGTCTGGGGACTCGAATCTGGGTGTCCACGCATGGTACAGTGTGTGTGTGCTCTTACTAGGTGGGCCACCTCCAGGCCCTCGAACATCTCGCTATTTTCTATTTGTTGCCTTTGATCCTTGTTCCTATTTTTGTCTTCTACCTTTTTTTGTGACTTTTGTGGTTTCAGTTGAGCAGGCATGAAGCCCTGATGACAACAAATAAACAAGTAAATAAAATTTTTTAAAAATTACCTAAGGATCCCAACAGTCCTGCCATTCCAGTTTTGCAGCTTGCTCTGCCTCTTCAGAATTTGTTTTTCTGCCTTTTAGTAGGATTTTTTTTTTCTTGACAGTGGGACAAGATGTAGTGGATGAAACAATCAGCTCTCCATGAGCCTTTCCTGGCACTGTTGGGAGGTGTGGTTGTGTGGGGCAGCTTCTGTAGGCTGATGACTATGTCTCGGTCTCAGTGGGTCTGCACCTATACTGTGAGTTTCCAAGGGCATCTCAGTCTCCACTCTCCCCTGAGTTGGGGCAGGACAGCTGGACTGGAGTAGGCACAGCAGGTCCTCACATGATGTCATTCCATTCAATACCATTTATTTATAACATTAGTGAGAAAAAAATTACTGGCTAACTCAAGCCAAATGATGTTATCTGAACACCTGCTCTTTATATCCATAGATGTTTTTGCTTAAAGTCACAGCTCCCAAGAATCTGCTGGTGATGTTAAGTCAGGCATTCCTGTGTTTGCTGCCCCTCCAAGGAAGGAAGGCAGGAGCTCTCAATCCCTTTCTCTTACACCTGGGTAATAACCCAGAAGGTTGGATGCTTGTTAACTAGTTTCTCCCGAAGGCGAGCTTTGTTAAGAAGAGCAGAGAGGAGAGTTGGGTGGTAGCACAGTGGGTTAAGCACATGTAGCACGAAGCGCAAGGACAAGCCTAAGGATCCCGGTTCGAGCCCCTGGCTCCCCATTTGCAGGGGAGTTGCTTCACAGGTGGTGAAGCAGGTCTACAGGTGTCTATCTTTCTCTCCCCCTCTCTGCCTTCCCCCCTCTCCATTTCTCTCTGTCCTATCCAACAAGAACAATAATAATAACTACAACAATAAAACAACAAGGGCAACAAAAGGGAATAAATAAATAAAAATATATTAAAAAAAGAAACATTGTCCCTACAATGTTGAGAGATCAAATACACATGTGGGGTAGAGAGTCAGACTTTAGAAGGTCTGATGTCACTGACCCTGGCAGAATTTTCTGAACGTAAACATTAGACTTCGGAACCCTGGTGCTCCAGAAGCTCATGTGGGCAGCCCCTGACTTCATCCCCGAGACTGTTCCTGAGCTGTCCATCTGTCAAGGGCTTGGAGGAAATTCTGAGAGGCTCAGGGCACTTCACCGCTATTAAGTGAGTGCCCTTATAAATCGCAACCGACTGGCTCAGAGCTTTGATGTCCCATTTTTCTTCCCACATGTGTGTCACCTGTAATTAGAGTTCTAAAGGGCTCTGTGCACCAAAGTGCTCAGAGTGATTTTTTTTCTATTAAAACAGAGAAGAGATGTCTCAGGTCTTCAGTCAACTAGACCAGGCAGCTGTTCCCTGGGTGGGCACTTGTGCTGAGATTTACCGACACTTATGGGGACATTCCTCACTTCTTTCTTGAGTGACGTCATCTTTCTTTCTTCAGCTGCATGTGTTTGTACTTGCTTGTGTAACTGTGTCTCTATATAGCTTGCTGAATCAGCAACATAGACAGTTATTTATTCGTTCAATTTACCTTTCTTTTTTGTTTTTTTTCCCCTCCAGGGTTATTGCTGGGCTCGGTGCCTGCACCATGAATCCACCGCTCCTGGAGGCCATTTTTTCCCCCTTTTGTTGCCCTTGTTGTTGTAGCCTCACTGTGGTCATTATTATTACCGTTGTTGACATTGTTCATTGTTGGACAGGACAGAGAGAAATGGAGAGAGGAGGGGAAGACAGAGAGGGGGAGAGAAAGACAGACACCTGCAGACCTGCTTCCCCGCCTGGGAAGTGACTCCCCTGCAGGTGGGGAGCCGGGGGCTCGAACTGGGATCCCCACGCCGGTCCCTGTGATTTGCACCACGTGCACTTAACCCACTGTGCCACCGCCCAACCCCCTCAATTTACCTTCCTTTCTTTCTTCCTTTCTTTGCCACTGGAGTTATCTCTGGGGCTTGGTGCCAGCACTACAAATCCACTGCTCCCAGCAGCCATTTTTTTCTTTTTTTCTCTCTAATTGTTTTAAATCTTTTTGAAAAATATTTTATTTATTATTTATTCCCTTTTGTTGCCCTTGTTGTTTTATTGTTGTAGTTATTATTGTTGTTAGATAAGATAGAGAGAAATTGAGAGAGGGTGGGGAGATAGAGAGAGGGAAAGAGGGGGCTGGGCAGTAGCACAGTGGGTTAAACCCACACGGCGCCGAGCACAAGGACAGGCTCAAGGATCCCAGTTCGAGTACCCTGCTCCCCACCTGCAGGGGGGGGGGGGTGTCGCTTCGCAAGAGGTGAAGCAGGTCTGCAGGTGTCTATCTTTCTGTCCCTCTCTGTCTTCCCCTCCTCTCTCGATTTCTCTCTGTCCTATCCAACAACAATAACAACAATAAACAACTAGGTCAACAAAAGGGAAAAAAAGCCTTAGGATCGGTGGATTCATAGTTCAGGCACCGAGTCCCAGCAATAACCCTGGAGACAAAATAAATAAATAAATATTTTTTAAAAGGAGGGAAAGAAAGAGACCTGCAAACCTGCTTTGCCACTTGTGAAACAGACCCCCCTGCAAATGGGAGCTTGAGCCTAGGTCCTTGCACTTGGTAGTATGTGTGTTTAACTGGGTGTGCCATCTCGCAGCCCCTGCAGTGTGGCTATTTACTGAGCATCTGCTATCTGTGAACATGAACCTCAGAACAACCTTCTGCTCCTCCAGAGCTCTATCATTCAGGATATCACTTGTTATAGTCACTCATTCAACCAACCAACCAACCAACTCACCAACCAACCAGATAGCAAATCAATCACACCACTTAAGTGCATCATACAGGAGTCATCACAGTTCTCTTCTGTTAGTTTTCACATTATTTCCCAAGATTCTTTTTTTTTATTGTTGTAGTTATTATTGTTGTTGTTGTTGTTGGATAGGACAGAGAGAAATGGAGAGAGGAGGGGAAGACAGAGAGGAGGAGAGAAAGATAGACACCTGCAGACCTGCTTCACCGCCTGTGAAGTAACTCCCCTGCAGGTGGGTAGCCGGGGTTCCAACCGGGATCCTTATGCCGGTCCTTGTGCTTTGCGCCACCTGTGCTTAACCCGCTGTGCTACAGCCCGACTCCCCTATTTCCCAAGATTCTACACATCACTGATACCAAAGGAGGCATGAACTAAGGTGACAGTGATATCTGTTTTTGTTTTTTTTTTAAGGAAGGGAGTGGAGAAGAGCACTAGGATGGAACTCAGGGATTTATAAATGTGAACCATGCAGGGTACCACTGAGCTCCCTTCCTGGTGCCTGATGGATAATCTTTGACTGTAACTTGAAGGGAGTTTCGTCCAAATGCATAGACTTTATTTTTTAAAAATGTGTATGTATATATTCTTCAATAATTATACATTTGGGGTCAGGCAGCAGCACATCTGGTAAAGTACATACACTGCAGTGTACAGGGATCCAGGTTTAAGACCCTGGTGCCCACCTGCAGCAGACAAGTTTCACGAATGGTGAAGCAGTGCTGCAGGTATCTCTCTCTCTCTCTCTCTTTCTCTCTCTCTCTCTCTCTCCCTCTCAATTTCTTAAAAAGTCTTTTATGCCTGAGGTTCTGAGGTCCCAGGTTCAATCCATATCACCACCATCAGCCAGAGCTGAGCAGTGCTCTGGTGCTCCTCTGCATCTCTCTCTCATTAAAATAAAATAAATATAATTTTAAAAAGACTGAACTGGGGACCAGGCAGTAGCACGTGGGTTAAATGCACTTGGCACAAAGCACAAGGGCTAAGGATCCCAGTTTGAGCCCCTGGCTCCCCCTCTTCAGGGGGGTTGCTTCACAAGTGGTGAAGCAGGTCTGCAGGTGTCTATCTTTCTTTCCCCCTCTCTGTCTTCTCCTTCTCTCTATTTCTCTCTGTCTTATCCAACAACAACAGCAATAACAACAATAACCAGGGCAACAAAAATGGCCTCCAGGAACAGTGGATTTATAGTGTAGGCACTGAGCCCCAGCAATAACCCTGAAGGAAAAAAAAAAAAGAAAAGAAAAGAATGAACCATTGTTGGGTTTGAAGGCTGCTAAGTGCAACTGATGCTGTTTGTTTTTTCTTGTCTTCAGGGTTATCACTGGGGCTAGGTGCCGGCACTCTGGATCCACTGCTCCTGCTGCCCATCTTCTTTTTGTCTTCCACCGCTGTTGTTGCTGTTGTTGTTGGCTAGGACAGAGAGAAATTGAGATGGAAGGGGAAGACAGATAGCAAGGGAGAAAGATAGATAGATACTTGCAGACCTGCTTCACTACTTGTGAAGAGACCTCCCTGCAAGTAGGGAGCTGGGGACTCAAACCAGGATCCTTGCCCTTTTCACTATGTGCACTTAACCCAGTGTGCTACTGCCTGTCCCGCCGCAATGGATTCTTATAGTAAAAGCGGAATATGTAGGCCAGGTGGACAGTGGCACACCTGGTTGAGAGCTCTTGTTATCGTCTCAAGACCCAGGTTGGAGCCCGTGGTCCCTACCTGCAGGGGGGAAGCTTCACAAGTAGTGAAGCTGAACTGCAGGTATCTTTCTCTGCTTCCACCTTCATTTTCAATTTCTCTCTGTACTATGAAAAAATAAATAAAAATAAGTAAGTTAAAAAATAAATAAAAATATGTTAAATAAGAGAAACTGTGTTTTAACAATAGTGGAATATAGTCTACTAGCTAAAAATTGAGACATTAGCAGCAAACATAATAGAGTGTATCAAGATGTTGAATTTTAAGTTTATATGCCTGAGACCTATATAATGTTATATCAATTATCCTGAAGGCCCAGGAGATGGTTCAGTGGGTCTAACACATGCTCTACGAATTCCTAATGGTAGTCTAGTACCTGCATTTGGACTACCCTGCCTATCTGTCTGTTTTGGGGGGCTCACCCCTCCCCAAATACCGTTTCATGTGGCTCTGGAAACCCAGACCCTTGTCAACCCCTTCCTTACTACTCTATAGGCAAAAGTTACAAATACAAGCCAAACCAGGCCGTTTGGCTGATTCTCTGGGCTAGTGGTTCCCCAACGGGGAGGGGAGAGTTGGCTCACAGACTGCTGAGGTCGTACCCCAGAGTTTGATCCAGCAGCCTGGGCTGAGAACTTGTATTCCTAAGGAAGTTCAGGGGCCACACCCTTGAGGACCCCAGCTCTGGGCATTTGAATCCTGAGAGATGGAAAAGACAGGTCAAGTGACATCATTCAAAACAGATGGTTCATGAGTTCCTTTAATGAACTCTCAGAATCCGCTCTGGTTCCGGGCACTCAGCGGCTCTGGCTACCCCTCAAGGCAGCGAGCCATCCTGTGTTCTGTCCCCTTTCACTTACGGTAATAAGACTTGCTGCTTGCTGCCAAAGAGTGCAAATGCGCTGGACTTGCAAGGAATATGTTTGATATGAAATAAAACACTCATAGAACATCAGACTTGCAGAATGTAGGTGAGATGCCCAGGCTAAATGAATACGAAGCTGAGTCAGTACTTAATGCCTACTGTGTGGCTTACAGATGCTAGACATTTTCCAGGCATTTATCTACCCTAACAGGGAAGGGCTGGCAGGACAGCTGACCTGGATGGGGTGCCTGATATGTCGTGTGTGAGACCCAGATTCAAGCCCAGTGTTCAACACACTGGGGAGAGCTTCAGTATTATGGTGTCTTTCTTTTTCTCCCTATGTTTCTGTCTGAAAAAGTTGGACTAGAATAGTGAAGTCTTGGTGATGGCTGGCCCCACCAAAAAAAAAAAAAAAAATCAAGGAAAATATTTTTAACTTTGTTTTTCGTTTGAAGATATGGAAGCTCCAACCACTTATTATTGAAAAGTCAAGGGGGGTTGGGCAGTGACACACCGGGTTAAGCACACATAGTATGAAGCGCAAGGACCTGTCCAAGGATCCTGGTTCAGGCTCCCCGCTCCCCACCTGCAGGAGGTTTGTTTCACAAGTGGTAAAGCAGGTCTGCAGGTACCTGTCTTTCTCTCAATCTTCCCTTCCCCTCTCAATTTCTGTCTTTTTTCTTTTTCTTTCTTTTTTTACCAGAGCACTGCTCAACTCTGGCTTATTGTAATATGGGGGATTGAACCTGGGACTTTCGAGGCTTCAGCATGAGAGTCGCTTTGCATAACCATTATGTTATTTACTCCCCACCCCTCTCAATTTCTCTCTGCCCTATCCATTAAAAAAAAACAAAAAACCTTCAGGAGCAGTGAATTTGTAGTGCAGGCACTGAGCCCCAGTGATAACCCTGGAGGCAAAAAAAAAGAAAGAAAGAAAGAAAGAAAGTCACAGAGTTAATATTAATAAATATATTATCAGTGGATGGTAGGTAATATTGAGAAGAAACAAATAAACAAACACAGTGTCTTCTCCTCTTGCAGAATGTTTCTATTTTCCCTGTGCTTAATGGCTCCACTAGTCTGCCTGCTTGGTACCTGTAAAATATCTTTTACAGGAGCAAGAGGAAATACTGATTTTTGACCTTAATAATCATGTTTAAAATTTCCTGGTGGGGTCAGGGAAACAGCATAATGTTTATGCAAAGAGACTCTCATGCCCAAGGCTCCAAAGTCCCGGGTTCAGTCCTTAGCTCTACAATAAACCAGAGCTGCGCAGTGCTCTGGCTTCTCTCTGTATATTTCTCTCTTTCATTTTAATACATAAAATATTTTTCAAAAAATAAAGTTTCTGGGGAGCCAGGTGGTGGTGGCACAGTGGGTTAAGCGCACATGGCAGAAAGTACACCCCTAAATGCTTTCTACAAATCCTGGCATCAGGATCCTGGTTCGAGCCCCTAGCTCCCCACCTGCAGGGAAGTCGCTTCACAGGCAGTGCAGCAGGTCTGCAGGTGTCTATCTTTCTCTCTCCCTCTCTGTCTTCCCCTCCTCTCTCCATTTCTCTCTGTCCTATCCAACAACAATGACAGCAATAACAACAACAATGATGATGATAAACAAGGGCAACAAAAGGGAAAAAAATTAAAAATAAATAAATAAAAAAGTTTTCTAGTTTGCTTTTTTGTTTGTTTTAAACAATTAATTGTTCTATAACTTCTAAATCTACCAGAAAAGCTATGAACTGTGTTTCAGTCTTGGCCTACAAGTAGATTATGTATTTATATTTATTTATTTAATTTAACAGAGCACTGCCCAGCTATGGCTTATGGCGGTGCAGGAGATTGAACCTGGGACTTTGGTGCCTCAGGCATGAAAATCTCTTTGCATAACCAGTATGCTATCCATCCCCTATAAGTAGATAATCAAAGCAAGCTTCACCAAGTTTGAAGTTCCCATGCATCTAGGATAAAATGGGATGCTATCTGAATATTTCTTTTTTTTTTGGGGGGGGGAGAATAGCAGATGACCTGATTTGGTTATGAAAAGAATACTTATATGTGCTAGATATTTGTAGAAAGCATTTGGGGGTGCCGAGTGGTGGTGCACAGGATTAAGTGCACATAGTACAATGTGGAAGAACCCACACAAAGATCCTAGTTCTAGCCCCCAGCAGAGAAGCAGGTCTGCAAGGTGTCTATCTTTCTCTCTCCTCTATCTTCTCCTCCCCTCTCAATTTCTCACTGTCTTATCCAAAAAAAATCAAGGAAAAAAAAATGGCCATAGGAGCAGTGTGATTCGTAGTGCTGGCACCAAGCCCCAGCAATAACCCTGGAAGCAAAAAGAAAGAAAGAAAGAAAAGCATTTAGGAGAGAGAGCAGGGCGGTGGTGCATCTCGTTAAATGCATATGTTACAATGCACAAAGACCCCCTCTCAATTTCTGTCTCTATCCAATAATAATTAATAAAAAAAGTTAATACTCTTTCCTCTGCACTTTTCAATGCAAGGAAACCCAGACTGATACAATTAAGGTTATGTCCCTTTTGGAAACTAAGGAGATTGTGCAGTGGCAGCTGGCAAGCAGAGCCATGAAATGAGAAATGAGACAGACTTTGCATGAGAGATGTTTCCTGCACCATCAGTAGTCAGA
The DNA here is from genome assembly GCF_950295315.1 of Erinaceus europaeus. Classification (NCBI taxonomy): domain Eukaryota; kingdom Metazoa; phylum Chordata; class Mammalia; order Eulipotyphla; family Erinaceidae; genus Erinaceus; species Erinaceus europaeus. The sequence goes on along the minus strand of NC_080167.1, from coordinate 9,213,853 downwards.
TCTGAGGGGTGATCTGATAAAAAAAAATTTAAATAGATGATATCTAAGAACTGTTGAAACTACTAGGTGAGGTCTTAAATCTGGGTAGAACTGGGTACCAATAACACTGCTATGGTTGAATGGAGAAAGAGTGCTTAGCCCAGAGAAAGCCAGGCACTGCTTCTCTTATCTGAGGAGGAAAAAAGGAAAGACACCTGGAAGTAGTAATGGTTGTAGGGGTGACTTAGAAAGTGAAGGCAGGACCATTTAAAAGATGGGATATATATATATATATATATATATGTATATGTATATGTATATGTACAGATATAGAATCGGCCCATATTGGGGCTGGGTGGCACAACTTCTTGAGTTCACATGTTACAATGTGCAAGGACCCAGGTTTGAGCCCCGGGTCCCTATCTGCAGGGGAAAAGCTTTGAAGCAGTGCTACAGTCTTTTTTTCTCTCCCCTAACCTCTTCTGCTGTCTCTAGCCAATGAATAAAGATAACAAAAAAATTATAAAATCAGCCCGTTATCTGTGACCTTGGGAGAACTACTGCAGTTTCCAATGAAGGGAAGGGGACACAGAATATCTGGTGGTGGGAAAGGTGTGGAATTATATCCTTACCATCTTGTAATCACTGTAAGTCAATATTCAGTCACTAATAAAATAAATAAACAAAGTGATGGGTGCAAAATTGAAGTAGTTAAAAGCCACAGGCCGGCCAGCTGAGAAGGAAGGCCTGACTCAAAGCACGCACTGCAGCGCTCCGCGGAGGAGGCCATAAAAGGGGTGGCAGCCCTCGGGGTGGCGCCCACCCGGAACTTGAGCGCCGCGGCGGCAGCGGTTTCCGGTCGCGGCGGACACTTCCCGCGGAGGGACTGCCCCGTGGCGCGGCGGCGGCGGCGGCGGCGGCGGCGGCGGCGGAGGACGGGCAGCGGCAGCCATGGACGCGCAGAGCCTGGACGAGTTCCGCCGGCGCTGGCAGGAGGAGCTGGCGCAGGCCCAGGCGCAGAGGAAGCGGCGGCGGCCCGAGGGGGCGGAGCGGCGGGGGCGGCGGCCGGACTTGGTCCCCGGGCGCGGCGAGCAGGCCTCGGGGTACCTGGCGCTGGCCCAGGGCCTCCTGGAGGGCGCGGGCCGGCCCCCCGCACCCAGGTCCGCCCGGGCCGAGGCCAGTCGTTCCCGCTCCCCGCCGGCCCGCGACGGCGCGGGACCCGGGCCCGGGGAGCAGCTGGTGGACCAGCTCATCCGCGACCTGGTGAGTGGCCCGGGGCTCGAACCCGCGGGGACTCGGTGCGCGCACGGCATCTTGGGAGCCGCGTTGCTCCTGTCCGGGCCACTTGACCCGCCGAAGCGGCGGTGATGTCCGCAGAGGGTTTGGGGTGCCAAGGCAGGGCGGGGTGCTCTAAGGCAGCACCCACACAGAAAATAAAATAATAAAATAAAATAACCCGGCCAGACTGTCAGGGTGAGCGTGAGACATCCATTTCTTGGAGCGTTCCTGAACTTTTAGCAGCGTTTATCTGATTGATTGATTGATTGATTGATGTTTGTGTGTGGGGGGGGAGCGGGGGGGGGTGCATTGCTGTGGCGCCGGGGATTGAACCTGGGATCTCTAGAGTCTCAGATCTGCAAGTCTGGAAGAATCAGAACAAGGGTAGGAAAGACTGAATGTCTGCGTAGTGTCCCCCCCCCCCCCAAGTTGTGAATGCATGTCTATTAAAAAAAAAATCCGCTTCTAGGATGAGGAGAGATTGTATAAGAGTGATGATACAAAGAGACTTTCCTGCCTGAGAGGCTTCAAGGTCTCAGGTTCAGTCACCCCCCATACCATCACCACGATGAGCCAGAGCTGAGTAGGGCTCTGGTAAAAATAAAATAAAAGTTTAAAGAAAAAGAAAAAAAGCCTTCACAAACTTGGGACAGTCAAGATCACCTGAAACATACTCGCAATTAGTTGAGACAAATGGACAGGTCTTCAGGATTCCCTTTAATTTAGTCCCAGAGGAAGATTCGGTCACTTTCCAGCTGGGAGTGGTTTTGAGCAGTATTGCTGTACTTGTATTCAAATACTTTTACTGACTCTCGAGTTTTTATCAAGTGTCTCCTGCTGTGCATCTCTGTCTCTCTCTCTCTCCCCCCCTTTTTTTTTTTTTTGCCTATAGATGTAGCCACCTTGCCTTTGGTGCATGTTAACTTTTTTTTTTTTGCCTCCAGGGTTATCACTGGGGCTTAGTGCCTGCAGTTTGAATCCACTGCTCCTGGAGGCTATTTTTTCCCATTTTATTTTTATCCTTGTTGCCCTTGTTATTGTTGTCATTTCTGCTGTCGTTGTATAGGACAGAGAGAAATCAAGAGAGGATGGGAAGACGGGGAGAGAGAGACACCTGCAGACCTGCTTCCCCACTTATGAAGCGACTCCCCTGCAGGTGGGGAGCAGGGGGCTCCAACCGGGATCCTTAAGCCGGTCCTTGTTTCGTGCCACATGCGCTTAACCCGCTGTACTACTGCCTCACTCCCCCAGGGTGTGTCTTTTTTTTTTTTCTTTTACCAGAGCACTGCTCAGCTCTGGCTTATGGGGGTGTGGGGGATTGAACCTGGGACTTGAGAGCCTTAGGCATGAAAGTCTCTTTGCATAACCATTATGCTATACCCCCACCCCCAGAAAGAACTTTTTTTTTTTATCAGAGCACTGCTCAGCTCTTTGTGCAGGGGATTGAACCTGGGACTTTGGAGCCTCAGACGTGAGAGTCTGTTTGCATAACCATTATGCTGTTTACACATCCCAGTGTGTGTCTTAAGCATCCTCATTTAATGTGTTTTTATGCATATCAAAATTCGTGTTGGCATCGGGCCTGCTTCTGTTAAAAAATGTGTGTCATCACTCAAGTCTGACAGACGTAAAGGTGGAAGGTGGCTTAGTGCCTCGTTAGTTACTCAGGTTAGTTGGACAGATACACAAGTTATTTCCCACAGGAGGTGGTTTGTAGACGGGCTTTTCCCCCCGTAGGATGGAGAGAAACAGGAAAGTGGTCTAAGTCCTCAGCTGGGGCCCCGCAGCTGAACTCCTCCGCCATTGGATGTGGCAGTTTTAGGACTTGCTGCAACTGTGGAAGGGGGAGGAGGTGTTGCTTGTTTCTTTCTGTAACTGAGGAAACTCGAATTTTGTGATTGGGAATGAAAGCTGGATTCAAATCTGTCGGACTGTAGCTCTCACCAAGTAAGAGTTTTCCAACATGATTTGACCTTAGAATCACCGTATACTTTCTTAAACTAGAAAAACCCACCTCCCCAGGCCTGTGAAGTCAATTCCTTGAGAAGGGATCCAGCAACCTGGTGGTTGGGAAAGTAAGGCTTGCTGCTCTACTTCTGATTGTTGAGGTCGTCTGGTCCTACCATTCTGGAAGGGCAACTAAGCACTGGTGTCAAAAATACAGGCGACATACAGGAAATGCCTTAGAGTGAAAGACGCTTGCCTGCTGGAGGAGCTGAGGGGACATGCCCCCGAGTAAGATCCAGGTGTATGAGAGTTGGAAAAAAACCTGCCCTGGGATGTATGCCCCTCCGGAATCACCTCACTAGGTACTAATTCTCTCAACAGCACTCAGTCTTTGGGACACCTCTGTATGTCCTCCCCTCGCCCCCCCACTGCCTTGCAGTCATGAGTAGCACCGCTTTGTATCTTTGGGACACCTCTGTATGTCCTCCCCTCGCCCCCACTGCCTTGCAGTCATGAGTAGCACCGCTTTGTATCTTTGGGACACCTCTGTATGCCCTCTCCTCGCCCCCACTGCCTTACAGTCATGAGTAGCACCGCTTTGTACGAACCCTTCTTTCTGCTTGGTACTGTCCTAGGGGTTAGAGAGATTTTCTTTTATTTCTCCCACTGGCCATTATTAGCCCCATTTGGCAGATGAGCACTAAGAAAGTAATTGATTTTTCTTCTCTTTTCTTTTTCTTTTTTTTTTTTTTTAGTGATTTAATAAGGATTAATGATTGTAGGATAAAAGGGGTCCAATTCCACACAGTTCCCACCACCAGAGTTCCGTATCCCATCCCCTCCATTGGAAGCTTCCTTATTCTTTTTTTTTATATTTATTTATTTATTCCCTTTTGTTGCCCTTGTTGTTATTATTGTTGTAGTTGGATAGGACAGAGAAATGGAGAGAGGTGGGGAAGACAGGGGGAGAGAAAGACAGACACCTGCAGACCCACTTCACCGCCTGTGAAGCGACTCCCCTGCAGGTGGGAAGCCGGGGGCTCGAACCAGGATCCTTCTACTGGGAAGCTTCCTTATTCTTTATCCCTCTGGGAACATGGACCAGAATTCTTGATGGGATGGTGAAGGTCTGGAGTAATTGGTTTTTAAGAAGCTGTAAACCCACCCCAGTATCTTCAGTCTGAGTCAGCGAAACGCAGGGGTCAGGCAGGTAGTGCGAATGAGTGGGCCAGGTAGGCCAGGTGACGCTCCTTCAGTCCCCTTTCCCGTTCACTGGTGTTACCGCCGCTTTTCCAGACCCAGCTGTAACTTGGCAGTGAGCTGTTTCATATGGCCACTGTTCTTTTTGCCACATTTAATATTGAAAGTGGTCGTGCACCAGTTGTCTTCCTGTTGTCCCTAAACATAAACACTTTTTTTTTTTTTGGAACTCAACCATTTTTCTTGGAGCTCAGCCCTCCTCTCACTGTTCCACTCTTGAAGGGTTTTGAAACCAGTCTCTGCTGAAGTGTCCAGTCGTAAGTGTGCCCATTGGGTGAGTCTCCAGGAGGTTGCATCCCTGTGAACAGCACCCAGATTGCAGAGCTGCCCAGCGTGTCCCAACCCCCGAGTGTTCTCTTAGACCAACACGTCACCTGACGTCTAACGCCTCACTTTAATGCTGTTTCTCAACAGACGTGTAACCTCTACAGCTGGCACTCTTTCTAGGTTGGTGTGCACAGAAACCCAGGGGTCAGCCCTAGGAGAGTTCCACAGTGTGTCCATTTTGCCATTGGTGGCCACTGCCGACTGCTGACACGTTAATAGTTCAGGACTCAGGAAAAGTGCTGGTGGGAGCGTTTGGACATACTGTGGAACATGTGTGCACACTTTCCTGGGGCACTTGCTTGGGAATGGAAGTGCAGGGTTATAAGGCAAATGTTCACCATTAGTGGATCTTGACAACTGCCTGTACTTTTCTTGTCTCTACTTTGGTAGTAGCTTGAGTGTGGGATGTACTGTCCCAGTTTCTTCTTCGCCCTAGCTGTGCTAGCATGCTCTGGCTGGACTAAAAGTAGGAGCCTTCGCCTGTGTCAGCTGCCTGCTCTGGTCTTTCTAGCTCACCATTTTGCAAGGAGGTGGTAGGGCCGGGCACGGTTCACCTGATTCACATGTCCGAATTAGCTCCTGGGTGGGGTGTTGGCGTGTTGTTGACTGTGTGTGTGGTTCATGTGTCTCCATCATCTGGCATTGAGTTCTGGGTGGGAGTTGTGAGATCAGCATGAGGGCAAGTACCAGGCCAGGAAGATTGCACAGCCGGTAGAGTGCAGGACTTTTGATTCCCGAAGTTCTCATTTCTGTGCCTGTTGGCTAGATGTACCAGAGTGGTGCCCTGGCTGCTCTCTACTATGAAATAAGTACATATAAAGCAAACCAAAAAGAATAGTAGGACAAGTTCAGTCACCAGCTGCTTGCAGAATCTCTGTCGAGGTAATGTTTGTCAGCTTTGGACAAAGGAACATATGGCCGGGCTCAGTAAATGGGGACGTGAACAAATCAGGGGTTGTTGATGTAACAGTCTCCCACAGAAAGGCTTCTCATTGACTTACTCGCTTCTTTATTTATTTGCCACCCGAGTTATTGCTGGAGCTTGGCGTTGGCACTATGGATCCTCTATTCCCAGTAGCCATTCCCCCCTCCTTCGTTTGATCCCCCCCCTTTTTTTATTAGGACAGAGAGATTGAGAGGGAGAGAGAGCCACCTGCAGACCTGCGCCACTGGCCAGCCCCCAGGCTTCTCATCATTAGTTGCTGGTAACAGAAACATATTCCCATTCACAGTATTGACACTTTGGGGTGGATCAAAACTGCCTGTATGTTCAGTCTGACACAAGTCCTGAGTTTGTGCTCTTTGCCTTCTAGCTTTCTAAGCATGTCTGTTTTGTCCAGGAGCAACTCCTGAAAAGGGAGATTTAGTTGGACTTTTGGAAACTGATACGCAGATCCAGTTGACATGAATTAAAAATCAGGAATCTCTGGTTACAGTCTGAAGTGAAGCATGCTGGGGTGGCACTCATTGGGTTGATTATGGGAGTTGTGCGGAATTCTATGGTTCTGTTAATGTCTCCTTTCTTAAATTAAAAAAAAAAAAATCAGGAATCACTTGCTAACATGGTCTCACTACCCCCGCAGCTTGCCCCCCCCCATTTTTGGCACACTCTTGCTTTAAGGCAGTCTCTTGTATTTTGGTCTTTCTCAGTCAGTCTTCAATATCATCACTAGAGTGAGAACCCCCAGGAAATCAATAGCCAAGAGTTAAGTTGTCTGGCCTGGAGAGAGAGCTCACCAGGTAAGGTGCGTGCCTTGCCCCATGCAGCTTGGGTTTGAGCTCCAGCTCCACATGTGAGTACCATGGCACTGGGGAAGAAGCTTTCTATCTGAGTGCAAAGTTGGCACAGGAGCAGTGAAATCTCATACGCACAAAGGTCCTGCCCCCTCCTCCCAGTGAAGTTGCCTTTTGATGGACAGTTGAACAGTACACGTCTCAGTATTTTGTGTACAGGCCAGACCTGTGATGGACAAGCCCAGCTGAAGTGAAAACTTAGAAATGACTCCTGCATCTCATCTAGTGAAGCTTTAATTAATAGCACCTAGCCATCTGCTTTTACGTGATGAGTCGGAAATAAAAACACCTAAGTTTGTTGTTTTTTTTAACTTGGCTGAACTAGTGAAAGAAATGATACAGACCCGAAGGGGACTTAAGGCAGTGGGCACATTCTCTTTTATTGATCATTTCCTTCTGTCCAGAAACTCAAGGTTTTTGGGACTAGTAAACCCACTGTACTATAATAAATATGCAGCTTTTCATTTTTAATTTTTTTATTGCCACCAGGGTTATCACTGGGGCTCAGTGTCTGTATGACAGATTCACCAAATTTATTTTTTCTAATTTAACAAGACAGAGAGATTGAGAGGGGAGGGGGGATAGGGAGAGAGTGAGCCGCTGCTGCACACTGCTTTGCCATGTGTGAAGCCTCCCCCCTGCAGGCGGGAGCGGGGGCTCAAACCTGGGTCCTTAAACATGGTAATGTGTGTGTTCAACCAGACGCGCCATCTGGCTCCCTCTTTATTTTTTAATGTGGCCCTGGGGAATCATGAGGCCCTCACATGTGTGGCCATTCGGTGGCCTCCTTGTCCCAGTGGGTTTTTTTCCCCTTATGCTTTGAGGAGAGAGGGAGAGACACCAGTCACTGCTCCATCACCCCTGGAATCCCCTGCTTCTCTTGTGCTGCGGCTTAAACCTAGCGCCTCATTTAGAGTGAAGCTGTGCTCTGCTGGGAAAGCTGTCTCCTGACCCCGAGATTCATGATCATTTGAAAGCAAGATAGCCCACATTTTATGCCAGGCTTGACAGATTATTGATGGTAGCTGATCCTGATGGTAGACTGTGCTTGGAGACTTGGTGACGTGAAACTGCTGACTCGGGCCAGTGAAATAGCTTGCTTGGATAGTGTGCTGCTTTGCCACGCACATGTGCAGCCCTGGTGCAAGCCCTGCCCCACCACACTGAAGGAAACTTTGGTGCTATGGGTCCCTCTCCCCCTCTCCTTCTCTCCTTCTCTCCCTCTCTCCCTCCACCCCTCCTCCCCTCCTCCCCTCCTCCCCGTCTCTCATCTATTGTTTGAGCTGGAGGCGCTCTTCTCAGCTAGGGAGACCTTTCCTGTGCTGTCTGCCCTGGAGAGGTACATTGGGAACAATCCTTGAGTCGATTTCTTTGCCTTTTACTGATTTGGCTCTTGGTAATTATCCTCTCTCCTACTAAACAAGAGAAGGCAGGTTATGTTTCTCTGCCTTCTCTGTCTCTATAAAAAATCGTATTCACGGTTGCCACAGACATATTTGCTCATGAACATCTAGACTTGTGACCAGGCAGCTGCTCCTTCTCCAAGCTCTTAAGTTCTGGCCTCAATCTAGACAGACAGGAGGCTTTGAAAGCAATCGCCCAGTCTTTTCTGCGCCTCACTGACTTCTTTGCTGCATCCCTCCCCCCAGGTTAAATTGCCATTCACCTCCCCCCCCTTGCCTGTGTGTCCAGGGGGTCAGACCAGTAGGTGGCGAGTGACATGGGTCCTGACAGAGAGCTCATGGAGTGACAAATCCCAGGCGTTTACGGTGCCTGTGCTGATGAGACCTGCGGGGCCACAGCTGGGCGAGACCCTCATTGCCCGACCACCTCTTGCTCTTTCTGACAGCGAGGCGTGGGCAATGGCTTAAATGCTAGGAGAGAAATTGGCTTTTGGGGACCTGCTTGGGAGCTCTTCCACTCTTAATAGCAGGCTTCTATGGAGAAACGACGTCCGGATTCTGAACAGCCACTTTCCGATGAACTTTGGCATATCTGATGGGGCACCTGGACCGCCGCCTCAGTCTCCTGTGCTGACTGCATTTGGCACAACTCAGGATCTCACTCCAGAGGATTTAGCTCCCAGTGAGGCAGCGTTCTCAGACCTTTGCTAAAACAGTGTCGTTCTCCTTCGAGCACCTGCCTCGGCCCTGGGTTCACACAGTGTCTGGCATGGAAAGCAGCGTATTTTCAAAATGTATTTCTTCTCTGATTGTGAAAGTACCATATGCTCGGCTGTAAGCTGTCTAGGCTGTCTAAGCTGGGGAGAGTAGAGAAAACCAACAGCCCTCTGTGTTGTGGCGACGACATGGAGGTGTGCATTCGTCATCTTTTTCTTTGTATGAGATGGACCCGGTACTGTGACCGTCTGCCTAGTTATCCTGACAGTGCTGTGCCCCCCCCCCCCCCCCCCGTCACCTTCCCGCTCACGCTGCTGCCCTGGACGTGTACATGTACACTGGGAGCAATCCTGAGTCAGTTTCTTCACTTTTTACTGATTTGGCTCTTGGTAGTTACTCCCTCTTACACTAAACAAGAGAAGGCAGATTAAGTTTCTAACAGTAAAGCACAAAACCAATCCATTTACAGAATTAGTCTTGCATTAGCACAGAGGAGTACACGTTAGCCTCCCGGGGGATGGATCTGTTTGCAATTTCTCTTAGCATTTTTGGAGTAGCTCCAGTAGACTTTGGGAGAAGTTAGTATTCTCTGCCTTTGAGTTAACAAAGTAACATGACTCCCTCCCTCCCTCCATTTTTTTTCCCACTTCATTGGGAGTGGATATATATATATATACACACATACATATATATATATCCACTATGAGATATATGATCTATCTATCTATCTATCTATCTATCTATCTATATATCATTTAGGGTTGTGACTCAGTTTCAGTTTCTAGTGTGTTTGAAGACGCGTGGAGGGAGAGCTGCCTGGACCCCGACCTTGGAAATCTGGGACAGTGAAACTTTGCTTGTGTGTGTCTTTTCTTTTTTCTTCCTTTCTCTCTTTCTTTCTCTCTCTTTTTTAAAGACTTTATTTATTTATTGAGAAAGATAGGAGAGAGAAAGAACCAGACATCACTCTGATACATGTGCTGCTGGGGATCGAACTCAGGACCTCATGCTTGAGAGTCCAACGTTTTATCCACTGCACCATCTCCCGGGTCATGCTTGTGTGTGTGTTTTCACTGCCACAGATGAGTTAGATATTCATTACAGGACAAGAGTCGTCAGTAGTGGTAGAAAATCAATATCTGGGCTATGATAGAATTAAAAGCCAGGTTGTATATTATTTTAAGAAAATGGTTTGAACAGGTTTTCCTTTGAATTCAAAGGAGTATTAATAGCATGAATGTAACTAGCCTCTTTATTACTGGACAGTCACACACTGCTCAGGGTTATTAAATTAATGCAAAATCACTCCCGATAAGCTTTGTCTTATTGATGTTTTTATAGTGTGGTCAAATTCTCTCTGTTAATATTTCCAGTATATTTCTCTTTTTTTTCTTCCTTCTCGGAATGGCTTTATTTCTGAAATGCCAACTTGTCCATTTTCTTTTCTTTTCGTTTTTTTTTTTTTTTTTTTTTTTTTAAGTCAGTAGAGACAGAGTTGGTTAATGTTGCCATAACTACTAGAATGGCTGTGTGCTGGCGAACAGCCTGGGTGGAAGTCTGAAAGCATCTTTTAGCTCACAGAGGTGTTTCTCTGCATATGGGCAGCAAGAAGCATTTCTTGCTTATGACTGTGGGAAGTACACAGAGTGCTCCCATTGTTCTGCTGCTGTTTTGGGGCTCACAGAATCACTGAGCTGCAGCTTCTGTCCAGGACGTGGCTTCATACCCTGGTGGAGTTCTGTGTACCTACAAGAATTGTCTTCAACCACAGGATCAGATGTGCTCCTGACTCTGTTTTTTGTAAGATGTTTCCTGCATGTAGTGCCACTAATGATGTCAAGCTGAAGTTTAGGAGTGACTTCGTTAACCCTGAACCTACTCCAGTGTTTTGCTGTAATAAGAGCGCCTGCCCTCTTCACACCTCCTTGAGCAGAGGAGAGGACAGTAGGTTCCATGGACTGATGTCTCTGCAGTTAGGGGCAAGAACCCTTGGGAGTGTGTAAGCACTAATTATGTATATCAACATCTACTGTTGGGGGTAGGAGAAGATGGGGTTTTCTATGAAACTCTGAGATGTTGTTTGCATGTAGGTGGTTTTGTGGGTGAAGCTGAGAGGCCTCAAATTGAGCGAAAAGGATCAAACATTAGTATGAGCCACCATCGCTGGGTTCAGACTGCCTTCTAGAAGGGGATGTAGCCCTGATGGGTAGCTTCTCTGGCCAACGGCAGTGTGTAGGAAGGTGCCTGGCTGCGAGCCTATACCAGGCACCATTCCGGGCATCTGGGGGTGCATGTCTTGGACTCCAAGGGAGAAGAGGAGCCACCTAGTATAGTATCCCCAGAGCCATCAGAGCAAAGATTTGAACTGATAATCCTCGTCCTGCCACCCAGTTGACCAGAATGACTCCAGAGTGCAGTAGAGAGCTTCAGTGTTTGGTGAGTCTGTATATTTCAGTCTACAGACCTTTCTCTAGTGTACTGGTTTCTCTCCCCCCACCTCAGCCCCACTCCAACAAGCGGTAGCAACAGGGAAAGTTGTTGACATGAAAATCTGGGGCTTCAGGTGTTTGGGATTGGTGATCTATTTTGGAGTCAGCTGTTGTAATTCTAAGAGCTCAGTGATCAATTTTTTAAAACTGTGACATTGGCGTTTACGTAATTATACCTCGGTGCAGTCGCACTGAAATAGTTGTTATCCCCAGAACCAACCCAGGCCCGAGAACAGCACAGCTGGTGCATCAGCCGGAGCGGGGCCTCTGCTCACCTGTTGCTGAGCTTCCCCACGGTCGTTCTGGCTGGTCACGGTACTGCGGTGGTGGGGCTGCATCCTTCTTGTCCACTCGTGACGAGAACAGCCCCGGCCTTGGTTCTTACTGGGGTACAGTATTTAGTACTGCTAAGACTTTGCAAAAAGCCCTCTAGTATAAGATCTGATGTATGGATCCTTCCAATATCCAGTATCCTTCCAATACTGGCAGCTTCCCCTGAACCTTCCCTCTGCACCTTGCCAGCGATCACCTGGATAGTATGTGGCAAGGGGAGGCAGTCTTCTGTGGAAGCCTCAGGCTTCTGACTGGAGTAATATGGGACGTGGGTCTACTCAGCAAATACCTGTTGAAGGGGAAAGAAAGGAATCTAGAGTGCCACTTAGGGAAAGAAAACAGGGCCCCAGGAGACAGTTCACCAGGCAAGGCATATGCTTTGCCCTGAGGCTGCTCAGGTTTGAGCCCTGGCACTGCATGGGAGGTGCTCTGGCACCAGAAGAATCTCTAGTGCTGGACTGTGTCTCCCTGTCTCTCCCTCTTTCTGTCTGCATGAAAAAGTTACTCGGATTGATGAGGTCATACATGTGCCAGGCTCCAGCTACAGCCAGCCGAGTAAAGCAAACGGCAGCGTTAATGACTATTGTTTGCTTTACCTTGACCAGTGAACTGTGTCCTCTCCATGGATTTCTAAAATTTGTTTTTGTGATACACCTGTTTGGGCTGTGGAGACAACATATGGTTCTGCAAAAGACTCTCATGCGCTGGGGCCAGGTGGTGGCGCACCTGGTTGAGCGCACATATTACAGTGCAAAAGGACCCAGGTTCGAACCCCTGGTCCCCACCTGCAGGGGGAAAGCTTCATGAGTGGTGAAGCAGGGCTGCAGGTGTTTCTCTGTCTCTCTCCCTCTCTATCTTACCCTCCCCTCTCAATTTCTGGCTGTCTCTATTCAATAAATAAAGCTAATATATATATATAAAAAAAAAGACTCTCATGCCTGAGGCTCTGCAATCCCAGGTTCAGTCTCCAGCACCATCGTAAGCCAGAGCTGAACAGTGCTCTGGTCTCTCTTACTGTATCATTAGAAAATAAATATTTTAAAATAATAATATACCCATACACCAGGTAGCTAGATTATAGCCGAAGAAGCTGAGGCTTAGATATATTTAGTCTGGGTACATGGCCAACCCAGGGGCAAAGGTAGGATTATTCATGCCAATATTTACTCTCACGCCCTGCTTGGGTTCAGCTATGGGTTTTTACTGTCACTTTAAAAAATTGTGTATTTTTTCTGCCAGAGTGCTTGTTGGGGCTTCATGCTTCTATCGCTCCATGAGCACTGTCTTTAGATGTGTTGGGGGAGGGGAGTCAAACACCACAGCACTGCTCCACTTCTCGTGAAACTTCCCTTATGTGGTGCTGAGGGCTCAAGTCTGGGTCTTTCATGCATGGTGAAGTGTGGACTCTACCAGGTGAGCTACTTCTGGGCCTCAAGAAGGTGTTTTTCTAGGATGAGAATAAAGGCTTAGCTAATGGGGTGGCAGGTGACGTGCACCCAGCTAAACGCACACACGTTACCATGCGTAAAGACCTGGGATCATGCCCCCGCTTACCACCTGCAGGGGGAAGCTTCATGAGCAGTGAGGCAGGGCTGCAGGTGTCTCTCTCTCTCTCCCTCCCTCCTTCTCTGTCTCCTCCCCTTTAATATCTTTATGTTTTATCAAATAAAATAGAAATTAAAAAAATGGGGAGTCGAGCAGTAGTGCAGCGGGTTAAGCGCAGGTGGCGCAATGCTCAAAGACTGGCGTGAGGATCGTAGTTCAAGCCCCTGGCTCCCCACCTGCAGGGGAGTCGCTTCACAGGTGGTGAAGCAGGTCTGCGGGTGTCTTATCTTTCTCTCCCCCTCTGTCTTCCCCTCTCTCCATTTCTTTCTGTCCTATCCAACAATGATGACAGCAATAACAACAACAACAATAACTACAACAACAATAAAAAACAAGGCAACAAAAGGGAAGATAAATAAAATATAAAAAGAAAGTTAAAAAAAGAAAAGTGTAAAAAAAAATGAAAAAAAATGAAGAAAACCTCTGCTAGGAGTGGTGGATTTGTAGTGCTGTCACTGAGCTCCAGAGAGAACCCTGGTGGGGAAAAAAAAATGACTGAACAGGTTAAAGAGGGGAGGCTGCCACTGGGAGTGGGACATCCTTGTACCAAAATAATGTGAAACAAAAGGCAGCTTCCTACTTGCTCACAGGAGTCAGGCCTGGAAACCAGCTTCTAGCAAGTCCTGGAGAGAGTGATTGCAGAGGGCAGTGGCTGGCATGTCCTTTGTGGTGGAAGGATTAGCGCAGTTTGCACGTCCACAGACTTTTCTTTGCCCTATTCTGTTTGTCGGAAGACGAGAGTTGTCTCTTGTCTCTTTAGAGAGAAAGTGGGAGGAGGGCCAGGGTGGCAAAGATACTTTTGTGTGTGGTGGATGACCTCTCCAGGGTTGTCTTGAGGAGGTTCAGGCTGTAATTGTTTCTGGTGAGAATGCCTCTTTTTTTTTTCCAATTGAAAATGAGTTTCCATTATTTTTTTAGGCAAGGAACCCTTCTGCCTTCCAATCTCACTTGCAGATATTTTTTCCCTGTTATCCCCTGCATGACCAACATTTGTCTCCTGATTTAACATTCTGTTCCTTCTTTGTCCACAGAGAACTGTCAGCTCTTCCTCCTCCCCCTCCTTCTTTTTGTTACCAGTGGCTTAGTGCCTACACTACTCTACTGTTCCCGGCAGCCATCTTTTTGAAAGAGTGAGAGACACAGAGAGATAGATACGGAGAAGAGGAGAGACTCCTGCAACACAGCTTCACCGCTTGCAGAGCTCCCCTGCAGACGGGGAGAGAACTGTCTGCTCCTCGGTCCTGCACAGATCCCTTTGGCCCTCCCCTGTAGCTTCACACAGTTTGAATATATTTCCTTCAGAAGCCCTGAGTTATCTTGTGGCCCCAGGACCTCTACATGAATGGAAACATGAGTCTAGAAAACTGTTGTGTGTTTATATGTTTGTGTGTTGGGGGAGGCAGACAGCATAGTGGTTATTCAAAGAGACTGTCATGCCTGAGGCTCCAAAGTCCCAGGTTCAATCTCCCACACCACCACAAGCCAGAGCTGAGCAGTGCTCTGGAAAAAAAAAAAAAAAAAAAGGAAAACTGTGTGGGGGTGGGGGTGGGGGGTGGGGGATATGACCAGAGCACCACTCCACTTATGTTGTTCTGTTTGCTTTGTTCTTTGTCATTGTTTATCATGAGGGAGGGGATTGACCCAGTGCCTCATGCATGCAGGGTGTGCGCTCTGCTTCTGAGCTGGCTCCCTGGAGTTCTGGAAAAATCCCTCCCCTGAATCTTGGCGTGAGTAAGCCAGTACTCACAGCTCCCTTAACGGTGCTGAGGCTCTAGACTCAGAGGTAAGACTTGTGTTTGAGAGGGTCCAGTTGGTGTGTAATGAGCAAGCCACGGATTATCAGCCAGAGCTACTTTGAAATGGATGTGAGTGAGTAAGTTCTGTGGGAACAGGCAAGGCGCACTGCACACTTGGCCCTTTTCTGTTAGACACTCTCATTTCTCTGTGCTACCAGGATCATCATGACAGCCTTATCTCTCAAACAAAACCTGTTACCTCATCCCTAATTGCTTATCCAGAGGCAGGCGAGCTCTAATTTCTCTGCATTAGTAAGTGACACAGAAGAAGAACTGCTTTGTTTGCTCTGGCTCACTCAGGTCAGCAGTGTGAGCCCCAACTGCGTTAGGGAACCTGCCTCCCCAGCAGCCTAGGGGGACCGCGTTCACTGAGCTCTTCCTTTTATTTACTCTTGCTTGCGGCTCTCTCCTTGTCCTGATGAAACACTTTAGTGACCTCGCGCAGCATTGCTCCAGCTGTGGGTCCTCGCTCCCCTCCCAGAGACTTGTCACACACCTATGCACTGACTCCTATGGTGCGGGTGCCCCCAACTGTGTGGCTTTTTCTTCTGGAAGCCCTGAGAGATGGTCCGATGGCTTCCCTAAGTGCTTGTGGTGGTGGCGGGGGGGGGGGGGGCTGGTGGGATGTGGCGGACTTCTTCTTCTAGCGATTGCCATGTGGCGGACTGAGTGGCTGCCAAGACTTGCATTAGTCCTGTGGGAATAGTTAGGGCACCTTGCTCCTTGTAGGAAGTTGTGTCCCCTCTTGTCACCATTTGAGACTATCTCTGAGGCTTTAAAGGAACATTTTCCTCTCAAGATACCAAGCTCAAATCCCTTCCTTTTTTTTCTCCACAGAATGAAATGGACGATGTGCCCTTCTTTGACATCCAGCTGCCTTATGAATTGGCAATCAACATATTTCAGTACCTCAACCGGAAAGAACTAGGAAGGTGTGCGCAGGTAAGCTTCCATGATTGATGGTCAAGACCCACCTCTGTGTGGACTTAATGTGTACCGAACTTAGCTGCTGGAGTTTCACATTCGAGTGAACTAATGAGTTGGGCAGCAACTTTACTTGAGGGAAAGCAGCCTCTGGCTTCAGTATCTAGTGTTAGACTCGTGACCGACTGCTGTGCAGGTCTGTTCTCCCTGCCGGCTGAGTTATAGCTGACCTTTGGTACTGTGCTCAGGGTGACAGCTCGGTGCCCGGCCTGGAATGAGCTATCCAGAGCTGTGAGTGTCTTTACCACTTCTAATCAAACGTGCCAGTCCTTGGGTGAATCAAGCCAGTCATCAGGTTGGGAGGGGTGAGTCAACCCGTGGACAAAAACAGTGAAGTCATTTTTAGACAAAGTCCAAATGATCCTTTAAAGTCCAGAATCCCACTCAATGGCATGCAGGGCCCGTGAGAAATGAGAGCCACCAAGGGAATTGGAGATCACTGTCGCCCATCTCATGCTCTCTCTGGGGCCCTGCCTGCAGAGTGGGCCAGGGAGATAGCAGCCCGGCCCAGGGTTATTGTGCACATGCGTCACAGGGCTCTCCAGACAGTGTAGACGAGGGTTCAGGAGGTCTGGGTCCGGAGTGAGCCTGGGACTGTGGATTTCTAATCGGGTGATCGAAATGTGGCTTTGGCCACTCTTTGAGAGGCCAGAATTTATACCGTTGAAATTGACATGTCTTGGCCATTCTTCTTGGCAAAGAGATGTAATTGGTGAAGAGCATTTCGTTTCTCCTAACTTAAATATATATGTAGTTAATAACCATTTGCCTTTTTTGTTTTTCTTGCCACCAGAGTTACTGCTGGGGTTTAGTGCTTACACAACAACTCTGCTACTCTTGGTGATCATTTTTTTTTTTTTTTTGTAGAGACAAATTGAGAGGGGAGGAGATAGGTAGCGAGAAAGAGAAACACCTGCAGCACTGCTCATGAAGTGTCCCCCACAGGTGGGGGCCAGGGGCTTGGACGCAGGTCTTTGTGCAGGGTAACGTGTGCACTCTACCAGTGTGCCGCTGCCTGGCCCCCGTTTGGCTTTCCATGGACAGCTGTACTCCCCAGAAGATAGGAGAGTCCATTTTCCATTACTGCCAGAGAATTACTTTGTTTAGTTGTTAGCATTTTCCATCTCTGGATTCTAGAATGCGTTTTACAGTGTCTGTACCTTCAGGAGTAAAGAGTTAGTAAAGCAGTGGTGGCACACACACTGGAGTGCAGACGTCACCATGCACATGGGCCCAGGCTCAAGCCAAGGTGGGAGGGAGCTTCATGAGCAGTGAAGCAGGTCTGCAGGTGTCTCTCTTTACCACCCCCTTCTCTTGCAATTTCTGTCTCTATTTAAAAATGAGAGAGAGGAAAATAAAGCCTGTCAAGAGTGGTAGAGTCACCCTGTAGGCACCAAGCCCCAGTGGTAACTACAGTCCAAAAAAAAGAAAAAGGAATATCCAAGCAGCACCAAGAATGTGAAGTTAGAAACAGTAAGGCAGCTTGAGAGAGGTGGAGACAGGAGCGTGCTACTTCCCTGGCGCCCACAGAAGCCATGCAAGGTACACAGAAGAGGATTCAGATAATTTTTGATTTTATACTGTTTATCTCACATTTTGCTTAATCATCACTGGCTTATATTTGAATCTTGATTTGCAGAGCTTCTTAGTATTTTTGATTACCATGCTATTAAGTGGGCCATTTGTAAGTAGTTTTTAATGCAGTGTGTGGAAATCTTTAGAAAATAAAAGAAGACATTGTTGAAAGACTGGACTTCACTGAACAAAAATGCCATAGAGTGTAAACCATGTTCAGCGCCTATCAATTGCAGTAA
Source organism: Erinaceus europaeus (assembly GCF_950295315.1). Lineage (NCBI taxonomy): Eukaryota > Metazoa > Chordata > Mammalia > Eulipotyphla > Erinaceidae > Erinaceus > Erinaceus europaeus. The sequence continues at coordinate 9,196,127 of NC_080167.1, read as the reverse complement.
GAGTACCTATATTGTCTCCGTCTTTCCCCTTGGAAACTGGATTTGCTCAGTTCTAACTTTACATATTGGCCCTGCTCCCAAGGGTTGATAAAAAGGGTGTAGCTAAGGGAGTCCAGCTCCTGAATCTCAGCCTGGTGCTGCTTGCTGAAGTCTTGCAGCAGCTCTGAGAGTTAGCTGCTTACACCAAGTCAGCATTAGGGATACAGTCTCCGTTCTTGTCAGGAGCTGCTGCTGAAGGAATCGTTTCTTTTAACACTACTTTCTGTTCTGCTCTGTTGTAAAAGGCATGCGGCTTTCACATCTGCTGCTGGTTTTCTCATCCAAAGTGTTTATCAGTGAAAGATAGGATCTATTGGAACAAGAGATCCCCTTTACGGTACAATGGGGCTGCTTTTCAGGGTAGATAGGCTATGCTGGGGAGATGATCCTGCAGGTGTGAACAGTTAGTTTAGTGTGCAACACAGTGCAATTGTCCACCGGATTTTCTCCCTCTTTGACCAGCTAGATGTTTTCTTTTTCTAGTTCAGTTTAATTTTTCAGAGCACATGTAAGCAACTAGAAAATGCTTTTAAACAGAACCCCTAAGGTGGTTCTGATCTATAAAGCAGAACTTTGTTTTCATAGAGCTTTTGCATGAAGATGACAAAAAGATGGCTAGTAGTCGATAGAACTGGCTTTGTTTTCCAAAGTATTAAGATAAAGCCACAAAGTAATCAAAATAAGTCGCATTTTTATTTGTTTCTAGTGGTGCTTTTATTTGCGAAACAAGGAAAACATCCATCTGTTGAATGGACAGCCTGCTGCTTCATGATTTCACTTCAGAGCGGCCATGCCCTGTCTGTCTTCTCTTCTCTCCTCAATCTAACCAGCCTGGGATTTTAGTGAAATCAGGCCAGTTTTGTAGAATTGGCACCATAAAATAGATGTGTGCCCTTGGAGAAAACCTGTTTGCTTAGATCTTTATGCCAAATTGGTTACCAGCTAACAGTAAGGAACCCTGCTAGGGGAGGACTTCTGAGATGTAATTATGCCCCAAGCTACGCTGGAGAGCCAGTTTTGCTTTGACTGTCTCCTTGCTACACCCCCTCTCTTGCTTTGTTTTGTGAGGCTTCATGCTTTTAGAAATAAAAGTCCTGCTCCATCAGTCTGTGGCCCTTATGCACTTTTGATACTGAGCTTCTAGCTCCTTGCTGTCAGTCATTGTCCCGCTAGTGATTTAGTGTCTCCGTGGGAGTGTTCCGAACAGAAAGGTCTCAAACGCTGCGGCTTTTAGTAAGCAAACTTATGTGCTGGGCAGTTCACTGAGCAGCTCTATCATTTTGCTATTTTTAATTTCATACTCTGTGTGTGTGTGTGTGCCCACAGGATTTCTGGTACTTTAAAGGATGACAACCTTATGAATGGATACCAATTACTGAGTTGTTGGTTGCCTCTTATGAGAATGTTAACTTTACTGTTTTATTTACCTGTAACATGAATAATTCTGAGGAGTAATTTTTTGGTATTTACTAACATTTATGTATTTGTTTGCTTTTGCCACCTGCATGATTCTATCTACTCTCACTAGTTTTTTCTCCTTTTAATGTTGGCGATGGAAGGGAGAGATGGGGGGGGGCAGAGGTAGGCACTACTGCATTACTCATGAAACTTTGTGGTGCTAGAGGCTCTGCATGGGTCCTTGTGCATGACACAATATGTGCGTTACTAAGTATCTCCCAGCCTCCTAACATTTATTTATTTTAAAAAATTTCCTCAAGTGGGGAGTAGATAGCATAATGGTTATGTATAGAGACTCTCATGCCTGAGGCTCCAAAGTCTCAGGTTCAGTTCCTATCAACCGCATAAACAAGAGCTGAGCACTGCTCTGGTTAAAAAACAAAAGTGGTGGGGGGCAGCTGGGCGGTAGTACAACAGGTTAAGCGCACATGGCACAAAGCGCAAGGGACGGTGTAAGGATCCCGGTTCCAGGCCTCAGCTCCCCACCTGTAGGAGGTTGCTTCGCAAGTGGTGAAGCAGGTCTGCAAGTGTCTTTTTATCTCTCCCCCTCCTCTGTCTTCCCTTCCTCTCTTGATTTCTCTCTGTTCTATCTAACAACAGCCGATGTTACAACAAGGGCAACAACAAGGGCAACAAAATGGGAAAAATGGTTTCCAGAGCAGTGGATTCATAGTGCAGGCACCGAGCCCCAGCAATAACCCTGGAGGCAAAAAAATAATAATAATAATACTGGGACCACTATCTTACACCATATATAAAAGATAACTCTGGTTGTATCATAGACCCCCCAAGAAAGCTAGTAATATAAAACTCAAAAAATAATAGTTAACAGTTTATGTACTTGGATTAATCAGTGATTTCTTAACTAGACACCAGAAGTGAAATAAATGCATGTGTAAAATCTTTTTTCATTTTGTGCTTCAAAGGACACTTTCATGAAAATCAAACCGGGGGGCTGAGCTGTAGCTGGTACAGTCCTGGAGCGTGCACACATCACTTGAAGCCCCTGGTCCCCACCTGCAGGGACAAGCTTCAAGAGTGAGCAGTGAAATAGTGCTACAGGAATCAGTGTCTCTCCCTCCCTACCCCTCTTCAATTTTTGTCTCTATCCAAAATAAATGAGTAAAAAAAATATAAAAATCAAAATTGGGGGCCAGCAGTAGTGCAGCGGGTTAAGCGCACATAGTGTGAAACGCAGGGACCGGCATGAGGATCCCAGTTCGAGCTCCCAAGCTCCCCACCTGCAGGGGCAGCTTCACAGGCTGTAAAGCAGATCTGCAGGTGTCTGTCTTTCTCTCCCCCGTTTCCCCCCTCTCAATTTCTCTCTGTCTTATCCAACAACATCAACAGCAATGACAATAATAATAATAATAATAACAATGGCAACAAAAGGGAAAAAATAGCCTCCAGGAGCAGTGGATTCGTAGTGCTGGCACCGAGCCCCAGCAATAACTCTGGAGACAAAAAAAAAAAAAAAAGGTCAAAATTGAAGCACATAAGTATGTATTTGCAAGTCAGTATTTTTGTGAAGAATTTTGCATAGTATATGTACAGAACTTTCATAGTGCAACAATGAATAACACATAATCCAAATAGGGGAAATTGTCAGAAGATTTATATTTTCTTTAAAGAAGATCTGTGAGAGAGAGAAAGAGAGAGAGAGGGGAGAGAGAGAGAGAGAGACTTTCCAGGCAGGGCAGGTGGCTCACCATGAGAGGGGTCCAGATTTGAGCCTCAGCATGGGAGGTGCGTTGGCACCAGAGGAGGCTCTCCTCTCTCTGGCCTCTCCTCTCTCTCTCTGTAAAAGTGGCCCAGAGAGGTGAAATTGCACATTTTCAAGGCCCCAGCTCCACAGTAAGGTAACACAGACGACCAGTGCTGATACTGAAAGTGCTTAGTGCTCGCCAGATCAGTGAGGTAACACAGACGACCAGTGCTGATACTGAAAGTGCTTAGCACTCACCAGATCAATGAAAATAAAAATCACAGTTCACAGTGAGATCATTCAGAAAAGACACACTAAACATTTTGAAGATGTGGAATAGTTGGGGGAGATGAAGGTCAATTCCTTGCCACAAGGTGACATGTTCACATGGGGGACGCTTTCCCGCTGTGTCTCCAGTCTGCTCAGACGGAGGCTGAACTAACGCCTCACTGCGGCACAGCGGCTGCTGGTCTGAGCGCAGATTCCTGCACTCTGCCTGCACATATGTAGGGTGGTACACAAGCATGAGTTAGTTTATTTTTAAGTTTTATTAGTAATTTATTAGCTAGTAAGATAATAGGGTGTAGGTCCACACCACTCCTACCACCAACCTCTGCCCCCGACCTCCCACCATAGTGCTTCCAAGGTCATAGATATATGGGTGGACTATATACATAATTTTTTTTTCTCTTTTCAAGCTCATGTGTTTCAACTCTGTATGTCACACCTGAGTGAAATCATTCTGTAGTGTCCTTCACTTCCTTACATCACTAAACATAATCACCTCCCTATCCATTCATTTTGCCCTGAAGGATACACTAGTCTTTTAACTGCTGAGTAGTACTCACTCTATTGAATGAATATTTTATATATATATATATATATGTATATATGTATACATATATATACATATATACATATAAATTATCCCATGATAACAGCAGCAGTGGCTTCTCCTCTTCCTCCCTCTCCCCTTCCCCTATTTTTTGTATTTATAAGACTGAAATAAGTGATTTTTTTTTTTGCCTCCAGGGTTATCACTGTGACTTGGTGTCTGCACTACGAATCCACTGCTCCTGGAGGATATTTTTTCCCTTTTGTTGCTCTTGTTGTTATTGTTGTTATTGATGTTGTTGTTGGATAGGACAGAAATCAAGAGAGGAGGGGAAGACAGAGGGGAAGAGAAAGACACACCTGCAAACTTGCTTCACCGCTCATGAAGCAAACTCCCTGCAGGTGGGGAACTCGGGGGCTCAAACCAGGATCCTTATGCTGATCCTTGAGCTTCGTGCCATGTGCGCTTAACCCGCTGTGCTACCACCCAGCCTCCCGAAGTAAGTGATTTGATTCCATTGGTAATGAATGACTCCCTCTCCCCAACTCTTTAAGTATTCCTCATGGGCTCCTCCCCTCCCCAGTATTTTAAACTTTTAATCAGAGAAATAAAAAGGCACCCACCAGGGAAATGTGGGCCATTTGGGCAAAGATGGCTGACCCCATGTGGAAGCTGATGCTTGTTTTTATTCACTTCTAAGGTCCCTCTTTCATATCCTTTCTAAGCCATATCACCTATTACGACTTCCAGGTGTCCTTCCTTTTTACTTTTCCCTCTCAGGTAAGGGAAACAGAGCCTGGCTTCCTCAGGTGTTCTTTAAATTCTATGAGTCAATTCTTTAAAGAGTTAATCTTTTATTAATTTGCTTGATTTTAAGTGAACATGTACCTCTATTACATAATAGAAAAGAAAAACTTGTTGCTAGAATGCCACTGCAAACATCTGCATCAAAATTCCAAATAATTAAGTCATGACTCAACAAAATATAGGTGAGAAAATTTTCCTCTTGAGTTTAGTAGCCAGAGCCCTTAAATGCTCCTGATCAAACTTCTATAGCTGTTCGATATGGTGACCAGATTTATTGGTCTTCAAAAACACAGGTTGGTTCATTTTTGTAAAGCTATTACAAAAGTTTATTTACCAAAGCTCAGTAAGAAAATGTACATCACCTAAGCCGTTGCCTTCTTGTTGAACAGTCACTGTGCTTATACTCGTTCCAAGGTTGCTAGCATGATGGTGCTCTGTCCCCGTGGTCATGAGTAGGAACGTTCCCTGCTGCCCCAGTACCGACCCATCTTCATCAGGTGTAGCCACCCTTCCAGTATTGTTGTGCTGCCTGCTAGTTGCCGTCTCCACACACTCATCAAGATTCATAAGCGGGTCAGATCTCTGTAGTGTTCCTTGGACACATCCTTTAATTTTCCATGATTTTTTTTCCAAATCGGGAGGGTGAGCCTTGCTTTGAGGGGTCTCTTGGTTTGGGTAGTAGTTTCTGTGCAGAAGCTTTATAATTTTACGTAGTCTCATAGATTTATGCTTGTTTTAGTCTTCTTTGTATTGGATTTGTTTCATTGAAGATGTCTTTAACATTTATGCGGAAAAGAGTTCTGCCAGTATTTTCCTCTAAGTATCTGATAGTTTGTGCTCTAACATCCAAGTCCTTGATCCATTTGGAATTTACTTTTGTATTTGGTGAAATATAGTGGTTCAGTTTCATTCTTCTGCATGTTTCAACCCATTTTGTCCAACACCATTTGTTGAAGAGACTCTGCTTTTCCCATGTAATGGTCTGGGCACCATTGTCAAAGATTAGATGTCCATAGGTGTGGGGGCTCACTTCTGGGCTCTCAATTCTGTTCCACTGGTCAGTGTGTCTATCCATGTTCCAGTACCAAGCAGTTCTGATGACAATGGCCCTATAATACAATTTGAGATCTGGGAGTGTGATGCCTCCGGTTCTGTTCTTTTTTCTCAAGATTATTTTGGCAATTCTAGGTCTTTTTTCTGGTTCCAGATAAACATTTATAGCATTTGTTCTATTCTCCTAAACAATGTGGTTGGGATCTTGATGGGGATAGCATTAAATTTGTGTATGGCTCTGGGTAATATATTCATTTTGATGATGTTAACCCATGAACATGGAATATCTTTCCACTTCTTTGTGTCTTTTTCAATTTCCTTGAGTAATGACTCGTAATTTTCAGTATACAAGTCTTTCACTTCTTTTGTTAGGTTTATTCCTAGATATTTTGTTTTTGTTGCTATAATAAAAGGAATTGATTTCTGGATTTCAACTTCTTCTTAGTGTTTGCATAAAGGAATGCCACTGACTTTTGAATGTTAATTTTGTAGCCTGACACCTTACTGTATTGCCTGAGATGATATCCGAAAGATAATTGCTGGATTTCCTAGGTTTTTCTATGTATATTATCATGTCATCTGCAAATAGGGAGAATTTGACTTCTTCTCTTCCAATCTGTATGTCTTTAATTCCTTGCTCCTACCTGATTGCTATGGCAAGAACTTCCAACACTATGTTGAATAGTAATGGTGATAGTGGGCATCCCTGTCTAGTACCTGATCTGAGGGGAAATCCTCCCTTCAGCTGTCCCCTTATTGGTGAAACAGACTGGAGGTGGTGTCTCAACTGATAAACTGCCGGACAGTTACCAGCCACTTAGTCTCTCCCTAGGCTCCGCTGTCCACCGGCCACACGTGTTTGCACTCACTGGTGATTTGGTGGGTTCCTGAAGTCGTTCTAGTCCTGTCTTGTTTCCCAGGTGGTCTCCTTTATTATTCCTAATTGAACAGGGAGAGGAGAGGAGAGAAACACATCTGCTGCTGCTTGTAGCCCCGCCTCCAGAAGTGATCTCCCCCTCAAGTTAATTTTTTAATCTAAGTCAAAACACATTGAACTCTGACTTGAAGATAGGAATTTGGTAGCTGTCATCAAATACAGCAGTGGTGTTTGCAACTAGAAAACTGGACAGAATAATCAGGGAAATGAGTGTGGAGAGAGGAGGGGGTTCTGGGATTGAGGCTGAGGAGATGAGACAGGAGCTATTGGGAGGTAGCAGGCCCTAAAGGTTTAGTCCTCTAGCACTAAGGGAGGAAGTTTCCAAAGTGTTCAGTGCTGCTGTCTATTAAGAGGAGGATTCCAGAATGACTGCTGGGTTGAGCCCTCTGGCCGACACTGGACCTGGACTAGGGTCAGTGGTGTGATGGAGGCTGAAGTGAGGCAGTGAAGAGTGGGTGGGAGAAAGTTTAGATTTGCAGTGTATGTTGTCTGTGTATGCTGTCTGTGTGTGCTGCGTCCTGTCCATGTGGACTTGGTGTATGCTTTTGTGACTAGAACAGTGGAAACTTCTTTCCCCTTTGTGGGCCTCACTGGTAGCCTTAATCCAGGCAGAGCTATTAAAGCTAATTTTGAGCCAAGGACTTTTTTTTTTTTAAATGCTGCAGTTCACAATGGTGCCATAAAACAAAATGCTGGAAACACTTTTATTAGCAAATTCTTGCAGCTGAGGCTCACTCAGTGGGGCTTTTACTGGGCAAGGCCATTCTAGTCCTGGAGTATTAAAGGAAGACCATTAGACCTTTGGAAATTCAGCTTGTAAACTTGCTAGATTTTTACTGGAACTTCAGAAATCAGAGCAGTTAATTGCCTTCTTGTAAAAAGACAGCTAAATCTTTTTCTGGTTGATTTATCCCCCCACCCCTAATAAGAGGAATTCTTATTCCTGTCATCTCTTCTTGTGAAGGAGGGAAAATAGTACCTTCGCTTTATGGTTTGCTGGAAAGTGTTGGCACATATCTGTATTCAGTACCTAATTGTAGGTAGAATCCTGATCCTTTTTTTTTTTCTGATCCCTTTTTGGAGGTAATTCTCACCTCTAGCTTTTATAAACCCCTCAAAGAGGTTTATGGTTTGGTTTCCAGGATTTCAACTTTATCCTGAATATCATCGCCTGCCTAATAAACGTTGATGTCGGGGTTGGCTGTGGAGATGCTGCACTGAAAAGTCAGCTTTTGTCCGCAGCTTTTCATCCTGTAACCCTGCTCTGTGGGTTCCAGGTTATGCTGTTTAAAACAACTTGGCGTTTTCTTTGAAGCTGATAGAATCGGTTTTTAATTCCCAAAGTTGACACCTGACATATTTGAGACTTCTTGAAAGTCTCTGAAAATCTCCTCCATTTTAAAGTGGCTGAAATGTGCAGCGTTCAGTTCTCACGAAAGCTCACCCAGAGTGTCTAATTTGATTGGAATTTGTAGCATACTCACCACACACTGGATTAGGATTTTCCTAAAATGCTGATAATTCAGTGACTCCATCTGACAAAAAGCAGCCTTGTTCCCTATGTGTGGTCATTTCTGTGGTGCAACCTGAATGGAGAGGCACAGGCCACCGCTTTTTCTCTGTAGCTTCCCCAGTGTGGCAGAACAGCCCCTCACCCCCGTCTGGCTTAGCCCTGAGATGCCTTCTCATAGTCCATCTTGGCAGACTGAAGACTGCTGGCCGCAGTGCTTGGCAGGAGGGGAGTGCCTAGCCCACGTGAGGATTGCCCAGTAGCCCAGGCCAGTGTCTTCTCCAGGGCACTGGGCTTCTGAGACAGTTCTTGCAAGAAGAGTTCAGGGAATAGTTTCTTCTATCTGTTGATTAGAATGTGAACATGTGTGGCAAAAGCTCTAAGATTCTTCAGCAGAGACTACTTGGTTTTGTCTAAGCCAATGTTCTTCAACATTTGACCATGAAATTAATTTTTTCAATTCAGTAAATTTGACATGTTACATTTTGTAAATGTAAGGCTTGCAGGGTTTGAGATATATATATGGAGTCTTTTTTAGAGGTAATTTATTATTACACTGAGGAGTTGCTGTCCTGAACATTTTGGGAAGTGGCCTATATAATAAGACAGTGGCATTATATAGTTTTATTCTGTATCATTTTCCATTTCATTTTATTAGTTATATTTTAGAAATTAAATTTACTTTTTATAAAAATACTTCCTATATTTCAAGAACAGAGTAAACTGCTGTGTCTAGTTGCATGTTCTGCCTTTGAGGACTCAGTCCAAGCCCTTAGCTTATACTTTATTTAACCCCTGATTCCGGGGGTCTGTGAGTGAAGTACTCTGCTCTGGACCTATTAGAATTGTGGCCCAGGGCCATCACAATTGATGTCAGTCTGTCCGTCTGTACTTCACAATTGTCTGGTGATCAAATTCACTCTTGCACAGACAGATGGACAGATACCACTCAGTGTCGGGGCAGGCTCAGCTGCAGGTCAGACATGCCAAAAATAAAACTGTGGTGTTGTGTCTAGTAAAAATTGGAGCTCCGGTATTATTGAATCACTCTCATAGCACTGTCGCCTGAACACTTGTAATCAGATGAGTGTTGTTTCCTGATGCCCATATGGCAGAGATGGAGAAGTGTGGGCTGGCAGTGTGGTTAGGTGGACTTGTAACTGATGGTGTGGCCGTGCCCAGGACAGGCTGTTAATAGATCCGTGGCACCTGGGGGGAGACTGTGGTTACCATGGGCTGTTCTCAGGCCCATCCTAGTTAACTTTTTGTTTTAGTAATTAAGATGTGATCATATTTTGAGATGGCGTATGTATGGGAGAAGCAGCTAACGCAGTGGGTGGCAGATTTGGGATTCAAAGCCAGTGCAGAAGGTTGGCTGGTGAGTGTGTGTGTGTGTGTGTGTGTGTGGTGGTGGTGGGAGGGTGTGCAGAGAAAGCGGAGAAAGTAAAGAACTTGGGTTTAATTAGTAGTACCGTGGAGATAAGAAGTGGACATTTTTTAAAGGTATAGTTTGTGTTTTAAGACTGAAGGGTGGTGCCCACTACATGGAGATTACCCTTGGGAATGAGAGGCTGTGAGCCCTCAGAAGGTACACAGGGAACTGAACTTACTACTGATGTTATGTTTCTCAGCTGGTGAATCTGTGGTTATCCTTACATAGCCGTGGTTACTGTCGCGGTGGGACAGTTTGACTTAGAAAAGTAACATGTCTTTGTGCTGCCTAGTGTAGCTTCTGATGCTGTAGCTTCCGTGCAGAAGGTTCCAGCCTCCAGAGAAGGTGACTTAGGACGGTCATACCGAGGGCCTGAAGGCCCATACTCAGCACAGTGTGGTCAAGGAAGTTTAGTTACTAATTCTTGACGGACTTTTAGCCCCTCTCTGTTATGATGGGGGCACGTAGAAATCCATTCTAGGTTTCATATAAACTCATTATTGAAGTTAGAAGGAAGCTAGTGACTTCCTCTAAAGGACTAATTGTAGTGGCACAAATTCATGAGAAGATAGTGTTTTCAGCAGTGACGTGGAGTAGTGTGCGGCATGTGTAGAAAGCATGGATTTGTGGAGCACTTTCCTCGAGCTCTCTGAGATACCCAGCAGTTCTCCTGGTCATGCAGCGTGCTGGGTTTAATATTTATTTATGTTCCCTTTTGTTGCCCTTGTTTCATTGTTGTAGTTATTATTGTTGTTGCTATTGATGTCGTCGTCGTTGGATAGGACAGAGAGAAATGGAGAGAGGAGGGGAAGACAGAGGGAGAGAGAAAGACACCTGCAGACCTGCTTCACCACCTGTGAAGTGACCTCCTTGCCTGCAGGTGGGGAGCCGGGGGCTCGAACTGGGATCCTTGTGCCAGTCCTTGCGCCTTGCACCACATGTGCTTCACCCGCTGTGCTACCGCCCGACTCCCAGAGCATGCTAGCTTTTTTAAAGCTCTTTGAAAGATGAGGATATTAAGGCTCCAAGATCATAGGACTTAGTCTTGGGAGAACCATTTTAGGATCCTATGCCCCTCTGTATATTTCACAGAGGAGGAAAGAGACACAGAGGAGCTCAGTGACTTTCTCCTAATATTTACAGATGGTCAGTGAAGGACCTGGTGTTAGAATCTGGGTGTGTTTTTTTTTTCTTTCCCTACAAGTCACTAACTCCCCCCCCCCCCCGCCATTATATCAAACTGCTTCTTGAATAAAGCAGGTAGTCTTGAGAGTGTGCTCTTAAACTTTTATCACACACACACACACACACACACACACACACACGTACCTGTTGATACACATATCTATTTTTCTCTGCAGCTACACATAGCTACTAGGTATCTGTAGCTCCCTATCACTTTAGGTCTCCTTGGAGAAGTCATCGTATAAAGGAACTTTGCCATGATTTTAAAAATTAGTTTTTATTTATTTATTTTGGATAAGAGACAGAAATTGGAAGGGGCAGGGAAGATAAGGAGAAGAAGAGAGACACCTGCTGTCCCCCCACCCTGCATGTGGGACCAGGGGCTTGAAATGTCTCCATGTCCACTCTACTGTGTGTCTACCCCCCCATGGATTTATACAGTAGAGATTCAGTTTTAATATAAAGAACTTCCATACTGTATGTTTTTTTAACTTTTAAAGGTTTTTTTTTTCAATCTATGAGAACTTCTGTCCTTTATTATACTAATAAGATATACCATGTTGATGATGATTAGTTTTTTGTCAAGAAGAAAATTTCATCTTTTTCAGACAGTTGAGTACTTGGAGTCTAAGGATTTGTTTACTCATCTGGTTTGTTGCCGCACAGTCGTCCATAGAATTCCCTTATGAGCGCTTTTGTTTTCTGGTTGATAGTGATGACCCCTCTCTTATTTTTTATTTTAGTGCTCTGAGTCTTCTGTTTTTCTCCCTTGGCTAGAGGTTTGTCAGATCTGTTAATTCTTTCAGATGAACCATCTTGTATTTTCCCTATTAACTTATTTCTGTTTAAGTGTTACTCTTTCTGCTTACTTTTGGGTTTAGTATATTTTTTTCTCCTAGTTTAAGGTGAAAGGCTAAATTATTAATTTAACTTTTTTTTTTGCCTCCAAGGTTATTGCTGGGGCTCGGTGCCTGCACCATGAATCCACTTCTCCTGAAGACTCCCCCCCTTTTGTTGCCCTTGTTGTTTTATCATTGTTGTGGTTATTATTGTTATTGATGCCATGTTTGTTAGATAGAACGGAGAGAAATCAAAAGAGATGGGGAACATGGGGAGAGAAAGACAGCTGCAAACCTGCTTCACCACTTGTGAAGCGACTCCCCTGCAGGTGGGGAGCCAGGGGCTCGAACCGGGATCTCTGCGCCGATCCTTGCACCTCGCACTGTGTGCACTTAACCCGCTGTGCTACCACCCAACCCCCAATTTGATTTTTTTGTTAACTACTAAAGGTTTAAAGCTAAGCATTACTTTTACTATCTCTTAAGTTCTACTCGTTCCATTTTCATTTTTACTCATTGTGAAGAATTTTTCATATTCTTTTATTTTTTTTCTTTGCACCATTTTTTAGGAGTGTGTTTAATTTCCATACATTTGGGAATTTCCTAAGTTTCCTTCTGTAACTGGTAATTAGATTTCATTCCACTGTGATCAGAGAGATCCTTTGATTGCAGTTAAGTTTGAGATTTGTTTTATGGCCTAGCATACGTGGTCTACCCATGAGACTGTTCCCATGCACTGGAGAACCATGTGCACTCTGTCGTTAGGTGGAGTATTCTGAGAATGCCTCTTCTAGGTAATTGCCTATATTGGTTCAATTCTTACACTTCTTTTTGCTGTTCTGTTTTATTCTACCCAATATTAAAAGTCGTGCTATAAACTCTTTGGGTATCACTGCCAAACTGTCTACTTCTTCAGTTTTATCACTTAATGCATGGTGCATTTGGGGACTGTGTAGTTACATGTATATGTTTGCAGCTATCTTTATAACAGAGTGGCACTCATAAAAATAATCTTTGTGGGAGTCGGGCGGTAGTGCAGCAGGTTAAGTGCACATGGCACAAACCACAAGGGCCGGTAAGGGTCCCGGTTCAAGCCTGCAGCTCCCCACCTGCAAGGAGGTCGCTTCACAGGTGGTGAAGCAGGTCTGCAGGTGTCTTATCTTTCTCTCCCCCTCTCTGTCTTCCCCTCTTCTCTCCATTTCTCTCTGTCCTATCCAACAATGACATCAGTAACAACAACTACAACAATAAAAAAACAAGGACAAGAAAAGGGAAAATAAATAAATATTAAAAAATAAAAATAAAAAAAATAATAAAAATAATCTTTGTCTGGAGTAACAATTTTCTTTCTTTCTTCCTTTCTTGCTTTCTTTTTTGCCTCCAAGGTTATTCTGGGGCTCGGTGCTTGCACCACAAATCCACTGCTCCTAGAGGCTTTTTTTTTCCCCTCCCTTTTTGTTGTCCTTGTTTTAAGGTTGTTGTGGTTATTTATTGGTGTTGTTATTGATGTCGTTGTTATTGGATAGGACAGAGAGAAATGGAGAGAGGAGGGGAAGACAGAGAGGGAGAGAGTAAGATAGACACCTGCAGACCTGCTTCACCACTTGTAAAGTGACTGCCCTGCAGGTGGGGAGCGGGGGTGGGGGGTGGGGGTGGCTCGAACCAGGATCCTTACATTGGTTCTTGCACTTTTGCACCACATGCGCTTAACCTGCTACATTACTGCCCAACTCCCCGAGTAACAATTTCTGTCTTGTAGTTTAAGTTAGGTGTTATTAATATGCATACTCGAGATCTCTTTGAGAAATTTTCATTGTGTATTTTTTAATATCCTCTTCCTTTTTTAAAAAAGAAGTTCTTAAAGATAATTTTGATTATATTTTATTATTCGATAAGACAGAAGTTGGGGGTGGGCTAGAAAAGAAAGGAGGAGACACACCTGCAGCCCTGCTTCACCTGTTGTGAAGCTTCCTTCCTGAAGACTGAACCCGGATCCTTGTGCATGGCCATCATAAGAGGGCTTAACTGCTTGGCTGCCCCCATCCTGTCCTCTTACTTTCTGTTGGTATGCTTCTAATTCTACTTCTAAAAACCCCTTCTGTTTCATTTGGTTTAATCCCCCCTGCATTCTATTTACATAACCTCTGTTAACAAGCACCACCCTCACTCCAGGGCATTGGTGGTTCAGTGGTAGAATTCTTGCCTGCTCCGCCCCCTCTCCTTGTCATACCCTGATTTTCGCCAGTCACTTTTCTCTTCACCCTCTCTGCATCGCATCCTGTTCCCACCCTACTGGGCTAGTATATTTATAAGGACAAGATTGTTTGTAGTTTCTAGTTTAGTCTAGCTCGGCTTAGATTGCGCTGCGTCCTGCATGAATAAAGAGATGCTGCGTACAGCTCAACCATGAGTCCCTAGTCTGTTACCCGCCTGTGAAGCCAGCCCGGTGAAAACAACAACTTTCAGCCTGTTTATACCTTTGAGTCTAAAGTATGTCTCCTGTAGATATACGTAGTTAGATCATAGTTATTTACTCTGCCAGACTTTGTATTTTGATTGGAATGCTTATTCTGTTGATATTTCATGTAATTAACTGATCACAAAGTACACACAGCTGCCATTTTGATCTTTTTACTCATTTCCTTCGTTACTGTCTTTTGTGTTAATAAACATTCTTTCTGGCATGCCATCTAGCCCCCCCCCCCCTTTGGTATATATATTTGTATTGATTTCTTAATGGTTGTCCTGGGAATTACAGCTGATGCTGTGCGTGCGTGTCTGTCTGTCTCGCACGGCAGGTTGGGGGTTGTGTGGGGAAAACATACAGAGGCCCCACTGCATTAATAAAATGGGGGGGGGTTTGAAACTGCTCACATGGAGGGGAGTGGGGGGACTTGTTAATTGGTCAGTTCTTGAGTCATCTGTAGAACGAGGAGGAGGATGGCAGTTTACACATGCTCAGTTGACACAAAGGCCACTATTCTTACCAGAATTAAGTCATTCTTGAATAAATGCTGTGTGTTGCAAGCCTTTAGGTTATTTCCAGAACTCCGAAAAAGTTGATTTTATCAGCCTTTGGCAGCAGTGTATGTTGCTTTGATGGAGAAGCAGGTTTTTGGAGGAGATCTTTCTCTGTCATGCCATAAGCCAGCTCCCCGCGAGCACTTCAAGAAGCAGCCTGGTGCAGTGACACGTGTGTGCTGTCTGTGTTCTCTCCCTTACTTGATCTCATGTTCTCACTTCTTTTATGTGTGTGTGAGGTCTTGAAGTGGTCCCAAGGGAGTGTTAAGGATCGTGGCTTACAGTAGCCACTGGTCACCATGCTTGCTTTACTAGAAGTAAGTTACAGCTTTTGGGTGGGCAGCATGTGTCTTACACTTGACCCTGCGTTCCCGGCATGCATTGTACACTCAGGGCCCCACGGACTTCCTGGATCATCCGCTCACCTTGCTCGCAGAGACTGCCCCGTTTCTAGTCTTCCCGGCTTTGTACACTGTCCTGGGATGTAGCTGTGAAAACAGCCTTGCCCTCTGGATACTGTGGGGATTTGAAACTCGAGTCGAGAAAAGACACTGCTGTCTCTGTATCAGACCTTACCGTGCTGATTAGCAGCTTGAGCCTTCTGTTTGAATTTTTATAAAATCTGTATGTTTAAAATATTAAGCGTTTGCAATAATATAAAGTTTAGTGTCTATGATCATAGAGTCAGAATTTTGTTTTATGAATATTTAGCATAGCCCTGGTTTCAGAGGTCACCCATCATCAGCTTTCTAAGGTAAAAATTCAAGTGTCTCATGGTAAAAGGAAATGATTGTGTAACTGTTAACATGTTATTGTGTATACTTTTGCCTCTTATTTGTGACTTTTTCTCTAACATGTTACATAATAATTTATCCAAGTAGTCTAAAATGTGATGCTAAATGGTAGCGTGACAATTTCAAAATCTTGAAAGATGAAACTAGAAACATTAGCATGTATTTTTTTCCACCTCAGAGTGTTTTGTTAATGAGACATTTTATACTGCCATAAACCCAGGGCAATAATAAAGGTGTTGATTGATTTTTGGAAGACAAGGGGCTGCTCTAATTGCAGAATCTGACATTTGTGTCACTTGTGCTGTTCTAGGTGAGCAAGACATGGAAGGTGATTGCCGAAGATGAAGTGCTATGGTACAGGCTGTGCCAGCAGGAAGGGCACCTTCCCGAGAGCAGCATCTCTGATTACTCTTGCTGGAAGCTCATCTTCCAAGAGTGCCGAGCCAGAGAACACATGTTAAGAACCAACTGGAAGGTAGGCTTTGGCCAATATCATTACCTGTAGAAGAATAGCCCACAAGGACATGGGAATCCAAGCCCGGGATTAAATGCTGAGTCCCGCCAATTACAGCCTGAGGTTAACTGCCAAAAGCAGAGAGGAGACAGAGAGCGGCCACTCAGCCTGTTGGTGATTGTTGCCCATCTTGCTCACCATTAGGTGCCTGTCCTCCGCTTTCAACCACACTCTTGGGGGCACCCTGCATTCCAGGGGAGGAAGGTGTAGCATCATATCCCCACGTCGTTGTCATTGGAGTCGTGCTTGATGCCCCCCCCCCCTTTTTTTTTGCTTCCATTAACTCTCTGGATGGACAAAGGAGGCAAAAGCACCCCCGAAAACAAAAAGGAGCTGCAAACACCACTGCTAGTAAGCGTAAGAGAGATTAGCAGACACCTCTAAGTACTGTCTTCTCTCCCTCACATAACCTATTGGCGTGCTTCCATAACATTTATCACTTGAAAAATCTCTACAGAAATATTAGATCACAGCTAAGAACTTGCACAGTGAAGTGTTTCTGCAGGAAATAACTGTCAGGAGCAGTGTTACATAAGGCTGTTGGAGGCATGACAAGACAGCACTGTGGTGGCGGCCATTCCATGTTCACTTGTGTGGAAGGGGCAGAGTGCTGGTCTTTGCTGTCCTGCAAAGGTCAGCTCTAATCGACTTTGAGATGAACTAACTTTCGCTCATTACCAATGGTGACATGGTACCAATGTGCATGTCTGTCCCCAGTCACCTCGAAACCCGATTTGTGACTCAGACTCTTCATCTAGGCCACTTCACACCATTGCCAGCAAAGTTAATAAGAGCAGCGCTTCTCTTAGCCAGGCTTCTTAGCCCCTGCATTGGTGGCATTTGGGACAAGATAGTTTTTTTTGGTGAGAGCTGGTGTGTGTTTCCAGATGTTACACAGCATCCTGGGCTTCTACTCACCAGATGACAGCAGTGTTCTCTCCTCTCCTCAGCCTCCTCAGCCATGGCAGTCCCGAATGCCTTCATTTTATGTCTTCTGGTGGCACAGACTGCCGTCTGGTTGAGAACCACTTCTCTAAGGGAAGTTAGCAAAAGTACCTTTTCTTAGATTATGGACACACCACCACCAGTATGTAAATTCATACTGGCCTGGCCTCCCCAGTGCCTGTTTCCAGACCAGGTAATAAAGTCAGGTGAGGGGGGTCCCATACCTGTGAGCCTGAGCAGGTCTGTGTGAGGCAGACCTGAGGATGTGACAAAGAAAGTTACTGAGACAAGAGAGGGACCAGAGGGCAAGAGGGGCTGTGGTTTAAGGAAAGTTTGGGAGTTAGGCATGAACTCAAGTCTTTCTGTCCAGAAGGTGAATTCTTGAACATGAGAATCAGCAGTACGTAGTGCACCCTGCCTCTAATTCAAGGAGGTCAGACGAAGAGGAAGCAGCAGCGGAGTTCGTTTCCCATTAGGTTCCAGAGAAAGGGAGGGAGGGAGGCAAGTATGTCGTGCTTGTTTGCTTGGAGGTGGCAGGAGCAACAGTGTTCAGAGCATCTGGCACTTAGAAGTAGTGTGCAAGTGATACGTGACTGAAGTGAATGCCTACTTAGTGGTTTTCTCTAACAAGCAGAAAGCCGTGTGTTGAGAAATGCTCAATATAAGTTTGTTGACTTGTTGGTATGCATGAGACCCCTTCTGTTTCATTTGGTTTAAATCCCCCCTGCTTAACACTATTTTATTTACATAACCACTGTTAACAAGTTCCACCCTCCCTCCAGGGCATTTGTGGTTCAGTGATAGGATTCTTGCCTAATCTGCCCCCTCTTTGACACACTCTGATTTTCACCAGTCACTTTTCTCTCCACCCTCTCTATGTCACATCCTGTTTCCACCCTACTTGGGAAGTATATATAAAGACAGCATTGTGAGTTTTAGAGTACTGTACTTTGAGTTTAACTTAGCTCGTCTTAGATTGTGCTGCGTCCTGCATGAATAAAGAGATACTGCCTACAGCTCAACCATAAGTCCCTGGTCGTCTGTTACCCGCCCGTGAAGCCAGCCCGGCGAAAACAACATAACCCATCGAAAACAACATATGGCGCCCGAACAGGGACTGAAATAAGCCCTGAAACATGGACCGGCATCAACGTGGGACCCTACCCACCCATCGTCCAGATAAGTAAACTTGGCTACCCATCCACCATGGGTTGCCTTTCTACTTATGAAGAGGTTTGCCAAAGCCTCTACTGTTTCATCATGAGACAGTTAGTCTGTCTCTGGAACATTTTACTCTGGGCCACATTTTGGTTCCCTGACCGGGAACTTTGGTTTCTTATGACTGGGATCATAGAGCTTGGGAGATGCACGGAGATTTCTCCTTGGACTTTCTGGATTCCCTCTCCCATGTTTCCTGAGGAAAAGGACTACATTTTGCTCCAGGCCACAGTTTGGTTCTTTATGACCGTGATCGTAGACCTTGGGATATGCATGGGGATTTCCACTGGGACTTTCTGGACTTCTTCTCGCATGTTTCCCATGGAGAAGGACTACTCTAATTTGAAGAACATTCTCAAGTACCCTGGCAGTTCCCAAGTATGGAGACACGTCGTGGTTAGTTCTACTCTCCTGATTGGATTCTTTCTTCGATGGGAAGACACTTTTAAAAATGAGTGCCTGAAGCAATCCAGCAAGAACAGTCAGAAGCACCCTAAATGGAATTTTGAGGAGCTTTTTGGACTAGGACGCCCTCCGGGGATTCTTAATCCTACATGGTGAGATCTTGATAATCTGGTTCAAGTTGCGTTTCATAAGAGAATGATTTGAATGACTGAATTTTTGTTTGACATTGACTTAAAAAAAAAATGCTGGACACAGCCATGATTTCTAGAGACATCCAGAAACAATCCAAAAAATTGATTTTTTTCCTCCTTTGATTTCTCTTTTATGTCTTGACATGAATCTGAAACGTTTAATCCTGAAAACTGTATGAGTTATGGGTGGGGCAGATAATGCAATGATTATGTTAATTATTCTCATGCCTGAGGCTTTTAACCGTGGTTCTTCTGTTTACCTTTCCATATTTTATTGAGTTTAAACTGTTTAAACAAACCTTAAAATCATACTAGAAAGGACTTCCAATTATAATGGAGTTATCAATTATAGTAAACTTCTAATCTGCTACAAGTTTTGTTTGACAAGTAAGTGAATTTCAGCTGTCAAGTATTCACATGAAAAAGCATCTACTCAAATGAAATTCCCGGAAATCCATTTGGACCCCTGTTCTCTGACATCGCCCCCGGAAACCAATGATGAGACCTGGCACTACCTGAAGAAACAGATTCACAGACTCCAAAGATCACTCTCTACAGAAAAGCAGAATTCAGGTGGCCGACATTCCCCATCGAGACAGACATACAGCGTTTCATCCCTTGGCATTTTCTTCTGTGGTCAGCTACTTTGGACTGACACCTCCATCGGACTTACTGGTACACACTGCTGTGTTTCTCAAAGACTAACTTCAGCCAGTTGCCTTGAAACTTTATAGACCATGTCCCCTCGCCTGCAGGCTCTGTCCCAGAGGCAGAAAGCTCCCCCTCCTTATTAGGTTATGCCCACAGAGGCATGAAGCGCCCCAAGAGGCAAGAGATGCCCACAGAGGCAGGAAACGCCCTTTGAGGCAAGAGATGCCCCCAGAGGCATGAAGCATTCCCAGAGGCAAGAAATGCCCTTTGAGGCAAGAGATGCCCCCAGAGGCATGAAGCATTCCCAGAGGCAAGAAATGCCCTTTCGCCTGCTAGGCCTTGCCCTTTGAGGCAAGAAAAGCTCCACTTGGCATCACACTGGTTATTGCTGCTCGCCTATTTTGTTTTCCATGTTATATGCCAGTTCTTTTGAAAACGCCTGTACGATATACGTTTCTGTTCACCCCATAATGGCCATTAGTTAAAAAGAAAGGGGGAATTGTTGGTATGCATGAGACCCCTTCTGTTTCATTTGGTTTAAATCCCCCCTGCTTAACACTATTTTATTTACATAACCACTGTTAACAAGTTCCACCCTCCCTCCAGGGCATTTGTGGTTCAGTGATAGGATTCTTGCCTAATCTGCCCCCTCTTTGACACACTCTGATTTTCACCAGTCACTTTTCTCTCCACCCTCTCTATGTCACATCCTGTTTCCACCCTACTTGGGAAGTATATATAAAGACAGCATTGTGAGTTTTAGAGTACTGTACTTTGAGTTTAACTTAGCTCGTCTTAGATTGTGCTGCGTCCTGCATGAATAAAGAGATACTGCCTACAGCTCAACCATAAGTCCCTGGTCATCTGTTACCCGCCCGTGAAGCCAGCCCGGCGAAAACAACATAACCCATCGAAAACAACATTGACTGAGGGGGCTGAAGTCAAGCTGCAGGCAGAATGCCTGGTGGGGGGCAGGCTCTTCTTTGGCTGCCTCAGCCCATTTCTTGACCCTTCGCAATGAGGACTAGTTAAGTTATGGCAATTGTGCAATTTTGCCTTAACTGAATGGATAGGATCCTTGCTGTGTTTTTGCCATGAAAGAAGACCCCTGTTTGACAGTTAAGGAACGCCCTTCTTCAGAGTGCTGTACAACTGTTACTTATACAAAAGTTGATGAACATGAAAGGTAGTGTTAGAGCAAGTAGCGTTTACCTTTTCGGCCTCTGCTTTCTCATCTCTAAGGTAGGGCTGTGACAGAGATGACTAAGGACACACAAACTCCTCCCCAGGCAGGACTTGGCCCATGTCCACTGCTCAGTGCTGGCCAGAGAAGCTCACAGTCCTTCACACATAGGTACTGCCAGACCTCCAGTGATTTTGTTCCACCCAGTATCAACCAGGATACTTTCCTTTCTCACCAATGTTGTAGTAAAACAATGTTATCGAAGGCGCTGCTTTCCTTATATACCATTTTGTTTAAAGTCAGTAATTTCTAAGAAGCCCTCTAGACTGGGAAGATAGCATGATGGTTATGCAGAGAGACTCTCATGCCTGAGGCTCCAGAGCTCCAGGTTCAAACTACACTTGGGTGTGTCCACCTTTGTTCCCAAGCCTTAGCCTTGACCCTGAATGCAGAGTTCTCATCATGCAATTTATCTTGCACTGTGTCTGGGGTACATACAAGAGCTGGTTTTAGTGCAGTGGATAACACCACCTCTCTCCTAACAATAAAACAGCAACAGCAGCTGCCACTTAAGGGACACTTGCTCTGTGCTAAGAACTCTGCTTGGCCCTGACATCATTTCTAGTCCTTGTGCTAGTCCAGGAGAGTCCATGATGGGTTGCTTAGCACTCTGGAAACCTTTACTTGTGTTTGCTTTGGGCCCAAACTGCTCACCCTCCCAAGATCTCACACGCAAGTGCTTTATATTCTGCCAGATTGCCTTCATTTAAAAATCAGGCAAGTTCTAAGCTGTCATAACCATCATGGCGCAAATAGTTAAAAAGTCACAGGGGGGGGGGGCTGTGCAGTAGCGCAACAGGTTGGCACACATGGCGTGAAGTGTAAAGACCAATGTAAGGATCCCAGGTCAAGCCCCCGGCTCCCCACCTGCAAGGGGGTCACTTCACAAGAGGTGAAGCAGGTCTGCAGGTGTCTGTCTTTCTCTCCCCCTCTCCTATCTTCCCCTTCTCTCTCCATCTCTCTCTGTCCTATCCAGCAACAATGATATCAACAACAACAAAATAACCACAACAATAAAAAAATCCCAAAAACAAGGGTAACAAAAGGGGAAAAAACAGCCTCTAGGAGCAGTGGATTCGTAGTGGCCCCAGCAATAACCCTGGAAGCAAAAAAAAAAAAAAAAAAAGTCACTAAAGGGCAGCTAGTGGAAAGTGCATCTTCCGTCCTTTAAGGCACCTAGCTCCACCCTCAGGACCAGCCTGAAGCCATTTCCAAGAATCTCTGCCCTCTATCAAAAATACTGTCCTCTTTCTTTCCCCATCCTGATTTCCATCTTGTATGTGTATGCCTTTTTGTTTTGAGAGTACATGTAAGGCTTGATATCAGGTAAACATCATTAAACACTTTCTCAGAAGGGCCATCACATGCCCTCTGGCTCCAGGGCCTTTCGTGCAGATGGTTCACTCTGAATGTTTAACAGCCTGGCCTGTCAGCCTCCATCTTTGTCCTTCCTAACATCCCAGTTACTCTGAGTCAGCCCAGCAGTAGAAATCCCCTGTAGAAGTCGGTGAAGTGCCATCTCCTGGGGTTCCAGGAAGAGTGTAAACCACACCCCCTTTTCCTTGTGCAGAATCGCAAAGGTGCCGTGAGCGAGCTGGAACACGTTCCTGATGCGGTTCTGTGTGATGTGCATTCTCACGACGGCGTGGTCATTGCCGGGTAAGCCAAAAGCCATTGTTCACTTCCTTCTCTTCATCTTCAGGCCTTCCACTTCTCCCACACCAGCCTCTTGAGTCCCTGCGACCTTCTCCCTGGAGAGTGGGTGTCCTCCATCCCCAGCCCTTGCCCTTGTTGAGAGGGAGAGTATCTGCCACTCGCCGCCACTCCCATGCCTGAGAGCTCTGGGGTCAGGGTGAGGAGCGCGCTGTGGAGAGCAGATCCGCAGCCCATTTGTCTCAATATGTCCTGTCCAGCTTTTAAATCACTCTTGTGGCACATTATGTTAGATTTTCATTAAGGCAAGCAGTTTGTATTTTACGAAGACATAAATGAGTCAAGCAAGAATAACAAGTATTGGCACAAACAGGGCCAATTCTTACTGTGTTACGAGAGGCCTCTATCATGAGGAAGGGCTGCGCCACATAACGTTCTTCCTTCTCCGCCACACAGGACGCACGTGCTACTTGCCTTGTCCTCAAATGGCCTTTTATTTGTCTCTGTGGTCAAGAAATTTAATGTGAGCTTCTGTAAATACTCTTGACTTCTGTTCCAAAAACCGCTTCCATGAATTCTTACTTTAACTGTACTTCTCTGTAGTGTTTGATGTGAAGATCAATTCCCTGCAGAGATGAGATACCTTGAACTACAGTTTCAGATTGTGTGTACTTGACAAATCAATCACCTCCAAGCCAGCTAGGCAGGGAAAAGAGTTCCTGCCTGGAGGAAAAGTTCCTGGAGTAGTAAGCAAACCTTTTTCTTTCAAAGAAAAAGGAACTATTTCTTTGAAAGCCATCACTTGAATTGAAGTTCCAGGCAGCCAGAATGTCTGAATACCTTGCAGCTTGCGGTCCCCCTGAGAACATGTTTTTGCTGTGGGGCTGGGAGATAGTTCACTCAGTAGGTTGCATGCTGTGCCACGCACAGAGCCTCAGGATCAAGTGCTGGCACATGGCACGTGAGAGCACATGGCACCTGGGGGAAGCTACACGGGTGGTGGCACGGTGCTGTGGTTTCTCCGTCTTTCTCATATGCTTTCTGTCTACAGTCTGAAAAGGAAGGGAAAGGAAAAGGAAAAGAAACCCTGGGAGCAAGGTATAAGACCCTGACATGCCAAAGGAAAGAAGTGTTTTTGTTTGAAACAAAATGCGCTCAGGAAGAAAACCTTTAACTTTGATCTTACAAACGTTGTCCTTCTTCAGAGCGCTATACAACTATTATTTTTACAAAGGTCGTGGAACTAGAAGTCTGGGTCTGTCCGTCCAGTTGTCTATGTGGCTTTAGGTTTCCACCCTCCTGCTGAAGTATGGGCCTGAGGGCTCACGAGGTTCTAGGTCCTTTCTGCCCACCGACTCTGGGATCCTGTGGTGATGCAAAAGGTTCCTATACCACTCTTATAGGGACCTCTTCCAGTGTCAGAAGACACTCAAGCACAGAATGGGCCTGGACCAGCACAGTCAGAGAGAGAATGAAAGAGAGAGGAGACTTCAGTTTCAGAAGCCAGTTATGAACATCTTATCTGGACAGAGACCTCACAGAAGGCAGGCTGGCCAGGAGTGCAGATGCCAGCCCTTCCCTTCCTGCCTCTCTGCTCCCTCGGGGTCTGCTCAGCACTGCAGACGATGCCGGCACCGAGTGAAGCGATGGCAGCGTTCTGGGGATCAATAAGCTGAAATTTGAGCTGTGGGTGAGAGAGGCTCCTCACATCTCCTCTCTGAGAGAACCTTACGTTTATGGCCCCACATCAGATGCTTCAGGCGTGCTTGGATGTAGAGCATCTTGTGTTTATCATTAAAATTTTATCTGGTGGTTACGATGCTTGTTTTCTGGGTCAGGTTTTGAATCCCTTTTCATTTGAGACAGTGTGTTTGTGGTTACCTCATTCCCAATCAATGCTGTATTCGCCAGGCTTTCTACAGTTATGTATCTCCAAGGAGCTTCTTAGGGAGACGGGGACCTCACCGTGTCTTCAGCACTTGCATTTCTTCTTTTATTATTATTATTATTATTATTTTTATTTTGCCTTTTCCTTGTTTTCTCTCTGTATAGAAGTGGAATCCTTTCAGAGGCTTAGTTTTACAGATCTGAGCTAAAGCATGTGATATTTTTAAAATTTTTTATATTCATTTATTTTCCTTTTTGTTGCTCTTGTTTTATTGTTGTTATTGATGTCATCGTTGGATAGGACAGAGAGAAATGGAGAGAGGAGGGGAAGACAGAGAGGGGGAGAGAAAGATAGACACCTGCAGACCTGCTTCACCGCCTGTGAAATGACCCTCCTGCAGGTGGGGAGCCGGGGGCTCGAACTGGGATCCTTACGCTGGTCCTTGCACTTCGTGCCACATGCGCTTAACTCGCTGCACTACTGCCCAGCTCCTAGTGTGATAGGTTTTCATTTAAGCCTATTAAGTACATTTCATGTAACTGCTTGAAAGTAAAGACTGCTGGAAAATCTCATTTCTTTCCAACTTTCTTTTTTTATTTATATATAAAATAAAAAATATCAACAAGACCATAGGATAAGTCCAGCTTTCTTTCAATTAAAAAAATTATTGCCACCAGGGTTATTGCTGGGGCTTGGTGCCAACACTACAAATCCACTGCTTCTGGTGGCCATTTCTGTCCTTTCCCCTTTATTTGACAGGACAGAGATCATTTGAGAGGGAGAGACACAGAGAGACACCTGCCTTTTATTTTCCTTTTTCTTTTTTATTAGAGAAGACAGAAAGAAAGAAAGGAGCAGGCGGTAGGGAGAAAGAGAGGCACCTGCAGCACTGCTTCGCCACTTGTGAAACTTCCCCCTGTAGATGGGAAGCAGGAGGCGGAGCCCTGGCCTTTGTGCATTGTAGCATGTTGTTCAGCTGGGTGCACCACCACCCAGCCCCTCTTTCCAGCTTCCTGATTTGGAATCATGTTGTTTGGGCTGTTCTGCTTAGTTCCCTGTGACTGTCTTTTTAAGAGCTGAGCTATGATTCGTGTGCCATAAAACATAGCCTTTTAAATTATTCAAGTCA
This sequence comes from Erinaceus europaeus, assembly GCF_950295315.1. Taxonomy (NCBI): domain Eukaryota; kingdom Metazoa; phylum Chordata; class Mammalia; order Eulipotyphla; family Erinaceidae; genus Erinaceus; species Erinaceus europaeus. Next base: position 9,170,675 of record NC_080167.1, on the reverse strand, counting down.
GTAATGTTGGTACATTCACCAGATTCCCTAACTGTCCACTACTGTTGGATACCAGATCACTTGTATCAGCCCTGCAAAAAGCCTTGTCCCCATTCTGTAAGGCCCACATCCGGGCCTCTCTGCTCCCACAGGTGTCCATAGCCCTCTTGTCTCAACTCCCACTACCCCCCACCCAACATCTATCTTCTCTTTGCTGAGCAGAGCTGATCACTTTCAGCTCTACAGTCCTGAGTTTTCTATCAGTTAATTTGTAACCATCCTCTGCAACTAGAGGTGATGTGCAGTGCTTTATTAGGTGCCTTCTAGCACTTAGAGATTGTTTCACCTGCAGTTTAACACACAGATCCCATCTGCCTGAGTGCTGCATGCTGTGTGGAGATCTGGACAAATCTCTGCCTTGTCTGATTTCTTTTTGACATAGACTCATGCAGATTTTTTTAATGTGGTTCCAGGGTGCATATGTAGTACCACTGAACCTTCTCTCTGCCCCACTTCTTCCTTTCTCCCTTCCTCTCTTTTTTCCTCTGTCTTCCTCCTCCTCCTCCTCCTTTTTGTTATCAATGGGTCTTTACTTTTCTGAGCTGACTTTTTTCCAGAAACAGATAGGAAGAGAGGGAAAAATATCACAGTACCAAAAGCTACCTCCATTGTGTTAAGGGCTAGGCCCAAGCCTGGGTCTGCATGTGACTAGGTAGACACACTGCCTAGGTGAGCTGTGTTGCTGACCCCAATCCCATTTTTATTCTGTTAATTTCAGAGCCGGAGACTGGGGGGTGGAGACAGTAGGGAAACATCAGATGCTGCTCTACCATCCAGTGGTGCTGTCATGAGGTGTCTGGTATCAAGTCCAGTGTCTCAAGTCCTTGTTGGGCACCAGATGCCGGGCTAGCGTGGGGGTGCCTCTTTTCAGGTACATACTCTTTGGGCTGGAGAGATTGCGACCAGCGTGGGCTGCTACTCAACTCAGTGACGCAAGAGAGATGACCCAGGAACAGAGCTGCTGGTGGTGAGGTGATTCGATTCTTTACTGATCAGAGAGCCAATGCTTTTAAGAGTCAGACCCGGAAGTGGCAAGTCGGAAACGGAAATGGCTTAACATGGTTTGGAAAGCGGTGGAGAAAGGCAAAAGGAGCTGGGAAAGGTTGGAACTTCCTTAGCAACTGTTGCAAGGGTTTTAACTGGTAGGATTAATAATACCCTGCAGGCAGGGAGGGCCTTGAGGGTAGAAAGAAGATAGATCAAAGGAATGGAATGGGTGGGGATCTTTCAGGCAAAACAGTGATTATGTAGATAATATGGGAGCAGGCCATAGTATCGGGAATGCAGGGTGCTTTGTGAGGCAGGGAGTCTGATAAGACAAGGCAAACCTTGGGGGGTTGTGTCCCTCTTCGCTTGACCTCTCAGTAGAGAGAGAGACTGACAGGATGGATGTCCCCTCAAGTCAAGCCCTGCCAAGCTCAACCACATCCTCACGATTTCCCTCCAGCCAGAAGCATAAAACACATGCTCTGTCACCTGAGGGTTTGCCCAGACTCTGGACTCATGCAGGTTTAAGTCTGGAAGGCATGTTAGAGGTTTGTGTTTCAAAACATTTATTTTCAAGGAGGTCATTGAGGCGCAGGGACTACTTGCATGTGTGCGCTGTCTGGCTGTCACATTTCTGTGGTGTTCCTTCAGAGCTGGACAGATCTTCCACCTCTGTTTGCCAATACCTTGTCTCTTAACAGGATCATTTTAGTTTTTATTTTGCGCCATGAATCTTTTCTGTTAAAAGGCAAAGCAACAGAGTTTTTCCAAAACTCTTAGAAGGTAGAATCAAGGAAACCATTTCAGTCCCGTCACACTTCATACCACCCTTCCTTGGGTTGTGCTGTGTAGTTTGTTGACACCCATTTTTATGTAATATTGTATAATCATAGCTTACATTACAATTTGGCCTTTATTTCTCTCCCTAAATGGATACGGCTTTTTTTTTTTTCCCTTCCCATGTTCTTAAATACCTTCTTGGATTTGGTGCAAAAATTCCATGGATATAATTATATCCCATTTCTCTTATTCATTCCCCAGTGTTGAACACTACTTTTCTGTTTTGTTATTATGTAATGTTGTGCAAAATTTATAGGTGGAGTTTGAAGATTTTGCCCCCTTTTAATGTTATAAACAAAACCTTTACTTTGATTTTTTTCGAGCTGAAATCTCCCATTTCTCTTCTTTCTTCCTTCCTTCCTTCCTTTCTTTCTTTCTTTCTTTCTTTCTTTTAAAATATTTTACTTATTAATGAGAAAGCTAGCAGGAGAGAGAGAAATAACCAAGCATGTTCACTCTGGTACATGTGCTGCTGGGGATTGAACTTGGGACCTCATGCTTGAGGGTCCAATGCTTTATCCACTGCGCCAACTCCTGGACCACAATCTCCCATTTCTTTAATGAGTTAAGATTTGTGTTCTGAAGTCACCAGTCTAGACCCAGTCTCTCTGATCTCAGCCTCTTGCTGGTCACACTTCTGAAATGTGACAAGGTTCAGTGTTTTCTTTCCTTGGATTTTAGAAGAAGAGATAGCTAGAAAGTTTGTTGATAATAAGTGATTAGGAAGCATGCTTTTTGTTTCTTTCTTTTGTTTCCTTGGCAGTGACAGCCTTGAGAGCTTGAAAATGCTTTTCAAATTATATGTTTATCACTGAAGAAAGAGAATAGAAGAGATGGGGATATGACAGCCTCCCCATCCTGCTTTCTGAAGCGTAGCTGGTCCTCTTTCTCCCCATTTGCACTCTGCAAGTTGAGAGCCTTGAAAACAGATGACATCATGAGTGCAGAAAGGTCACATTTTGTAAAAACCTGAGCCAGAGCTCTAGGTAGGATTTGCCAGAAGCGTGTTTGCTGTCCTGCCACCTAGTGAAGGAGTGTGTGCTCAGGTAGAGGGAACTTGCAGAAGGCCAGGCCTCGTGCCACTTCCACTCACCATAGCTGCTAGCTCACCAGAAGCTCTTACTTGCTGCGCAGGAGTGAGATGATGTTTTGCAATCAGTTCACTTCTCACTGTTTGTTAAGACTGTGAAGCCTGAAGCCTGAGTTTTGCATACAAAAGCACACTTTTCTGTTCACTTGAGAGGGCCAGGGTTCCCCTCTTTGTAGTCGAACAGCATCTATCAGGCACCTCCCTCCCAGCACACCTAAATGTTTTGCTCCCTCAGCTGGGAGTACAGTCCCCACCTTTTCAGGAAGGAGCAGTGACCGTGCCAGCATGTCTTTTCTGCTGTAATTTCTCTTCTCCCCATGCTAGGCATCTGCAGAGCCCTCTCACCTCCAGCTTAGGTTCTGCCCCTCCACCATGCACCAGAGGCTGAATGCCCCTCCAGTTCTCCCTTCAATTCCTTACCAGAGTTCTCTGATTTGCTGAATTCAGAATCCGTCTCATACCAGAGACACAGCTGGATTTGATTAAATCATACCTTTTCTCTCGCCCTCCTGTGGGCTTTTTTCCTGAAGGATTAATGATTGCTTGTGTGGCCTCTGTCTTCAGAATACTTCTTTGGACAGGAGTACCCTAAGGAAGAGAGAATAGTTCCAGGGAGAGAACATGACATTATAGTATCAGGCAGCTGGGGGAAATGGTGCTATATTTTAGCAATAGAGACTTTCTAGTTTGCTTCAAATAGCACAAGAACAATTGGTTGAGAGAACATTAGAAAATAAAAACAGTCCACAGTGATAGTGTGTTGTTAAATTTTCGGAGGCTCTTGCCGGGCAGGTAGCTTCATGGGCGGGTAACAGAGACGAGGAGACAACTCTGGCCCTCTTCAACTCTTCCACTGTGGAACTTTCTCTTACTCTGTAACTCTGAAACTCTCGAACTCCAGAACTCAGGAACTCTCTCTCCGGGTTCCTTGGGGCGGGGCCAAGCAGGCCCACGAAATTAACAGGACTCATCCAATTCTCTTGGCGGGGGAGGGCTAGAACAAACCAATGTAAAGCATACGACAATAGTGATCTGCCGTGACCTTGACCTTGCACGGCCTAGGCTCCACAGGCGCCCCTATGTGCTCCCGTGCTCATTCTGCCCTCAGCTGCATGGAGGCCAAGTATTTCCCCCACACCTTGAATTTGGACTTACCTGTGTGATTTGCTTTACTTAGTAAGCACGATAAGAGCAATGGTTTAAAATGTACAACTGAGAATTTTCCATAGTGCTTTTTCTATCACTGTGAAAAGAACATGTGGCCTGGATAGCAGGGTGATTCCAGGAGAGGGAGCATCGCACAGAGCAGAAGACACTGGCCCGCATCAGTGCAGGTGGTGCAGATTTGCCACTTACAGCAACAGTCTCAGCCCTGGGCTTGCTGGGAACCTTCGGTATGGGCTAGTTTGCTAGGCAGCATTGTTGGACCACTGACTAATGTGCTCTCACCTAGCCTTCATATAGTCTTTTAAACTGGGTGGTATTGGTCCATTTTTAAAAAATAATTTTTATTTGTAAAATAGAAATATTGACAAGACTATAGGGCAAGTGTGGTACATTTCCATACAGTTCCCACCCCCAGAACTTCGTAACCAGTCCCCTCCCTTGATAGCTTCCCTATTCTTTATCCCTCTGGGAGCATGGACCCAGGATCAGTATAGGGTGCAGAAGGGTGGAAGGTCTGGCTTCTGTAATTGCTTCCCCAATGAACATGGGCATTGACGGGTCGATCCATACTCCCAGCCTGTCTCTCTCTTTCCCTAGTGGGGCAGGGGTCTTGGGAGGCGGGGTTCCAGGACACATCGGTGGGGTCATCTGCCCAGGGAAGTCAGGGTTGGCATCATGGTAGCATCTGGAATATTTGGTCCAGTTTTTAGGCGAGGAAAGGAAGGCTAGGGAACCGTTAGGTCTGAGGAGACAGCATACAAAAACTTTGATGCTTGAGGCTCTGAGGGCCCAGGTTCAATTCCCAGCACCATGATAAGCCAGAAATAAGCAGTGCTTTAGTTCCTATCCGTATGTCTGTCTATATCTCTCTCATTAAAAATAGTGAAAAAATATATACACATATACATACATTACATGTATATATGCACATATATGAACTTGCTATTGGTCCTGCATCTAATAACTGGAGTAGACCCAGACCCAGGATGCAAACCCTGAAGCCGTCTACACTCCCCAGCACTCATGCTTGCAGCCACCTGTCTGCCCCTGTTGACAAGAGTGTGGCTGGGCAGGAAGGAGTGTCGCCTGTATAAATGATGCAAAATCTAAAAAATGTGGTAGGTCATTATGAAATCACTAGTTAAAAAATAACATATTAGAAAAGTTTGTGCCCTAAATCACTGGCTAAGATGCCTCCAGTTCTAACATTAGTGCTGTCCAAAGAAGAAGAAGGAGGGGGGGGGGGGAGGAGGAGGAGGAGGAGGAGGAGGAAGGAAGGAGAAGAAGAAGAAAGAGTTGGCTTTTGGCAGTCTTTCCCTCTAGCTTTCCCAGTAATTAAAAATTTGACTTTGTACTGACTGTCATGTACCACGCCGAAGTGTGGGTTCCGTCTAAGATAATGTACATATTTACCCTGAATTTTAAAATATTTTCCGTTAGGAACTGAAGAGTTGTTTGTAATATCCACCTAGATTTCATGTGATGTGTTAAAGATGCTAGTACCTTTGAGGTGATGGCTTTGAGTCTCTGGAGACAAAAGATGCTTTGTGGATGCTGGTTGCGGGTAGAGATTTTCTGAGGTAAATATCACTCCATATGTACGACTATGAGAGACATGTTTTCTGTCTCTTTAAAAGAACAAAACCTCTTTCTCTTGACAGTTTTCCTTTCAACTTTGCTTTGTATAGATTTTGTGCTGCTGCTTATTATGACATTGGACCATTTCCCATAAGGAATTCGATCATTACCCGTTAGGGACCGCTGTTTAAAAATACTCTGAAACTTATTTATTTATTTTCTGCTGTGAGGTATCCATGCTCTTCTGGTAAATAAGTCTGAGGTAAGATATTGATAGGAGGCTGGAGGAGCACATTACATTCATTACGACCCTAATGAAGGAGCCCCCGAATCTCCATCAGTGCTGGTGAACTCATGGCTGCATTTACCCATCTCTAGTTCTCCAAGGAATAATGAGAAGGGCCACAGCCACAGTAACTCTGCATAATCACCAGTGACTCTGGCTCTATCGATTGTGATTAACCAAGATGGATGGAAAGGAGTTTTAAGTGTGCAGTGCATGTATCTCATAAGGTCCATTAAGATGTTCATTATTTTTCAATTGATGCGTCTTAAGCTGCCCTTGATGTTTGTGGGAGTGCATTTCCACAGAGCGGCTGTGCTGCGGGCTGGAGTTCATTTTGTTAATCGCCTAATACAACAGTCATGCCTCCTAGAAAACAGTAAATACTCTTGATTCCATTGATTTGTAATCTTTGTGTCACTAAGAAAAGTACAGAGCACGTGGAGAGAGTTCTTAAAACCTCTGCCTGTCAGTGCATCGGTGTTTCTTGAAATGTGGGTTTTGAAGCCCTCTGCCTGTCTGCTTTGCAGGCTCCACTCCGCTCCCAGGTGTAAGCCAGCAGGTTCACTGCTGTGTCCCAGAGCGCTGCTGCAGAGTCCTCAGCGCAAGGCTCTGTATCTCCACTGCAGAATAAGTGGATCTGACACACAAGTGTTCCTGGCCTGGAGGCCTTGATAACAGGGCTCCTCCTTCTGGCTACAGTTGTGGCTTGAGGGGCAGGGTGGCTGGCGGGGCGTTGCCTGAGTCCCTGTGGAGACGGAAGCTTTCCCAACCACCCTGTGTGTCCTCCACATCACCTGGATGCAGGTGGGGGAGCCAGGAGTCCCATATTGCCAACCCCACGCTCCCTGCCCGCACACTAAGCTCTTTCTGTCACCGTTGTTCCCGGCTGCTAGGTGAGACACAGTGGTAGAGTTGATGGGTCAGGGCTGGGGCCGCTGTCCTGCAAGCCTGAGTCACAGAGGTGCCAACAGTGAATCCCTTGCATTGCACTTCAGCAGGAAGGCTTCTCAAAAGCCGTGTTTGTCTAAATATACTGCTGGCTGAGGAGGCAGCGTAGCTTGTTGGTGAAGCTGCAGATTGAGAAAAGCAAAGGGGACCCCAGCTGTGCCTCCCAACATTCTTGGGACCTATGTGACTTCCCTGTAGGCTGAGCCTGTTGGGGCAGTGACACCCGGGGGTGAATGGACCCCTGCACCCCAGTCTCGGCATTGCTGAGGAGAAAGGTTAAAGGCGGTTTCAGCTGCGTGACTTTGCTTCCCTTCTTTTCTTCAGGTCTCTTACTCCGTAAGCAGTCTGCTTCCTGAAAGCGGGCTGGTTAATAAAAGCTCTTTGGTGGTAAATCATTTTAAATTGGCAGTTGCTCTGGCGTGCCGAGCTGTAGAGCGTCTGTATTCCCATTATTTTAAACAAAAAGTCAGCTGTGGTCTCTGACCTATTTATTTGGAGGTAAACTTAACCTTGCCAAGCAACAAAAGAGAGCGACTGGGAAAGCATACAGTCTCACTGGTCCGCGCCGTGCGCTGGGCCGGGCCAGCCTTGCTGCTGTGGAGAAAGGCTGCTGCTTCAGGTTTTCTTTTGTGCTTTTACATCAGCTGGTACATTAGTTGCAGTTGTACTTCGCACAGACACTAATTAGAGAGCCATCAACATTGGGGTCCAAAGACTGACTGACAATGCCGCTGTCAAAGTGGTGTCTTAATTGGTTGAGTGTAATTGTCATTAGGCAGTGATAAAGACATCTGGAGCTCTGGAGGAAAATCCGCCTTTTTGCCTCCCTCTCTGTCCTTGCTTCTCCCGGCCAATGTCGTTAGCACTTTTAGATCACACAGAGGCTCTGTCCTACGTCTGTCTGTCCCAACCAGAATTTCACCGCGTGAAAATGTCTGTGTTCTTCCCCACCTGCAGTGGAAGCTTCACAAGTGGTGAAGCAATGCTGCAGGTGTCTGTCTTTATCTCTCCCTCTCTCCTCTCAATTTCTTTCTGTCTCTGTCCACTAAATAAATTTATAAAATGTTTTTCAAAAGGTCTGTATCTTTAGCACCAAGTCCGGTCCCCACTGCTACCACTGCTGAGTTCTCATGCAGCACCTGCTGAAACAGGGCATTTTTTTTGTTTGTTTGCTTGTTCTTCTTTTCTTTTTCTCTGTTCCCATCATAAAAGAGACATGATCTCTTGTATTTTGCCTCCTGGGTCATTTTGCATCAAGCACTGTGTTATCCTCACGCTCCTTATTCATGAAGGCTTAGCTTACGTTCTATGGAAATTTGTTTTAATCAGTTTGGAAATAAATGCAAAAAGTCTCATGCCTGTCAAAGTCTGGGTTCCTGGTGTTTCTCTAACCAGTAGCCCTGGAGATAAAGGAGGCACCTCTCGAGCCTGTGGGGTGTGACTTGTGGACACCCCTTTAAGGGGCCACTCACAAGCTTCATAGCTGTGTGAAGCGCTGGAATGGAGGCCATGGTGTTGAGATCTGACTTCCTCCAGGACAGTCAAGTCAAAACAAAATGCACTGTAGCAAAAGCACTTCTTTGGATACGGGACAGGGTGGCTGGACAGACAAGGCTTCTTGTAGGAGGAAGAACCGCACCTGCCCTGGAGGGTTTGGTGGGCCTGGGCTCGGTGGTTCTCACACAGGATACACGGATGCCTGCTCCACCCTGAGAGTCAGTGGCAGCAGGAGTTTAAGAAGAGACGCCCCAGTTTTCGTGTGCAGCTTGAGGTGGAGCGCTCCTGTGCCGGGCCCCCCGGGAGGGAAGGTGGGTCGACTGCGCCAACAGTGAGAGGAAAGCGTGCTTGGAGCCAGCGAGGCAGGTTGTTGAGACCCAGCTTCTGCAGGGAGAGCAGAGAATGAGGTGGGTGACGAGCTCAGCAGTTCAAGCTCTCGTCGACATGCTGTGCAGTCTATTTCCAAAGGGCTTCCTGGGTGTCCAGTGCAATTCTTTTTTTTTTTAATTTAAAATTTTTATATTTATTTATTTATTCCCTTTTGTTGTATTTGTTGCTTTATTGTTGTAGTTATTATTGATGTCGTCGTTGTTGGACAGGACAGAGAGAAATGGAGAGAGGAGGGGAAGACAGAGAGGAGGAGAGAAAGACAGACACCAGCAGACCTGCTTTACCGCCTGTGAAGCGACTCCCCTGCTTGGGAGGAGTGGGGAGCCAGGGGCTTGAACCGGGATCCTTACTCCGGTCCTTTCGCTTTGCACCATGTGTGCTTAACCCGCTGCGCTACAGCCTGGCTCCCCCAGTGCAATTCTTGTCTGGCTGGATTCTAGTCCCTGGAGCCACGGAAGGGAGCAGGACCCAGCCCTGACCTTAGAGGTATGTGGTTTGGGCACCAAGGGGGAAGTCCACTCTATACCATGGGAGACCCCGACTTTGAACCCCAACACTACATGAAACAGCCCTAGATGATGGAGCAGTGCTGCGGTCTCTCCCCTCCTCCTCCTCTGAAATAAAAGAATAAAAACACTGGCCTGGAGAAGGCTTCTTGGTGATAGTATTACACGCGTACAGTGCCCTGAGTTCACTCCCTGGGTATCATACTGGAGAAAGAAAGAGCCTGTGAGTTTGTAGGGAAGAAAAGCGAGGTGTCTCCCCACCCGCACCCCGTCACTGGAGAAAGTCCAGGCTGCTGTGTGGTTGCTGGTCTGACACACGGCCTGGCGGTGGAGGGTGTGGAGGGGCTTCCTGGAGAAAGGCCCGTGCAGTCACCTGTCTGGAGGGTTCTCGCAGGGATGCCTGAAGATGGAGAGACTGAGTAGGGTGGCTGCGCCGTGAGGTGTGGAGGGACGTAGACCAGCTCTGGGAAGGAGGACAGAGTGGGTGTGGCCACCTGAATGTCACTTCGAAGCTTGTGGCACCCAGACTGGCTAGAGAAGGAGGGAAGACCAGACGAGGAGCCATTGGTGCCGACCAGCAGTGCCCTGGCCCAGGTGCTGTGACCACAGGGGGGAGTCCAGCTGCTGGTTTAGTGGTGAACTGAAGTCATTGCTGCTGGTATCTTTAGTGCTACCTGCTTAGTTCCACCCCACCCCCACCCCCACCCCCACCCCCCAATAGTCTCAGTCTCTTTCTTTTCAGCAGCAAATAGAAACAGGGAGGGAGCCATCACAGCAGTACTCCATCACTTGTGAAGATGCCCTATGCACAGGCTTCCTCCTGTGTGGTGCCAGGGACCTTGAATCTGGGTCCTGACGTGGTAAAGTGTGCGTTCTACTGGATAAGCTGTTTCTCAGTCCTCGTTAATGTTTATTGCAGGCATGGGGGATGTGGGAGTGGCATATAACAGCGTCAGGGATTGAACCTGGGCCCTCTGGGGCCTTAGGCACGCAAGTCTGGTGTGCTGATTCGATATCATCTCCCCAACTCAAGCTGAGGTCCTTTGAGAAGAGCATGTGTTTAATTTTAGACGTGAATGGGACAGCTTTGTGGCAGAACAGGCAGGTCAGGAATCTTCTCTGTGAGGTCCCTGTCTCCTTCCTCTTGCAGTTTTCAACTTACACAAGTTTCAGCAGTTGTTCAAGTTTGGGCTTCACTGCTTTCTCTTGCTTTGCCTTGAAACTGAATAAAGGGGGCAGACTAGAGGGCCTCAGACCCTGAATCTCTCCCCCCCTGTTCCCCACCATGGCCCCTGAAAGGGGCCACAGGAGTAGTACTGGTGGCGTGTGATATTTGGCAGCGAAACCAGAATGACCAAGACCGCCAGGAAGAAATCCATTTCCTGATCTGTGCTTTTCTCAAGATTCTACAGTTCTGATTCCTAACCCCCCTCCTTGATCTTTTCTTTCTTTTTCGTGCTTAAAAATAAGCACAGCGAGTTAAGCACACATGGTACAAAGTGCAAGGACTGGCGTTAAGGATCCTGGTTCGAGCTCCCGACTCCCCACCTGCAGGGGGGGGTCTCTGCACAGGCGGTGAAGTAGGTCTGCAGGTGTCTTATCTTTCTCTTCCCCTCTCTCTATTTCTCTCTGCCCTGTCCAACAAGGGCATCAGTAACAACAACAATAATAACCACAACAACGATAAAAAAAAAAAAAGCAACAAGGGCAACAAAGGGGACAAAAGCTGTTTTCCCCTCCCCGTCTTGAGTCTAGTCTAGTCCCCGGAGTCTACCCCCTTTCACAGAGACTCTCACTGTTAAGAATCTGACCCATTCTAGAAATGGTACACATGTTCTGGGGAGCAGCCTGAGTGATTTTTTTGGGGTGTCACACAGGCCTGGTAATCGGGTGTAGTGGCATGAGTACCCCTGCCAAGGGCTTCTAGCTAAGGAGGGTGGTCCAGACTCTGCTTTGGGGGTCCGGGAGCCAGCGGCGGTCTTTGGCTGTGGCGATACCCATAGCCACCCTCGTGGAGTGAGATCTTCCGTTTGCTGGAGGATCGTGGGCAGACAGAGGCCCAGTCCAGTTTCAGAGCGTGCGGCCCTCCCGTTTGGCTCTTTGCAACCCACGCAGGCTCTCCCTGGTTGGTGCTCTGTGGGGAGAATCAGATTCTCCAGCCTGGGAATTCATGACAGAGTGACCTCTGAATTACAGAGCATGTGTGTCTACTCTCCGCGTATAGTCTGAGGGGGGACCCACTACAGTGGATGAATGAACGCTCCTAAACATGGAGGCTTTTCTTTACTTTGTTAAGGGGCTTCACATGAGAAAATGGTCTGTGTGACTATTTCCTAGTGAATCATGTCATAGACTTCAGTAATAAGTTTCAGGGTTACCTTGTTCCTATGTTTACATTTTTGGCATCAAGGAAACCCTGAAGTGGCTGTGGCTGAGCCTTTGAGAAATCTGTGAAGCCCCTTAAAAATTATCCGTCTTTGTGCTTTTATGGGCACACTGTGAGACTCCTGGTGGCAGTTCTCACATGCCCTGAGATTGAAGCAGTCCCAGTGTGGTGGATGTGAGGAACTCAGTGTCAGTACCTCTGTGGCAGGCAGTGAACCCCCTTGTCATCTGCCATCCCATTCTCCCTGGGCCCCGTGTCTTAGCAGCCCTGGCCCTCCCCTGGCTTTGATGGACAGTCATTTGTTGGAGTGGCAGCAGTATGGGGAGAGTGAGTGCTCTATTTTCTAAGTGTGCAAAACCGAAGAGCACCACGCATTTGGGCAAGAGCTCTTCATGAGGAGGCGGCATTGTCTGGCCGCTCAAGGCAAGATTTGATTGTTTCAGCAAATCAGTTAGTCTCCAGGGACTTTAATCAGTCAGATCTGATGCATGGGTGAGGCATTAGAAAGCACGTGCCTGTAGGACCATTCGTCCTTAGCATCTCCATCTCTTTCTCTCTCTCGGCTATTTGTGCAGAACTAGTGCTGTTTGTACCGATTGCTGCCAGTGATTCCTTTAGTAGAGAACGGAAGGTGGCAGTTTGGTTCTCATAGTGCAAAAGGGGAGTCAGGAAGATCTTTTTAAACGTTTTTTTTTAATTGTCTTTATATATTTATTGGATAGAGACAGCCAGAATTAAGAGGGAAGGGGGTGATAGAGAGGAAGAGAGACAGAGAGACACCTGCAGCCCTGCTTCACTCAAGAAGCTTTCCTCCTGCAGGTGGGAACTGGGGCCTCAAACCCGGGTCCTTGCACAGTGTAACACGTGCGCTCAACCAGGTATGCCACCACCCAGCCCCAAGTCAGGGAGATCTTGATGCCCAGTTTCTTCTTAGAGTTTTCTCACTTGAAATTGTTGCCTTCTATTGAGAGATGAGAGTTCACAGCCTTCTGTCACCTGGCCGGCATTTTGTCTTGTTGGAGTTATTTGTCTAAACAGTACTGCAGGAGTGATTTCACTTACTTTTCTTTGTGTGGTGCCAAGGAGCGGACCTATGGCCTTGCTTGTGCAGGATCCTGCTGAACCACCTCCCTGCTCCAGTTGTTTCTTTTCCTTTTTGTTGCCCTTGTTATTTTTTATTGTTGTAGTTATTACTGTTGCTGTTGATGTCATTGTTGTTAGATAGGACAGAGAGAAATGGAGAGAGGAGGGGAAGACAGAGGGGGAGAGAAAGATAGACACCTGCAGACCAGCTTCACCGCCTGTGAAGCGGCCTCAAAATGGGATCCTTGGGCTGGTCCTTGTCCTTTGCACTACGTGCACTTAACCCGCTGTGCTACCACCCCACTCCCTCCAGTTGTTATTTTATTGATTTTTGTTGGTGGGATAAAGGGAAAGAGAAAAAGACAGAGCAAGATGGAGAGAGGTCCCATGTGTTGTGGTGTTGGGCCTTGAGCCCAGGGCCTCACGCATGGTAAGGCATGCACTGCACCCTCTGAGCCATCTCCCAGACCCCTCCTTTGTGGTTTTAAGGCTCTCTCCATTTCCTCCTCCACAGCCCTGCTCTTCAGTCCTCTTTTGGAACCAAGTGTGTCTTTCTTTTCCAGATATACATCAGGGGATGTGAGGGTGTGGGACACCCGCACCTGGGACTACATAGCCCCCTTCCTGGAATCAGAGTATGAGGAGGACGAGCCTGGAATGCAGCCATATGTCTCCTTTGTGAGGATAAACAGCTCGCTGGCGGTGGCGGCTTATGAGGATGGTAAGTAACCGCAACCCTCCTCCCTATTAAGGAAAAAAACAAGCTTTTCAAAAATTAAGCAGCTGTGGCCGGCTCCCCCACCGTAATCCTTCCATACATACACGTGGGCGCGTGCTCACTCACTCACTCACTCACTCTTGCCTTTATGTGAAGAAGCTGGCTGGTAACCCTCAGTGCATTAGTAGGCATTGGAACCCAGCACCCATTAAAACTGGTGTTTAATTCCTACTGGAACCGTCGGGCTGGGTTTTAGTGCCAGACATGATGCTGGCCAAGCCATCTTAAGCAAATAACTTGTTTGGTGTAAAATATTAAATATACTTGGCCTACTTTTCCTGTAGTCTCTGCTCCGTCCAAAGAGGGGGGCTAACATGGAGAATCTGTTGACAGACACAGAGACAGGGAAATCAGAGTCAGTGCCTTCCTTCCCCTGGCACACACTCACAGCCTAGCTTCTGGCAACACATTGTCTCATTGGGACAAACAGAACTCTTTGTGTGTGAGAGAAACTCAGGACTGACAGAACTGGGTAGTAGTGCTCTAAAGCCTGTTTTCTCTGAGAATGAAAGAACGGATCGTTTGTAGCTAATAGAGATGATAATTTCGATGGCCTTGGTCTCCTGTGTTTCTTCCCCCTGTGCTCCTGGCTTCCATTATGTCACAAAGTCAGCCTCCAGCCTCTTTGTCCCCCTACTGCTTCAGGCACTGAGCTGCAAGGTAACATGTCAGCATGTTGGTGCTCATGTCCTGCTACCCTTCAGAAGCTCTTGTAGACCTTCAGTCAGCGCACCATCTCAGTTGACTCAGGGCTACAGCTAGTAGTAAAGTTACTGCCTGAAAATAGAAGTCATGTCTGAAATACTGAAAATACCTTCATTCTGTTACTATAACAACACAGACTCTGTTCTTCTGGTTTGACGTCAGGACATGCTATTGGTTCAGCCTGTGGAAATGCACGTAAGTTGGCCCCGCAGCACCTAGCATTTCATTATATTTAGGGTCTAGATTCTGGCTAGCTAGGAGCACCACAGATGTTTCCTACTTTCCAAATTATCATGTTTCAAACTTTTGCAAACATTGCACTAGTTTTAAATTTGCATTATGGTTTCAGATACGTCTCGAATGCCTCTGATAGCAAATATACATGTGAACGCACACAGTTTTCTTCAAATAGGGAAACTCGTGTCTAGGAAGTTAGCTAAATGATCGGCTTAAAGGTCAGCCACTGTTAAGTAGTGAATTCAGAATTAAGGCTGTGTCTCCTAGGTCATGCTCAGCTTGTAGTGCTATTTTAAAAATATTAACTACAGGAACTCTTATAGAAATGTGTGCCTGGTTTATTTGTAGCCTAATAATGTCTCTTCTTGTCTTACGTGCTTGAAAACAGACAGAGCTCTGATAGCAGCCAGGGAAATTGTTCAGTAGGTAGAGCACAGGACTTGCATTTTGGGGCCCTAGATTTGATCCTGAGCACTGCAGTGCTCTCCCCTTGTTCTTTTGTTTTAATTTTTAAGTATTTATTTTCCCTCTTGTTGTTTTTTATTGTTGTTGTAATTATTGTTATTGATGTCGTTGTTAAATAGGACAGAGAGAAGTGGAGAGAGGAGGAGAAGATAGGGAGAGAAAGATAGACACCTGCAGACCTGCTTCACCGCTTGTGAAGCGACTCCCCTGCAGGTGGGGAGCCAGGGGCTCAAACCAGGATCCTTATGCCGGTTCTTGCACTTTGCGCCACATGCACTTAACCCGCTGTGCTACCACCTGACTCCCCCCCCTTTTTTTAAAAGAAGTATAATTATTATAAACAGCTTTCTTAGGTAAATGCTAAGCAGTATAGTTCTCACTTGAACAATGTAAGGGTTTGGTCTCCTACTGACTGAAAATGAAAGTTTGTGTAAAATTTGAGTTGGGCTCCATATACTGGGTTTCCATAGTCATGGCTTCAGCTGACTAACATCTATATTTGGTTGAAGCAGTGAATGCAGAACTGTGACTAGGAAAAAAAAAAATAAGTAGACTCATGTCATTCAGACCTGTATTTTTAGGGGCAGCTTTAATTAGTCTCTCTCTCTCCAGGCTATAATGGGGAATGAACTCTGTGCGTGCCTCACGTAGGAGACTGCTGAGTGCGCATTTGGGCCCAAATATATATATTTTTAACTTGGGACAGGGAAGAGCAAGAAGTGGGGGGGGGAGGGAGGGAGAGAACTTTAGCACCACCCTGCCATCCACAGAGCTCCTCAGGTGTTTTTCATGTTGGCTCTCATGGATTCAGGGTCCTCACATGTGGCAAGCATCCAGCTGTCGAGTATGCGCCATTTTCCTTATTTGCAAATACATTCATACCGTCAGACAAGTCGCAGTTTTTCAGCTATAAAACCACACATTGGTCAGCATGTCATGCAGTATAGTTGCCCTGTAGGCGCATCCATGTTGCAAACAGGAGATTCCATCCTTTCTGATGGCGGAGTAGCTCCGCCATTCATTGTGTATGTAGACCACACCTTCATTTCTGTTGGCTGGACTCTTAGGGTGTTTCCATATCTTGACCATTTAAATAAACCTGCAGTGATCACAGAGGGCGTGTAACCTTGCTAAGTGTTTTAATGTAGTTTGAGTACTTTCTCTTTCACTTTTACTTTCGTAGGTTACAAGACTGGAAGATCACAGAGTATAGTCCACACCACACCCACCACCAAAGTTCTGTGTCCTCCACGCTCCCACCTCCCAAACATAACCACCAGAGTCCTTACAAGTCTTATAGGTTGCTCACTTCTATTTTTCCACATTCATGTGTATCAGTTCCCTAGTTTCCACATATGAGTGAAACCATCCAGTAGTTGTCTTTCTTCTCTTTAGCATAATCACCTTCAGTTCCATCTGTTTTGCCCCAAAGGAGGCAATGTCATCTTTTCTGATTGCAAGTAACATTCCATACAATATCTGTCCCATGACTTCTTTAGCCAGTCGTCTGTTGTTGGGCATTTAGGCTGCTTCTGCTCTCTGGCTATTGTGAATAATGCAGCTGTGAACATAGGGTTGCACATGTCCCTTCAAGTTAGTGTCTGAGTGTCCACTGGAGAAATGCCTAAGAGTAGTATTGCTGGATGACAAAAAATTCCATTTTTATTTTTTCACGTATTTTGTTGATTTTATTTTAATGAGAAAAAGATACAGAGAAAAAGAGATCAGAGCTCTGGTTTATGGTGGTGCTGGGGATACAATCTGGGGCTTTAGAGCCCCAGCCGTAAGTCTCTTTTATAACCATTATGTTGTCCATTTTTATGTGTTTGAGGACACTCCACACAGTTTTCCAAAGGGGCTGCACCACTTTGCATTCCCACCAGCAGAGTCCCTCTTCTCCACAACCTCTCCAGTGCCTGTCATTTCCTGTTTTGTTGAGGTCAGCCATTCTCTCAGGTGTGAGATAGTAACTCAGTGTAGTTTTGATTTGCATTTCTCTAATGATAAGTGTAGTAGAGTGTTTTTTCATGTGTTTGGGCCAAGTGTTTCTTTCTTTAGAAAACTCTTTAGCTCTTTGGCCTGTATTGTTTTGTTTTGTTTTTGCCTCCAGGGTTATTGCTGGGCTCAGTACCTGCACCATGAATCCACTGCTCCTGGAGGCCATTCCCCCCCCCTTGTTGTTGTAGCCTTGTTGTGGTTATTATTGTTGATGTTGTTCATTGTTGGACAGAGAGAAATGGAAAGAGGAGGGGAAGACAGGGGGAGAGAAAGACAGATACCTGCAGACCTGCTTCACTGCCTGTGAAGTGACTCCCCTGCAGGTGGGGAGCCGGGGGCTCGAACCAGGATCCTTACACTAGTCCTTGCGCTTTGTGCCACGTGTGCTTAACCCTCTGCGCTACCGCCCAACCCCCTGGCCTGTTTTTTTTTTTTTTTTTTTTTTAAATTTTTTTAAATATTTATTTTATTTATTTATTCCCTTTTGTTGCCCTTGTTGTTTTATTGTTGTAGTTATTATTGTTGTTGTCATTGTTGGATAGGACAGAGAGAAATGGAGAGAGGAGGGGAAGACAGAGAGGAGGAGAGAAAGATAGACACCTGCAGACCTGCTTCACCTCCTGTGAAGCGACTCCCCTGCAGGTGGGGAGCCGGGGTTCAAACCGGGATCCTTATGCCGGTCCTTGTGCTTTGCGCCACCTGCGCTTAACCTGCTGCGCTACAGCCCGACTCCCTGGCCTGTTTTTTTTTACTGGGTTCAAAGTACATTTTAAATAATTTAAGAATTAAACAGTTAAGGACAGGTGTAGATAGCCTACTGGTTATCCAAAGAGACTCTTGTGCCTGAGGTTCCAAAATCCCAGGTTCAATCCGCTGGACCACCAGAACCCAGAGCTGAGCAGTGCTCTGGTAAAAAAAAAAAAAAAAAAAAAATTGAACAGTTAAAATTCAAACAGAAAAAGAATGCATTAAGATGTACAAAATGGGGGGCCAGGCAATAGCACAGCGGGCTAATAATTGCATGTGGTGTGAAGCACACAGACCTGCACAAGGGTTCAAGCCCCTGGCTCCCCAGCTACACGGGGTTGCTTCATAAGTGGTGAAGCAGGTCTGCAGGTGTCTTTCTCTCTCCCTCTCTATCTCCCCCTCCTCTCTCAATTTCTCTCTGTCCTATACAACAACAAGGTCAACAAAATTGGAAAAAAAAAAAAAGGCCTCCAAGAGCAGTAGATTCATAGTGCAGCGATAACCGTGGAGGCAAAAAAGAAAGAAAGAAAGAAAGAAAGAAAGAGAGAAAGAGAGAAAGAAGAAGGAAAGAAAGAAAGAAAGAAAGAAAGAAAGAAAGAAAGAAAGAAAATGTCTAAAATGAGGAGGGAACTATAACTGAAGAGAGAGAAATGCCCTTCACTTCTGCCCTCACATTTCCAGTCTGCTTTGTTTGCACTTTGCTGTTTCACTGGGTGACACATCTTGATGGTTTCTATACTAGCTCTTACAGATAAACCTTAATCTTTTTCAGCTGGTGTGGAATTGCATTGTGAGGCTGTGCTATAATTTATTTATTAGGGCCCTGAGTGAGGCACATTTTGGATTGTTTATTTTTGTTATTAAAAACAGGGCTGCAAGCAGTATCCTTAAACAAAGATCATGATGGACTTGTACAAGTATATCCATGGGGTAAATTACTTGTAATTGCCGGGTTGAAGGCTACAGATGCTTTATGTTTTTATAAATATTGCCAAATTGCCCTCCAAAAAGCCTTTCCTGAAAGCACACGAGCATTGCCCCCGTGCTTTCCTGATAGGTGGAGATGGTGTTCACTGTTGTTTCTGCTTGCCTTTCTTTGTAAGTACATGGGGACATCTTTTAGTTTTGCTTTTGTTTTATTTCTCTGAAAATAGCTTGTTTCTATCTTCATTTTTCTTTTTTTTTGGAAAAGAAAGGGCTAAGAAAACCACTTTCTCATATCTATATAATATTTTTTTACTTTGTCATTTATTTGCCAGTAAAGTTTGGTTGTGATTTTTTTGGGGGGTGATAGTTGTGGATAATTTTAATTTTTAAAAATAATTTATTTCCTTATTTATTCGTGAGAAAGGCGGAGAGAGAGAAAGAACCAGATATCATTCTGGTACATGTGCTGCCGGGAATTGAACTCAGGATCTCATGGTTGAGAATCCAGTGCTTTATCCACTGCACCGTCTCACAGACTACGGATGATTTTAATTCTTGTTTTTTAAAATATATTTTATTTATTTTTATTATTGTTATTGATGCCGTTGTTGTTGGATAGGACAGAGAGAAATGAAGAGAGGAGGGGGAGAGAAAGATAGAGACACCTGCAGATCTGCTTCACTGCCTGTGAAGCGACTCCCCCTGCTTTCCCTGGTGGGAAACTGGGAGCTCAGACAGGATCCTTACGTCATGTGCGCTTAATCCGCTGTGCTACCGCCCGACTCCCTGATTTTAATTTTTTTAAATCTATAAACGAATGAGTTTTGTTTTATAGTTGAATGGTTTTGGGTAAATGAAACTAAGAGTTACACTTTGAATTTTGACTTCTGCCCATGTTTGTCCACTCTAGTCTAAAGCATCTATGGGTTTTGCTTTCTTGTATTTCAGGATTTCTGTGTTGCAAACACAAGTAAATCTGAATATCCGGTCGTATCCTCCCCCTTTTTTCATATATCAGGTGAAAGAGGGAGGAGAGATATTGCAACACTGTCTCACTCCTGGCAAGACTTCCCCATGTGGTGAGTAGGGAGGGCCTCAAACCCTAGTCCATACACATGGTAAAATTTGCACGCTACTGGGTGTGCTAGCTCCTGCCCCCTCCCATCCTTAAAAAACTGCTTAACCTTTGTATGTAAAACATTTCATGGACATGCAGGAAGTTTGCCTTTTTGTGTGGAAGGTCAAAGGTAAATTCAAAGGTGACACTTCTTTGTAGCAGGGTATGAAGATGTGCCCACTCCCTCAGTTTATCAGTACAGCATCTTTAGGAATTTGTCAGTTTGATGAGTTGTGCTGTCTGAATACAGTTGTGTGGGTGATTTTTTTTTTTAATTGGTGGGGGGCATTTACCAGAGCTCTGCTAAACATTGGCTTCTGAGAGTACTGAGATTTGAACTGGAAACTTTGGTGCCACAAAGTATAGAGGCCTTCTTGCATGACCACTGTGCTGTCCCTCCAGTCTAGCGAATATTATTTTAACTTAACATCGCTTAGTGTGAGAGAGGTAGAATTTTTTTTCCATATGTGTACCGTTTATGATTTTTTCTGTAACTGTTATCTTCCTCCCAGTCTCGAACCACTTAATGACAGTAAGACATTCCAAAAAGTGCAGCAGGTGATTTCATTGTGTGAACCCCAGGGTGCAGTTACACAGACCAGGCGGCTACATGGGAGCCTACCACACACCCAGGTCCTATGGTGTAGCATGTTGAGGCCGTGTTGTATGTTCAGTCAGTCACTGGGGCACTATGATGTGACATGTTACATATTGAAATCTTGATCAGTAAATGAAGAGCTCGTGCTGTAAATAGTATAAGATATGAGTCCAAATATAACTCTTCTCCCAGCTTCTAGTATTAGAAAGCCCTTCTAGGGAGCCAGATGACTCCCACAGTAGAGCACATTTGACCATGTTCAGGGACCCTGGTTTAACACTCCTGGCCACCAAGGTGGGAGCATCCTGCACAGGGAAGCCCCGTAGGTGTCGGAGCTGTGCTGTTTGTCTCCTCCCTCTGGCTCTCTCCATTTCATCTTCTGCCTTGAAGGAAAAAAGGAATTCCTAGAGCAGAAGAATTGTTCAGGGATGAAGCCCCTAGGATGGATGGATGGATGGATGGATGGATGGATGGATGGATGGATGGATGGAATAAATAAATAAATAAATAGATAGATAGAAAGAAGGTCCATTACTTGACTTTACTGGTTGGAAGTGTTGCCTTTACAAGATTTTCAATATGAAATACTTCTAGTATTTAGGTCTGTTTCTGGGTTTATTATCTGTTGCAGTTGGTCTGTCTGGCTGTTTACATTTTTATCATCTTATTTACCAGCCTTTTCCCTTCTGACTTTCCTAAACCCAAAGATTAGGTAAAAGCTGCCACACTTCGTGGCTACGTTGTTTACATTTATGCTGAAGGTTTTGGTTGGTCTTGGATTAATTGGGGTATTAGGGTACCATTCTGGTAAGAGCGCCTGTTTTCTTACTCCGTTATTGAGCCCTGGAGCTAGTTCTTTCAGTCTGGCCAGGGTTGTTAGTTATTTCTGAGACAAGTAGGAACTTCTCAGTCTCTTCCAGGAAGTCAGGCAGCATGGTGTATGGTCCCACTTCATTCTAACAGATTGACACCATGATATTTATATCAACACATCCATGAGTGGATGCTTCTGGGTGAAGACAGACTGATCATCAAAGGCACATTTTTACGTTGCTCCTTTCCAGAAGCAGAGGGCAGGCAAAATGGGAAGTTTACCCTGTTGTGTGTGCTGTGTGAAATTTGTGACCATGCCCCACAGAAAAGAGGACTAAGATAATGAAATGCCTTATCATTAAGCTCTCTAGTTGTGCCAAACGAGCAGCCTGTAGTTTTTTTATTTTATTTTACTTTATTTTATTTTATTTATTTATTCCCTTTTGTTGCCCTTGTTGTGGCCTGTAGTTCTTAAGGACACACACACACACACACACACACACACACACACACACACACACACACACACCCGTGGTCTGTACCTGTCTTCCACAGAGGAGTTGGACCCACAGCTGAGCAGGGGATGGCTTTGGGAGAAAGTAAACCATCCTCGTGTTCCTTTTAGCCCCCTTGCCCTGTCAGGACACTGTCCCCACCCGGGGCAGGGAGATTTGGCAAGGTGAGCCACAGTTGTGATTTTTTGAATTCCAACCCACCGGCCTCATATTTCTTCTGCCTTGTTTCCGATTGTCAGCACTGGCCCCCCTCCAGTTTGATTTTACCACTAATTGCGTTGCACGTTACCGTCCCGAAATGAATCAAATCAAAATGCTTTTCCTGGAGCATTAGATAAAGCAGGCGAAGGTTCTGAGTAATGAGCAGATGCTGCTAATGCAGGGACAGTGGAGACCTTGCCAGGACTCCATCTGCTCCATGCTCGCCTGCCTCTGGCCTCGAGCCATGGCATTAGGGAACCACAGTGCGCTCGCAGCCCGTGCCCTGTTCAAGTTTGTCTTCAAACTCACTCCAGTGAGAAATGAGATTACACACTACCCTAGGTGCAGAGAAGTCCTCATAAGTCCTCCCCCACCCCCAAGTGGAGAAGAGAGAGAAGAGGCCAAGGGAGGACCTGGATAGGACAGCCAACAGCAGTCTTTCTGTGGTGCCATCGAGCAAGGCAGAGTGGCTTATCCACTTGTGCAGCGCTCCCAGCTCAATTGTCTGAGCACACACATGCTCCATTGTCCAGGGCTCTGCCTGCCCTGCGCCGAGGTGACTATGATTTCTCATTTACTGACAGATTGACAATGACTGGACTGAGTCTCTCCAAGTTCCTTTTTAACAGTGAACAGTAGGACCTTGTTTGAGGCTGATACGGAGACGAGGCATTTTTCAAGCTTTATTTGCATTTTTATATTGAATTAAAAAAACAGTTCACTGGCTTTGATTGTGTCTCTTATTGGTATGTTGGTGATGCTATTTGAATATAATAATGCCCTTTGAACATGATATATGGCACTCAGTTCTCTCCCCTTATCAAAACAGAAGTTGAGCAGTGAGTCACTCATGAGCTAAAGTAGAACTGTTGCTTGGGAGATGGCTAGGACAAGTGGTTTGGGTTTTGTGCTTCTTTTCAAGACCTTTTCTGGTCATTTTTCTCTTAAAAGTTTCAGTAATCGGGGGGAGAATACAGGTCCAAAAAGGATGCCAGAGGACCTAGTAGGGGTTGTATTGTTATATGGAAAACTGGGAAATGTTATGCAAGTACAAACTATTGTATTTACTGTAGAATGTAAACCATTAATTTCCCAATAAGGAAATTAAAATAAATAAATAAAAGTTTTAGTAATCAGCTCTGCTGAACTTTTTTCCTATCCTTAGGTCTGTGTATCTCAGCTCAGAAACTTGGCAAGAAAAACCAAATAAAACAACTGTGTAACAATTCTGAAAGAAAATACAAAACCAGATGTAGCTCTTTTAAAAGACGGGCTCCATTTATATAATATATTAGCTGTAAACACTAAATGCTTGAGGTGGGAGTAGACAGCATAATGGTTATGCAAAGAAACCCTCATGCCCGAGGTTCCAAAGTCCCAGGTTCAGTCCCCTGCACCCCTGTAAGCCAGAGCTGAGCAGTGCTCTGGTAAAAACAAACAAACAAACAAACACTAGATGCTTGCATTTATTTAAGGATTTTTCACAGTGGAACTAAGAGCCTGAGATGCAGACTTCTGATCTGAGGTGGCTCTTTGGTCTTGAGGGAGAATTAATTTCTTACACCACTGAACTTGAAAGCTGACTCCCACCTGGCATGCCCTGGAGTGTTAGATTTGTTTCATAAATATGTCATGGGGACTTTTTTCATAGAGGAGTTTTCTGCCCCCCACCACCAAAATAAATAAAAATACATCTTTTAAAGGTTTTCGTAGTCTTTAATGAGAAGAGTTCAGAACCATGTTTCCATTGCTTATGGAAGCTGTGGACTGAGTGTTCATTATAAGTAAATGAAGGACAATATTGCATTCCTCAAACAGGCATTAGGCATCATTTTTAGATGGGACGTGTGAGAGCTCTAGGAAATAAAGAAAAAATTATGACTTTAAAAAAAAAAAAGCTGGCTCTTGTGACCCTGTCCATGAACCTGGACCGCTCAGTATTTGCGTTGATGTTCACAGGCTCTTGGCCCCAAGTGATCACCCACATGTCTTGCAAGGATTTGTTCTTCATGCCTGGGGCTCACAGGTGATTCTTGAAGTCTACCCAGCTCCAGAATTGAGACCCACTGGAGAGGGAAGGGGAGTTCTCATGCTCCAGGCAAGGTTTAGCACGGAGCTGGGGAATGTCGCCTGGTGACTTGTATGTGGCCTGCCTGCAAAGTCATGAGGTCTGGCCCTGCCAAGGCAACCAGAACTTTGTTCACAGCAACACTGTATGCTGATCTTTAAGCTGGTAATTTTGTATGACCCACGAATGATGCTGTGAATATCCAGATGGCCCTGGGAGAAAAACCTTTCCCCATCCCTGGTTTAGCAGATGACCAAACTTCTAGAGCAAGCATGAGATTTTTTAAATAATTGGAAATGAATTTTTTCTCATGCAGAAGTGGCAGTAGGTTTATGGTATGATCGTTGGTAGTAGTCTTTGGATTTTTAGGGTGGTTATACTGGAAACTTTTTTTTTCCTTTTGCGAGAAGGCAGAAAGGCAGAGGGAGAGTCAAAGACGCCACACAGCCAAAGCTTCCTTCAGTGCTGTGGGGCCCAGGCTCAAACCTGGGCTGTGCATCTGGCAAAACAGCGCACTGTCTACACAAACTATCTCACCAGCCCTGATTTTAACATTATACCACATGATTCACAGTAGCTGCCCTTTCTTCTTATAGTTAAAGTTAAGAATGAAATGGAACAGTAAATAGTACAGGGTTACTTTGGGAAGAGAGTTGATATTAGAGAAGTAGATTGTCCAACTTGTTAACTGCACCTAGTGAAACTAGCAGTAATAGGGACTTGGGGGGGGGGTGAGGTTTTGAGTGAGAGAATTAAGATGCCTTCTAGTACTCGCGTATTTTTGTTTTTGTTATAACATTTATTGTTTTCTGGTTTTTTTTTTTAATTCTAAATCTTAGAGCTCTACTAAAGCAAGAATAAACGCAGTTGTGAAGTGTGTTTTTGCTTTAAAGCACACTGTGCCCACTGGCCTTGCCAGTCAGAAGGCCAGTGAGCAAGCTCACAGCATAGGAAGGCAGCCCAGTGGGGCCCGGGACAGGTGGAGGAGGGAGCTGCAGTGGAGCAGTGGTCTGGCGGCCTTCGGAGGTTGTCACTTCCACCAGATTGAGCAGGTCAGTATAGTGAGGAGAAGGGAAGCTGGTTTCCCATTGTTGGAAAGAAGGGAACAGAGATGGAACGAGGATAGACCAGAGGAAGCCTGGTGGGGCCAAATGTGGAATTCA
Organism: Erinaceus europaeus; assembly: GCF_950295315.1. NCBI lineage: Eukaryota > Metazoa > Chordata > Mammalia > Eulipotyphla > Erinaceidae > Erinaceus > Erinaceus europaeus. The sequence continues at coordinate 9,145,546 of NC_080167.1, read as the reverse complement.
CAGCTTTCAGTACAGATACAGAAGTAAATAGAGATGAGTATGTGTTTGTATGCATATGTGTTCATGCATGTCTCAGTATTGTTTGCTGAGATGGCGTAGGAACAGAAGGAGCCAGGCTAGCTCTTCCTGGGCTGAGAGTAGCAGAATTCTCTATTGGGTGGGGGCAGACAAAAGAGAGGGCCACCATGGCACTCTGCTCTATCATCCACAGCAGATTTTTTGAACAGGAAATTATGGAGGACAAAAAGGAATATTTCATAGTGATAAAGGGATTAGTTCACTAGGTGAACCCACAGCTCCTTATATGAATGTGTCAGGTAACATGGTTTCACAGTACAACAGGACTGTCAGAGTGAAGGCACAGCTAGGCAAATTCATAGCTGCAGTGAGCAGCTTGAGTGCTTTTTTCTCTTGTTAAATGTTTTTGCATTATCTTTGCTTATTGAATAGAGACAGCCAGAAATCAAGAGGGGTGGGGTGGCAGAGAGGGAGCGAGACAGATACCTGCAGCACTGCTTCACCATTCGCAAAGCTTTCACCTTGTGGATGGAGACTGGGGACTTGAACCCGGGTCCTTGCACATTGTAATATGTGCACTCAACCAGGTGCACCACCACCTGGCCCGCTCCTCAAGTGCTTTTCTCATAATTAGCATAATTTGTAATCAGTTGTAAGGTCATAGAATTGAACAGTATTGACAGACAACTTAACCTACTTGGCATTTAGAAAATGGACCACCCAATGACTGCTAAATACACTTGCTTTTCAAGTATACTTAGAATGTTGACCAAGATGAACTGTGCTCTGGGCTAGAGTCAGTGTCAGTATGTTCCAGAGAAAATTTCAAGTCAGTATAACTTTTCACTTTAAAGTAGGAAAAGGGCAAATTAGACTAAGTAGAGGAATAAAGGAATAAGAGCAGAAATTATTGAGAGAAGCTCAAAGAAATGGAAAGAATTATCATTCCATGAGTTGGAAGATTGAATATAGCTAGTTGGTTTAGAGCCCTCATCTAATTCTGATCAAAATTCCTGCAGGCAGGGAGTCGGGCTGTAGCGCAGCGGGTTAAGCGCAGGTGGCGCAAAGCACAAGGACCGGCATAATGATCCCAGTTCGAACTCCGGCTCCCCACCTGCAGGGGAGTCGCTTCACAGGCGGTGAAGCAGGTCTGCAGGTGTCTATCTTTCTCTCCCCCTCTCTGTCTTCCCCTCCTCTCTCCGTTTCTCTCTGTCCTATCCAACAACAATGACAACAACAATAATAACTACAACAATAAAACAACAAGGGCAACAAAAGGGAATAAATAAATAAAATTTTTTAAAAAATTAAAAAAAAATTCCTGCAGGCTTGGTGGGAGAAGAGAGGGAACAAGATTGATAAGCTGATTCTAAAATTCTAAGATCTAAAAGAAAATCTATAGGATTAAAAGTCAAGAACAGTTTTGAAAAAGTACGAAGTAGGAACTGTTACCCTGATTCCCAGATTTACTGTAGAGTTACAGTAATCAGAACTATAGAGGGCTCTGGATCCATGGAACATGATCCAGAAAGATCTGCCTTCTGATTTCTTTACAAAGGCGCCAAGGCAATTCCTTGCCTTCAACAAGTGACACTGAAACAGGAACCTCTGTGTCACTTTATGCTGCATTGGATTTAACTGATACAAATATATTACTGGCAGAAACCAAAAACTTCTAGATGGAAAAGTAGAAAATATTTGTTACTCTATGTTGGACAAAGATTTCTTAGGGCAGAAAAAGCACATATTGGCAAAGACAAGTGGTAGATTTCATCAAAAGTAAACCCCCCCAAAAGACAAAATGTCTGAAAAATAAGTGTCTAATATAAAGCATGTATCCAAAATACATAAAGAACTTGTATGATTCGAACATGAAAATGGCAACAGATTCTCATAGACCCAAGAAAGACAGCGAAGATAGATATAAAGCACGTGAAATGTAACTCTGGAAAGATAGCCTTCCACACCTGCTATAAGAAAGAAGATACAGCTGTCCTATGCAGTAGCTTCACAGATGACGGGAAAGGGCGAAAGTCAGCGTTTGACAAGCATCACAGTAATAATAGCTGGTACACGTAAGAATCGCCAAATGAATAATGACGTTAGTGTCATGAAAAACAGGCTGTCTACATAGTCTCAAATGGTCTCTCCAAGGGAGAGAAGTAGTAACATTGGTAGTGGAGGACAAAAGTTACTATTGGCAGTAAAGAGAAATCATTATCTTCTGTCTCCTGATACGGCACTCTGAAAAGGCATATTAATTCTGTGCCGTTTTTACCAAAATAACCTAATTTTAAGCACAAGTAAAGGGCACATGACTAAGAGGCCTCTTAAGATAAATGAGCAGTGTTCTGCAGTTGTCAGAAGCATGAAGCATGAAGGAATTCTCTGAGTGGAGCAGAGGGAGCAAGTATGACAGTTAAGCGGAATTCTGGATTAGAACCTGGACGGGGCCGGGGGATGTTGAAGTCTGCAGGTTATTGTGCTCATGTTAGTTACCTGGCCTTGATCAGGGCAGTGGAGTTATGGCAGTCATGCCAGTACTTGGGGAAACTGGATCAGGGCTGTGCTGCTACTCTGTTAATTTTGCAGGTTTTTAAGTGTGGTGGTCTTTTTTCTCATAGCAATGTAACGCCACTCTTAAGTAATTATTAATCAGGAGAAACACGTGCCTGTTGCTGACCTGTTCTCTGACTGAATTCTCGACACTTTGTTTTGGCATCTTACTGTGTATCTCTGGGCTGTCCCCTCCCCTTCCTGAGGTACGATGATATCTATGCTGTGGCATTACTCCCCCTCCCCCATTGCTTTTTACAGGATATTCATTTTGTTTTAAAATTTCAAACATAGAAATGTGCTGGAAGTTCCTTTTTTTTTTTTTTTCTTTCCCCACTACACAAAACTCATGGACAAAATTTTCTAAGCTTTATAGGAAGCCTAGTTTGTCAGAACTATCTTATGTGGCGAGCCAAAGCAAAAGTGAAAACTGATGGCCTCGAAAGCAGTGGGTTCTGTGGGCCTGCAGGTGAGGGGACTCACTTGTGGTAGGTGGTGCTCCTCTGGGCACACGGAGCCGGTTGGCAAAGCCTCCACCCAAACCCCACTGTGCCGGGGAGGATGTTGCATTCAAATCTGAGTACCCAAGGGGTCGATCGTCTGTGGTCTCCGTTTTCTTCCTCAGTGACTCAGAAGTGACTGCAGTTTTTACCATAGTATAAATCTTACTGTATTTTTTTGATCCTCTGCTTTTTTGCCTGCATCATCTCGTACCTCTATTGAGGGGGAATTCGTTAGTGATACGGTTTCAGGATCTTTGAGAATTCAGAAGTGTATTTCTGAAAGCTGCTTCATGTGTTCACTGGAGTCATTACTGCAGCTCTTTCCAAGACACCCAGTTTTCATGCAGCTACTGCGGACAATTATAAAACAACAAATAAATAAATTTTTCGTTTTGTTAGTGAGAGCCTTTCAAATTATTTCAAAACCTCTTATGGGGAACTTAGAGTACCAAATTAGAGAGACTAGTCTGGTGAATGCCCATGGCCCTTCACTCAGCTTCAGTTGTCAGTGTGGTTTTGTTTGTTTTTTGCCTCCAGGGTTATTGTTGGGGCTTGGTGCCTGTACACGAATCCATTGCTCCTGGCAGCCATTTTGTTGTTGCTGTTGCTGTTGACACTGTCGTTGTTGGACAAGACAAATTGAGAGGGGAGAGGAAGATAGAGGGGGAGAGAAAGACAGACACCTGAAGACCTGTTTCACTGCTTGTGAAGCAACGCCCCTGTAGATGGGGAGCCAGGGGCTCGAACCGGGATCCTTCCACTTCATGCTATTTGCACTTAACCAGGCCAGCATGGTTTTTAAATTACACGTCTCTGACTATTTTACACCTGCTTAGAATGGCATGTTTTTCTCTTGGCAGTAGCCAGTTGTTTTGTTTTTAAGGGAAAGAATGACATGGTTAAGATGGACTGACCCAGGTTCTGTCCTGCGTGGTTCTGATTAGGGGAAAGTAGTGGCACTGATTCCTGTGGAGAGAGAGAGAGAGAGAGAGAGAGAGATAGAGATATTAATAGTGGGTTACAAGATTCTAAGGTTACAGTGTATAGTTCCATACCAGTTCACCATTAGAGTTCTGTCTCTCCCGAAGATCACCACCACAGTTCTCACAAGTCTTAGAGACAGTTTTCTTGCTACCTGTGGAGTTAAATTCACCATAACTCACTGATGGTCAGAAGTAGAATCTGAGTTTTTAGTTGAATTTTGCACCTCAGAGTTAATATTGATTATAAAACCATAGATTATGATTAGGAAGAAAAAATATTTGAAGGGCCAGGTGATGGTGTACCTGGCTGAGTGAACATATTACTGTGTGCAAGGACCTAGGTTCAAGCGCCTGTCCCACCTGCCCGGGAAAGCTCCACAAGTGGTGAAACAGGGTTCCAGGTATCTCTCTGTCTCTTTCTCTGTCTGCCCCTCCCCTGTCAATTTATATTTGTCTCTATCCAATGATAAATAAAAATTTTTTTAAATGATCACTGATCCTATTAGTATTCATAATAATTACATGCACTATAATAAACTTTTTAGATATAGTATTACATGTAGAAAAATTCAGATTGTACCAAATGATCTATAACAAAAGAAAAATACTCTTTTCTACTTCCCACCACTTGGTGCCCCCGTCTCCCCAATAACCCCAGTGTGTTCTTCAGAGCCATCGACCATTGCCAGTGTCTGCTATACTCTTGAAGGCATAGTCTAGATTTTGTTGTGTCTCCGTTGTACGGTAGGAAAGATGGGGCTGGAGATCCTGCAGCTTACATGAGATGTCTCTCCTTCATTATCTGTCTTCTCACAGTAAGACTCAGCAGACTTTTCAGCAGGAACCTTGGAGGCAAGGAGAAAGTAGGATAGCATAGCCATGGTGTTAAAAGATAATAACTGCCAGCCACTAATACTCTACCTTACGAGACTACCATTTCAACAAGATCCATTCCAGATGTGCAAACACTGGAGGAGTTTGCCACTGCCAGGCCTAGCTTGCAAGAGTAATTGAAAGGAGTGCTGTAGAACAGTGAGGAGCGTCAACTCTCAGCAAGGTGAACACAGTAAAACAGACCCAGAAACACAGACCATTGTATAGAATGTGAAAGGGGAGGAAGAGACAGATAAGCACAGTTTAAGCAAATGATGGGGAGTCACAAATCATTTTTCAAAAAGACTCAGATGTAGAAAGTGATCACTATGGAAAACCATCCCCATAGAGTGGCAGATAGAGGAAGACTGGAGAAGAAACAAAACTCAGGAGCAACAGAAGAAGTAAAAGTTGGAGCCAGGCGGTAATGCACCTGGTCAAGCACACACATCGCTGTGCAAAAGAACCCAGGCTCAAGCCCCTGGTCCCCACCTGCAGAGGCAAAGCTTCAGAAGTGGTGAAGCAGGGCTGTAGGTTTCTTTCTGTCTCTCTTCCCCCCTCAACTTCTCTCTGTCTCTATCCAATAATAACTAAATAAGTTTTAAAAAACAAAAAAGAAAGAAAAGAAGCAAGAAGCGTCATTGTATAATGATCAAAGGATCAATCCAGCAGGAAGCTGTAACTGTCATCAATGTATGTACCCAACATGGGAACATCTAAGTTCACAAAACAAGTTCGAACTGACCTCGTGAAACACACTGACAGCAACACAATAACAGTAGATCTCAACACACCACTGTGCCAAGGGCCAGATCATCAGGACAGAAAAACAGAACAAAAACCAGTTTTATCTGCTTTCTTGTCACTCCTTGGGAGAAAAGCTGGTCCTGTCTTTGACGTCTTCATTCTCTTTCAACTTGGACTTTGCTAACAGTAAATTTTTCTACTTACTCAAATTAGCGTAGTCTTAGAGTAGATCATTTACTTGCAGTTTGCTGCCTCTTCATACTTCCTCTTTAAAAAGGCTTTCTCTTTCTGCTGTGCACTTGTTGCTATTAAATGTAGTAAGTCCAGCCTTCCTTCTGGACTTTGCGTCTGCTTTGGTGATCTCACATCTGGTCATCGCTCTGCTTAGGTCCCCAATTTCAGCCACTTTGTGGCTCCACTGGCTCCTTCTGATTCTCTTGCCAATCTAAAACACTGCTTCCAGAATGCTTCACACTCACTGCCTCTGCCTTGAACAATCGCTCTGCTTCAGGAGGCAGTCACAGTAGACGGGGCATCCAGGTGAAGGACACAGTTCAACTGTCGTTTTTTAATTTATATCATATATAAATACTTATAATGATGCTTATAAATACTCTTATTTATTTTACCAGAGTACTGTTCAGCTCTGGGTTATAGTGGTGCAGGGGGCTGACTCCGGGACCTCGGAGCATCAGGCGTGAGTCTGCATAGTCATTATGCTATCTCCCCAGCTCTCAACTGTTTCTTGTCCCTCCATAATTTAGTCCTCCTTCATGACCCACCCTCATTAGCATCGATATTTAATCTCCTGCTGGCCACCTCTTCCATGAAAGCAGAACTTCTTTGTTCTCTCTCAAACTTGATGCCACCATCAGATCTGTGAAGACCTGCAGGTAATGTGCAGAGTTAATGAATAGAGAGCTGCATGCTTAGTGCTGTGGGGCTATTTAAATTTTTGATAAAACACTTTTTCTCTCATTGCAGAATTTCTCCTGACTCCTGCTTAGATTCTTAGGTGCAAATGTTTATTTACGTAGTGGCAGTGGAGATTTCCAGCTGTCTTCAGAGGTAGTTAGCTTCATTCAGTGTCTCTGAACTACAGCTAATTGAGCCTCTCTCCTTAACTGCCATGACAGAGACCAAGCCTCAGGTGTTTCCTGTACAAGCTCAGGAGGCCAGAAGTTCATGACTAATCACGAAAGCACTACAGACCACCAGGCAAGCTCTATAGTTGTAGAGGGGGCCAGTCCATGACCTTCTTAACTGTTATCCTATTTTAAATATTACTGCAAATAAAAAAGATCGCAGGGGAGGGGCAGTACCAATTGTGCTTTTTTCCAAAACCAGTTCATCAGTTATTTACCTTTCAAGCAATTAACATAATTACCATTATGCTAAAAAGTAATTTTGGAAAGTTCTGCCCTGAGCTCTTATGACTCCACCGGGACAGTTTTAGTTGGGACTTATCTTTTTGATGAAAGCCTAATTGCAATTTTGGCTTTGTGCACACAAACAGAAGCAGCTAATTGTTTAGGCAAATAGCAGATTAATTTAAATATGCATCCCTAATAAAACAAAAATGGTATCCATTATGGTCCTTGTTCCCATGACGAGGAATATAAATATTCTGTGCAAGTACCATTAGGCGGAGGTCTTAAGGATTGTCGACATTATTTCACAGTGGTAGCACTTTCCGGATACCGAGTAATCTTTACAAAAGCTAACATAAATCAGTTTAAACTCATTTAGATCCCATTTCCACTATGTGCAGTTTCATTACCACACTCTGGCAGGCCTCCTTTGGGAGGTTGGAGGGGCCTGCCGCAAACTGGCATGGGTGCCCATCCGCAGCTGCTGAACACGCTTTATGTCTCCTCAAAAGACTGGCCATCGTTACTCATGTCATCGTTAATGGCAGTTCCAGTCTGGGGTGAACTCGGGCGTTCCTTCAGCCCTGCTGCCACTTGTCGAGGTGGAGGTCTTGAACCCAGGAAGCAGGTGGGACCGCCAAGTCCACTCCTGCCTCCTCTATTGTCCCTTTCTAGATTTCTTAGAGATAACCCTTTCTCTTACACATCTTCACTCTTTCCATAATGCTCATGCATGAAACAGTGTTGTGATCCCGGCGCTAGTTCAGAGTGAAGCACCTTTGATCCAACAGTTGAGGTTTGACCGTGGAGACAGGCAGGCACCTGCTCTCTTCTCCGGTTCCCAGTGTGGGGCGGAGAGGGCCGCAGGCTCCGCTCGCAGGGATTATGCCCTGTGCGAAGACTGGTGGCAACGGCCTGTTCTAGACACCGCTGCTGAGCAGCTGCACAAAGCCTGCCTTTGCTCAGCCCAGGCACAGTCTCTTGTTCCACCTGTCCTGTCCTCGCACACAGGGTAAGTGTAGCAGCCCCCTTTTGGGGTGTCTTCTTGCTCTGTGGTGTCTTTCCATCCCCTGTAGATTTGGGCATCTGAGTATCTGGGTATTTGAGTCTTTTGACTTCATCTGTTTGCTACTGATTCATGGACTAGAAGGAGGTGGGTGGGCCTCAGCCTTTCAGACTCAGTGGGACGCTTTGAGTGGAGTGGCATCAAGAGAAGCTGGGGGGACAGAGGGAAGCAGAGATGAGGGCAGTGGTGCCTACAGGAGATACACTGCATGGTTCTACATGGTTCTACTTCTGGTCCTGATTCTTTGGGTTCTTCTTAAATCCCATGAAACAGCCCTAATTCCTCTCTAGTCAGCTTTCCTTTCGTATTCAAGTCCGTCTCATGGATTTCTCATGTTTGTTATAACCAATTTTTTTTTTGCTAAAACTTACCAAGACCAGCATTCAGTAAACCATAATTAAGGTTCAGCCACTTTGAGTGATCTTAGTTTACTTATAGTGACCATCATAGAAAAAGGGCAGAACCCTGCTACTCTCTGAGTCTACTCAGTAACAAGAGCCAAATCCATCTACCGCTGTGTCTGGGATATGAAAAACATGGCCTTTAAAATAAAGTTACATCAAATAAAAAATAATCACCTGCTGCAGAAGTGCATCTGTTGTGTTCTGACAGCCCCAGACCAGTTCTTCCTTAATGCCATGCAATGGTGTGGGCTCAGGGAACTTGAGATATCTAGGGAAGTTAACTGCTCCCTGGCAGAAGGGGACTTAAATAGGGTGAAAAAGTAAAACCTGGGGAGTCGGGCGGTAGTGCAGCGGGTTAAGTGCACATGGTGCAAAGCTCAAGGACCGGTCTAAGGATCCTGGTTCGAGCCCCCAGCTCCCCACCTGCAGGGAGTTCACTTCACAAGTGGTGAAGCAGGTCTGCAGGTGTCTGTCTGTCTCTGCCCCTCTCTGTCTTCCCCTCCTCTCCCCATTTTTCTCTGTTCTGTCCAATAACAAAGACAACAATAATAAATATAACAATGAAATACAAGGGCAACAAAAGGGAATAAATAAATATTTTTTTAATCTTTTTTTAAAAAAAGTAGAACCTGTGTTTTGTCTCATTGCACTGTTTTTATGTTGTATAAAGTATATTTACTTAAGGTGTTAGTCAGTGTTTCTCTCCAGTGTGGGTTATGTGAGGCTTGCGACCATGTCTTTTCTACCTGCCCCAGTGGAAAATGCTTAGCAGATGTCCTGGAATATCATCTCTGTGCAATTAGGAGCTCTTCCCTGTCTCGCTACTACAGTTTCTCCATTGTCTGGAGTAGGAACTGTCCCAGAACAGGGCCTCAATAAATACCTGCCAGTGTCTTCCTGCCTTGGTGCCTTTTTGGCTAAATATTGACATTGAAATAGAGCATTTGCCTTCTTATAATTCATTTACCCACTGTTCAAGCCCCCTGCATTTTGAGGTTATAAAAAATAGCCAAGGTATTACTTAGTTAACTAATAGCTTGACCATTTATAAAACTTTCAGATGACTTACTATGAAAGTGTGATTCAAACTTCCTTCCCTATGAGCTCCTGTGTCAGTTCCAGATCACTTTGCTGGTGGCAATTCAGTTACAAAATGAAATCATTAGTCTTCTTGGCAACAAAGTCTGCATGGTTTAATAATGTTAAAAGTGGAAGTGAATGAGCACTAGAAGTGATTATTACATGGGTATAAATTGCCTTTATCTTATTATTTAAGCCTCTTTGAAAGGTAATTGCCTGCTTGTGCAAAAATATTAACAATGTAGATAGGACTTATTACAATATGTAGAAGAAATTTTTTTTAAAAAAGTATGGCAACAGTAACACAAAGGAGAGGGGCTGGGGCTGGGTGGGGGGAGTGCCAGCCCCCTGCTGTAGAGTTCTCGTGCTGTGTGTGAAGTGGTGTGAAAGCACGGTAATGCAGACTCCTTCAAGTTATAGACGTATGTTAAAATCCTAAGACAGTCAATAGAAAAACACAACAACCATTGTGACTAATAAGCCAGCAAAGGAATTAAGATGAAACAAACACACAATCCAAATGATCCAAAAAGTGGCATGAAGGAAAAGGGGGGAGTGGTAGTGAGGGAAAGGAAAAAAGGGGTGGGGGGTGGGGGTGAGGAGAAGCAAAGAGCCAGGGGCACAAATAGGAAGCAAATGGTACAGTAGTGTAAATCCATCCTCTTCAGTGGCCACATTAAGTATAGTCTCAGTACCTCAATCAAAAGCAAGACCACCTATCTGTTCTACAGGAAGTCCACTTTGCAGTATAAAGACACAGGGAGAAAGAACAGAACAGTAGGTGTTAATCTTGACACTCATCCAGACAAAGCTGGATTTTAGATTTCAGAGTCAAAACTATACCCAGGGATAAGGGTCAGTTACTTAAGAAGCCATCGCAGTCCTAAATGCTTATGCACCGCTGGCCTCTTTGGAGAACTGTGCACATGGAAGTGACCCTCCCCACCCCCGCTGCAAGTGGGGATGTACTCAGGCTGTGTGCTTAACAGTGGCAGTAGAGAAAATGGACAAAGATGACAGCATAACAGGGTTCAGAGGAGAAGGCTGTGACCATCAAATTGATGGCACCCTAGAAGTATGCTGCTGCTGTTGTTGTTTTTCTAACATTCACTTTTTTATATATTTATTTATTTTACCTTTTGTTGCCCTTGTTTTTCATAGTTGTTGTAGTTATTATTGTTGTTGTTATTGATGTCATTTGTTGTTGTTGGATAGGACAGAGAAATGGAGAGAGGAGGGGAAGACGGGGGCGGGGAGAGAAAGATAGACACCTGCAGACCTGCTTCACCGCCTGTGAGGCAAACCCCCTACAGGTGGGGAGCCGGGGGCTCGAACCCAGATCCTCATGCAGGTCCTTGCACTTTGCGCCACGTGCGCTTACTCCGCTGCACTACCACCCGACTCCCGGAATGTATGTTTTTATAAAGACCCCCCTGAGCCTGTGAACTCAACCTTGCAGTGAAGGATCTTTATTGCATACAGTTATGTTGGGGGAGGTGATGCCAGTAAAACCAATACTTGATTAATAGTGAAAAATGTGTGTATAGATAAACTCCATGTGTGCTTAGTGTGAGCAGGAACTGAATGACTTCCACACTTGGCAGAATGCAGGGAGAGTCTGATGGTGTCTGTCAGTTACTCGTCGGTCTCCAGTGGTTTTACGAAGCCGCTCATTGTGCATTCTAAACCCTCCTCACCATGGACAAGTGGTTTGGGACCAGCTGGTTAACAACAACTCCCCACTTCTGCTGCTTCTCCCTGTAAAACGAGTGGTGGTGCTTGTCCCAAGGTGGAGGTGAGCTCTCCAGAGACGAGATAAACACATGGTCTAAACGCTCAAGAGATTTGTGCAAATAGCAGCTTTTACCTCTCTCTAGTGTTTAGCGTGATGTCTGCAAGCAGATGCAACGCGGAGCACTCAGGGGCGCGTCTTGGGAAGTGTTTACTTGAGTCTGGCACCTTAGACCACTCGGCCATCCTGACACACTGGGGGGCAAGGCTCGGAATGCTCCCATCTCCTGCTTCACGTGTAGAGCCTCTGGCATCTTCAGCAGGGTATCTGTTTCCTCTCTGCCGGGAGTATTTACGGGGGGGGGGGGCGGGGGGGGTGCTGTAGAGCCTTTGCTATCTGCTCCCGCTCCCCCGAGTTTATCATCATTCTTTGACAAGTGCACAGTTTTACTTCTGAAGCTGTCACCTGCTTTTAATCATAATCACCTACTTAGCCTGCTGATAGCTTGAAAGTCTTGCAAAGCAGCCTAAATATATTGTTTTCCTCCGACTCTCTGTGTTTCTATAGTGCTGATTGGTATTTGAAAGTATGATCCTAAGTTCAAAGCACTTACTATTTAGAAACAAAGTGCAAGGGGGCTGGGTGGCGGTGCACCTGGCTAAGTGCACTCAGACCCGGGTTCAAGCCCTCTCCTCGAGTGGTAAAACGTAACTGTGCTGGAGATGTCTGTCTCCCCCTTCCCTCTCAATTTCTCTCTATCCAAATTCATAATTAAAGATATTTAAAAGAAGACACAGTCTGGACTAGGTGGTGGTGCACCTGGTGTGTACATGTCACAGTGTGCAATGCTCCCAGCCCCCACCTGCAGGAGGAAAGAAAGCCTCATGAGTGGTGAAGTAAGTGCGAGTGCGGGTGTCTCTGTCCCTCTGTCCCTCGTCCTCTCTATGTGCCGCCTCCCTCTCAATTTCCGGCTGTCTCTACCCAACAAATAAATAAATAAAAATAAAAACATTGTTTTAAATAGACAAAGTTGAGTTAAAAAAAAGAAAAACAGATCCTTAAGGGGGGAAAAAGTCAGGTTTTATCTATTTCTAATCTGTTTGAGATAACAAGAATTTATAGAAAATGCTGGACTCTCTAGGTGAACAGCAGAGCAGAAATCAGTGTCACCAAAAGATTAAATGTGCTTTAGTGCACGGTTGGTAGTGTAACATACTTTAAAACAGAAGTGAAAACAATTGGTCTGTCTCTGCATTTTGTATAGTTTATCTCCTTTAATCTGTGTGGCTGATAGTGTTATCTCTAGTTTTACAGACATGGGTCTTGGGCGCCTGGCTATTAATTAACTTGCCCAAGGCCATCAGCTAGCAGGTGGCAGAGCTGAGCTCAAAGCAAGTAGCAGCAGACTGTATTATCACCACAGACTTTTTCTTTTTCTCAGTGAATTTTGAAAAACAAAACCGGGTGGAATTGGAATGGCACCTTATCTGACATGCTCAGAAAGTAACCATTCTCTTGGGTGAATCTTAGAGTGCAAAGGAATTGCTTAGTAGGGAGAAATCATGGGAATGGCTTGGTAAGACAGAAAGAATAAGCGACATCCCAAACACGAGAATGTCTGTATTTTTTGACAGGAGAGCGTAGGGCCCTGCAGACCGCTGGCTCTCGAGCCAGAGCACACAGCCCCAGAGTGTCTGTTGCCTGAGAGTCTGCATTTCTGGTGAGTACCCAGGTGATGCTCATGCTGCTAGCCCAGGAACTGGGTGTCACTCCTGCAGGCAGTTTGAGAAAGGTGGAGACACACCGCCAGTGTGCATACATTCATCTGGGTGGGACATTCAGGGGCTGGGGCATGGGGACTTGCCCCACAGATGCGGTCTGGTCAAACTCAGACCTCAGAGCAACAGACAAGCAGCTAAAAAGCGCCGCTGTTCACAGCACATAGAGGTGGGTGGCGGTGGGGATGTAAATAGACCTGTGAGGCACAGCTGGCGTGCAGGCTTCAAGGCTGTGTGCAGCCAGCGGAGCGATGGTCTAGGACAGCCCTGACGCGTAGCAGAGGCTCGCTAACCAGATCACAGCTGCTCAGCCATTGAGATGCAGTTCTGTTCTTCCAACGTCTGTCTCAGAAAAAAATAATTTCAAAGAGCGTCTTTTAGTTAAATTTCAGAATACAAAAAGGGATGAAGTATACATTTTCTTCCTCTTGTCCTTTTCCCCTGGTTCCTTTCCTCAGAGAGCAAATGGTATGAACCATTTCTCTACCTCTCTCTCCCCGTTCCCTCTCAATTTCTTTCTCTCTCTACCCAAAACTAAAAAGTGTTTTATGAAGTCTTTCAGCTTGATCAGTTAGATTAATGAAAGTGGTATTTTCGTTTTTCTAATTGTGGGTGAAGTGTGTGTGTGTGTGTGTGTGTGTGTGTGTGTGTGTGTGTTTTGCCAACAGGCTTATCACTGGGGCTTGGTACCAGCACCACAAATCCAGCACTGTTTCCGGTGGCCATTTTTTCCTTTTCCTTGTTTCTTTCATCTATATAGTCTCTCTCTCTCTCTCTCTTTTTCTCCCCCCCCCCCCTCGTTGGCAAGGACAGAGAAATTGAGAGGGGAGGAGAGAGAAAGATGGACACTGTTAGACCTGCTTCACCACTCCTGAAGTGTCCCTCCTACAGGTGGGGAGCAGGGACTTGAACCCTGGTCCTTGCACATAGTAATGTGTGCACTTAGCCCAGTGTGCCCCCACCCAGCCCCTGTGGGCGAAGTTTTATATCTTTTCCCCACGTTGATGTGTCTGATGTACTTATTTTTCCATAAGCAACATACTCATATTCTTTGTTCACTTCTAAATATATTTTTTTCTTACTGAATCTCAGAAACCTCTTAAATATTAAGGAATAGATTTCATAAAATCATACATAGTAAGTGAATTAAAAGTTGTTACCTACTTTGTTTTATGTTTCTCTCTTTAGGATTTCTTAACATTTGGGACCTACGGGCTGGGAAGTACCCTACTCACCGTTTTGAACATGATGCAAGAATACAGGCACTGGCCCTCAGCAAGCAAGATGCAACTATTGCCACCGCCTCTGCATTTGACGTCGTGATGCTGGGCCCCAATGAAGAGGGGTATTGGCAGATCACTGCAGAATTTGAAGTTCAGAAACTGGTGAGCTTTTTAACTCTGGTCACTTTGCTCTTCATTCTTAGACCCTGGGTCCAGCTTAGTAGAGAATGCTGGCAGCTCACACTCGGCCAGGACTTCCTGTGGGCCTTAATCCACACAGCTCCCAGCAGTCTTGTGACATAGGCAGTGCTGGCGTTTTCCCCATCTACCAGGAAATGAGGGGATCTTTGACCAGTGGATGGACTTGCCATAGTTACAGAGGCAAGGCATGATTCAGACAGGAGGATGGACGTCAGGACTAGAGCTCCTCCCCACTGTGGTCCCAGCCTCCTTTGCACTAACAGGACCTCACCCCTGCAGGCCTGTCATCGAAGTGAAAATGAATCCCATGATGGCAGCCCATGTGGCAAGGAGGTTTCCATCCTATCCTTTCCCCATCCCAAGATTGTTCTCCCCTGGAATTAAGGGTAACTCCTGAGTGAAGATGGACTTGCCTGAGTGGTAACTGGCCAGCCCTGCCCAGGGCACCATGTGTGCACCTGAGCTGCCTTCAGAGCTGTTGACATCAGAGCTTCTCTCTGAGTTCAGGTGTCTGTGAGCCTCTTTTTGTGTGGAAGGAGGCGATTTGGGGGCTAAAGGAAGAGCTCAAATCAGTCTGTGCTGAATTTGGGTTTAGTTTAAACAAACTTGACTTTGGCACTAGTAGGAGAGCAAACAGAGAAGCCAACACTGAAAAATAAGCTGATGCCCTGACCTGGATCAAGTCCCATTCTGTTCCCTTTTCTTTTGGCGGGAAGCCTGTTAGACTTGAATAGCTGGAAACCCCTTGTGTCTCTGCTTCACCTCCGTAAGCTTCTGTCTCATTAATGATCAGTCTCTGCAGTTGGGCATGTGACCGCTAGCTCATTCTCACCAAAGGACCTGATGTTGTCAGCTTATCTTGAGGGCTTGTTTATTTTTCGTAGGTGCAACAGTGCCATATTTCTGTTTGTTCTCCAAACTACCATGTGGTTTGGTCTCTGACTAGAGAACTCTATAGTCTTCCAGTAGCTCCATGAACTCGGCTACCTAAGATGTGAATCCCTGTGTAAAGTGCAAATCCTGCCTTGGCAGGAAGTTGACATCCTGGCACGGACTGGAAGCTTTCTGCAGTCGTTAACGGCTCCAGAGGCACAGCCGCTGTCAGTCTGAGCCTCCTGACCTGTCAGAAATCCACCGTTAAGATGAAGCGAAATAATGAGAGAAAGAGAGAGGAAGCAACCAGCCATTACCAGAGGCATTTGTGGTGACACATTTGTATTTTCTCACCCGGATGAAGCGTTGCCACAGAAGGTGCTGTCACCGAGAAAGATGCTCCCGGCCCATAGAGCTGGACCGTTTGTGCCTTCCCCAGCTAGGTGCCCCAAATTGCAGTGGCAGCGTTCCTGGGTTTGTGATGCCAGCCTAGAACACCCATCCTTTGTGATAGCCCTTGGCTTTGGACACGGGGGCTGCTGCTCACAGTGTTGGACCACAGCTTAGCCGGTGTCAGTGTTTACTCACTCTCGGGCTTCCATGGACAGTCCACAGATTGAGGGGGAAGTTTCACAAGCAGTGAAACAGGTTTTCAGGTGTCTTTCTCTCTCCTTCCCTATATCCCCCTCCCCTCTCAGCTTTTCTTTATCCTACCCAATAAGAAAGAAAGAAAGATGATCATCAGGAGCAGTGGATTCATAGTGATAGTCCTGGAGGCAAAAAAAAAAAAAAAAAGTTGGGCCAATAACCCATAGAATTTAAGTAACTGGGATCTGTCACCACGTCCCTCTCCCCTTCCTGCCCAGCCTCTCGCCAGATTACATTGACCTTTACTAATACTGCAGGTGAAATTTACTTATTAGTGAATTTTCATTTTGTATTTCTGTTTTTAGTGTGTTTCTTTGATGATGAGCATTTTCTCATTTGTGTAAGAACTCTCAGTGCCTTGGAAGTCGGGCGGTAGCACACCGGGTTAAGCGCACGTGGCGCAAAGAGCAAGGACCAGCATAAGGATCCCGGTTCGAGCCCCTGGCTCCCCACCTGCAGGGGAGTCGCTTCACAGGTGGTGAAGCAGGTCTGCAGGTGTCTATCTTTCTCTCCCTCTCTCTGTCTTCCCCATCTCCCTCCATTTCTGTCTGTCCTATCCAACGACAACATCAGTAATAACTACAACAATAAAACAAGGACAACAAAAGGGAATAAATAAATAAATATAAAATTTTTTTTAAAAAAGAACTCTCAGTGCCTTATTTCCTGTGTACAGTCCTTTTACCTGTCTTTTGTTGATCTTCTCATTGATGTGTAGGAGGAATTGATATATTTTTACCTGATCAGGAAGAATTGTAGATAGGATCTTAAGAACTAAAGAAAGTCTTTAACTTTTTAACAGGTTGACTACCTTGAAATAGTTCCAGATACTGGAAGGTACCCCGTGGCAGTGGCTACCGCTGGCGATCTGGTCTACCTGCTGAAAGCGGAGGACTCCGCCAGGACCCTGCACTACGTCTACGGCCAGCCGGTCACCTGTCTCGACGTTTCAGCCAGCCAGGCCGCTTTCGGTGTGAAGAGTCTGGGCTGGGTGTATGAAGGAAACAAGGTACAGAAACCACGAGATGTGCAGTTACCAAACCGAACCCAAACGAAACTATTGATGGGTTCTTCCACAGGGCGATTTAAAAGTTAAAAGGAACTTACCACTATCCATGTGGGGAAACTATTTAGGCATTTCAGAGAGGGAAGGTAACTGTTCTGTCTCCTCCTTTTCCACAATCCCATTCCAATCCACTATTCACATTTTTCAGATATCCAAATAGAAAGTTTTAAGACGTATTATACACTTGTAAAAGCACATCTCTGTGGAAATGGGGTCATAGTACACATGCTGTTGTGTACATAACGTGTTTATTTCGTCTATGTTGAAGAGCGCTGCATGTCAGCGTGTACCAGACATGCTCTCCCTGGGACCCCAGCAGATGCTCAAAACTGGTTTTCTGCTTATGCAGCTCCCTCGCCGATGGCTGCCGAGGTATCACTCACTGCCTTATGTACACACAGCGAGCTGCAGTGCCGTGTGGCACAGCTGAGCTGCACCCCCAGCAGCCACGCTGCTCAGTCAGAGTAGAAGATGCTGATGGGCATTGCCAAGTCTCCTCTAAAAAAGCTGCCTCCTCATCTGCGCTCTTGCTGACAGTACATAGACTCTTGGCCTGATGACTATTTTATTCACAATCACTACCTGGCATCCTACTGTCCTGACTTTAGGCCAAGTACTCAGTCTGAAATGTTTTAAAACTGACCTCTAGAACTTTTCTCCTCCTCCTCCTCCTTCTTCTTTTCCTTCTTCTCCTCCTCCTCCTCCTTTTCCTTCTTCTCCTTCTCCTCCTCCTCCTTCTTCCTCTTCTTCCTCTTCCTCCTCTTCCTCTTCTTCTTCTTATGCAATGGGGGGGGGGGGTAAAGTTTGAGTTGGCCAGTTCTTGGCCTTAATGGAAGGACGGAGGGACTCATGTAAGGCAGTGGTTCCTTCTTCCTT
Organism: Erinaceus europaeus; assembly: GCF_950295315.1. Lineage (NCBI taxonomy): Eukaryota > Metazoa > Chordata > Mammalia > Eulipotyphla > Erinaceidae > Erinaceus > Erinaceus europaeus. Next base: position 9,127,549 of record NC_080167.1, on the reverse strand, counting down.
CCCCCAAGGAAGCAAAGAAACCCTTTTCCACAACGTGGTGCTGTGGGCTGGAGAAGAGCCAGGCTCTGGGCTTCTGTACTTTGTGGTCTAGAAGGTCCTGTCTCTCTCTGACTCTTCTGAGCGAATTGTTTGTACAGTGAGACAATCATAATGACTGTATGAGAGAAACCAGTCACAGAGATGGTTCAGCACAGAATCAGATTTTGAGCCTGATTTAGATAGGCATGCAAGCAGACGCTTTTAGAGGGAGGTGAAGGGGGTTCCTCTCTGATGTTCTATTCCAGTTCCAGCTTAACTTCCTATTACCCTGAACCTCCTTAAGCAGGCTGAGCTCCTCATTTGTAAGAGAGAGTTCTTGCCTACCTGCTTCATTGTCTTGGAGGATAAAATGAAAACATGCCTGCAAAGCGTTTGGTGTGAGAAGTGGCCGTCCATCACTCCCTGTGGACTTCCTGTTACCTCTGTCCCTCATGGTCTGGTGCTGGTGTGGTATTCACAAGGTGTTTCCCCGAGTGTGAGGTCTTATCTCTATGCAGCTGTTCATTGACTTTATACCTCAGTGCTCAAAGAATTACAGTCCGCAGGATTCCAGTGATCTGTTCTTCACCTAGTAAGATACGCCAAGCAGCAGAGAGAACAAGTTGCTTACTGCAGATAGGACTGTTGTCTGGGGGCCTGTTTGTTGGCTGCAAAGTCTGTGAGGAGGTAAATCCTGTGGTTCCTTTGCCTGGGAAGTGAGGGAGGCCACTGGTTTCCTTTTGTGGACTTTGAAAAAACTTGTTCAGTCCTCAATGAGCTCATATATTGAGAGAGGAGAGGTTCCTTGCTTTCTAGTTTTTCATCCATTAGGCTCTACACCTGGGTCATCTCATTTATTTCTCCGTTCTCAGTGTAGTGATGTGATTATCATATCTAATACTAGCCTAGGTTAAATGTTTCATATTTTAAATTAATTTTTTATCTGGCAGGTCCTATTTCCTTTTGACTGATCTAAGTGGGTTATTTCTACAGTAATACAACCATAGTGGGTATATTTGAGAAAATGCATAAGGGGATAGTTCCACTGAAAATTAGAAAGGGGGGTCGGGCAGTAGTGCAGCAGGTTAAACACACATGGACCAGCGTAAGGATCCCAGTTTGAGCCCCCGGCTCCCCACCTGCAGGGGGGGTCACTTCACAGGCGGTGAAGCAGGTCTGTAGGTGTCTGTCTTTCTCTCCCTTTCTCTGTCTTCCCCTTTCTCCATTTTCTCTCTGTCCTATCTGGCAACAACATCATCAGTAACAACAATAATCACGACAATGATAAAAACAAGGGCAACAGAAAAAAAAAAAAGGAAAATAAATTTAAAAAAATATGTTAAGAAAAAGAAAATTAGAAAGGAAGCCTGCTTTGGATATTGATGACAGTGGGCAGCTTTTCTGAGTGACTCTGAACATTTCCAGCCAAACTAAAATCCTTAAAAGGGTTACTTGATGAATAAACCAGCATTAGGAAATTTCAGATAAGAAGTTTGGAGTTCCCCTCAGGTAACTTGTTGCTTGGTGGTGTCCCTTGGGTTTAAAGCTGAGAGGAAGTAAATTTGCTCCCAGGATATGTTTAATTGTCTCTGCAGTCCGACGGTAGCATTTAGTGTGCAAACAGTAGCTGAATACACCACCAGCCATCAAACACTTGTGTGGGGGAGACTGGTGGTGGTTTTCCGGCATAAATACCACCCGCTGGAAGTGAGGGCAGCCAAGCTTTAGCTCTGAAACATTGCTTATTTTTGCAGAGGCCAGACTTCCCAGCTCATTGCGGTTTATAGATTTTCTGCTTCCTGAGATAAGCCTTTGTTTTTCAGACCTGGAGCTGCCCTGTAACTTGTTTGTGTGGCTCATGCTATGCCTTGGGTGACTCTGAGATTTAAGGACCGTCCTGCTAGCCCATAATGTGAAGTCGTTGCCCCCAAACAGCCCACGTGCGGCGTGCTCACTGCCGCTTTGCAGGTGGACGCTGAGCTTTGGCTGTAGCTGGACCTCGCCCTGGCAGCCTTGTCCTGGCACATTCGTGGGGCTGGTGTGGGACTAGCAGCAGCCGAGTTTGTCCAGAGCTGCATACCTTGTGTCGGTGTCTCTTGCCTTTCTGTGTAGGAGCCAGACGAAGGGTCCATGAGAACAGCGAGGTAGGTTTCTCCTTGTGTTCGTTTGTTCTAGATTCTTTATAGAAAACTGCGGGGGTAGTTAGCATAATGGTTATGTAAAGAGACTCTCATGCCTGAGGTTCCAAAGTCCCAGGTTCGATCTCCTGCACCACCATAAGGCAGAGCAGTGCTCTGGTTTAAAAAATAAATATAATTTTATTTTATTTGATAGGATAGAGAGGGCAAAGGGATAGAGAAGGAGAGACAGAGACACCTTAGTACTGCTTCACCGCTCCTGAAGTTTTTTCCCTACAGGTGGGGACCAGGGGCTTGAACCTGGGTCCTTGTACATGGTAATACATGCACTTAACCAAGCACACCACTGCCCAGCCCCCCAGGTTTCTCCATCTGTACCTGACACAGAAATGGGGGATTCAGTTGCGCTCCATCAACGATTAGCTGTGACTGCAGCAGACGGCAGAATCCAAACAGCGGTATAGAGTTTTAGCCCAGAACTGGTGGAAGTAGCCCGGGGTGCCGCCTCTGTTTGGGCTGGAGAACATCCTTGCGCCCTGTGCTGACTGCACTAGCGTCATAGGTGCTCTGCACACCTGTCCACGCGTGAGTCTGCCCTCCAGCCCGCCATGTGTGCACCACAGGTTGTTACAGAGCGCCAGTCACATTCCTGGCACTGGGGTGTTAAAACATCACTAGGCACAGGTTTCAGCAAACTGCTACTAATCAGATAAGCTAGGTGTACTAACAAATGGAACTTTCCAAGGAAAGGACGCCGAGTGGTGTGGGGAGCATTCAGTGATGCCATGACTGTCGGCTTCATCTGCTGGTCCAGGCATTTACAGCATGGGAGGGGGGTTTCAAAGAAAGGGTCAGTGTTGTGGTCCTTCTAGGCTTGCCTGTGCCCAGGGAGTCTCAGACTTTGGAATTTCAGAAGTTAAAATTAGGGCCACACTTGGGTTTGCCAGTATTTTCTTTGGATAAATCATATAATGGAGAAGGAGAAGGGGAAGGAAGGAAGGAAGGAAGAAAGGAAGGAAGGAAGGGAGGGAGGGAGGGAGGGAAAGAAAAGGACTATTACCTATGTTCATCCTTAAAAGACCATACCTTCAAACATCTTCCAAAGCTGTTTGCTTTGACTAGGGAGTTGAGAAATCCACAGCTTTTTCCTTGAGCCGAATCAGTGTTGACACTTCCTTGTGTATTACTGCAGAAATGGTTTTGTGTACATAAGCAAATCAGTCATGCATGCCGTTGCCCCTACAAAGGCTGTACATGGAGATATAGTAAATGCTCAATAAATCTCCAGCAGAGTGTACATAGGTGCACTTTTGAGTGTTCCTTAATCATCTTGGTTAATCCGCTGTTCACAGAGGTTAGACCCCTCTCAGTCTTGTTGTCGTGATCAGGACTCAGTCCCCATGAATGTGTTGGTGTGTTAGCTTGTGATCTGGGCCCAGATTGCTCGCTCTAGAAGGAATGTCTTGGAAAGTGGTAGAGGGCAGTGCGTCCTGTACCCCCAGCATCTGCTCTCTCGTATGGACTCTACAGAGAGATGGCGGCAGTATGAGGCCAAAGCAATATTCAGAGATCTGCTTCACGCTGGCCTTCACCGGAATTGCTTTCTAACTGCTACCAAGGCGAGTGATTACCTGTCAGGGTCACTGGATTCACTTGGAAACAGCGCAGTGGGAGGACAGGCCCCTCAGGTCATCAGGTCACCATATGGGTGGAGAGAGCTGCCACTCACAGTGGTAGCTGCGCCCTTCTCAGCTTGCTTGAGACTGTCTGAGGGAGAGTCCATTGTCCTTTGAAGACAGTAAGCTGAGCTGCCTCTCTTCTGCAAAATGAGGAGTGTTGCACACAGGATCTCCGGGCTCTTGAACACCCACATGCTTTAGTTCTTTTGACTCAATGTTTCAGTGACTTAACCTTCCTCCTTCACTTGTAACAGTCGCGTTGAGCTGATCCACTGCTGAAGGCTACTAAGTGCCTTAGGACTTCTGAAGTGGCTGGGGAAGCCACCGCTCTTGTGTTATTTCTCTAACAAGATCTCTAACAAGATCTCTGAAGCCTTACTGTTGGCGGGAACGATTAGTGAGCAAATTGGTTTCCATCAGTTCCTGTGTCCTACAGGACGAGATGTATGTGGTGAAAGGGCTTCTCAGAAGCCTTTTGCTCTTGGATGAAAATGGATTCTTAAGTTTTGTATATTGATCATTCTTGAGCTCTTGAACTTCACGGACCTCAGTGGCCTTAAAGGTAAGCATGCTAAGTCACTGTGACTGTAAAAGGAAGAAAAAGCACCAGCAGTAACTGCTCCAGCCTCTCTCTTGATCATGCTGTCATGCAAGCACTGTGAACTCTGTTCCTGGAGTCCTTTGTGCCCGAACACCCATTTAAAATTAGTTTTATGCCTCATGTTTCCTGAACCTGTCAAAAATAACTTCCATCCATGAAAACATATTTATGAGACTGTATCATCTTTATTAATTCTCTTGCTGCCTGAATTAAATTCTGCTCTCTGAGGGTGGAGGGTTACAAGATAGAATTGCCTCAGTTAAGAGCATTATGTTGACAATGAGTCTCCTACCTCACAAAGGAAGAGAGAGATCCACTTAGGGCTCTTAGCATCACTCTCCGTCTCTGGACATATTTCCTAATTTAGTTCTGAAGTACTTGGCATTCTGTACGCGGCAGTACGCGGTGTGCATCCTAATCAGCGAGATGTGAGTGAAGTAATGCAGAAGGCCGGGCCCAAGAGACAGGGACATTTGCTTGGCGCTGCTGCCTCAGCTTACATCACACTGTAAAATAACTGCTAACATCTCTTAGGATAATCACTCCTGGGCGTGGATGTGAAAAGACTGTGACACATGTCCTGAGTTGAACTGTGCATCTGAGAGAGCTGGTGGGAGCAGAAATGCCTCACACCTGCCCCACACGGGGAATCCACTGCTTGTTCAAGCTCCCATCCCCGAGGAGAAGAAAAGCTTGGTGTTGCATAAGCGGGGTGGGCACTTGGCAGCTGCGTCTTTGGTTGTGAGAGAGCGCAGAGCACCTCTCAGCTCTGGTGTGTGCAGCACCTGGGACTGGGTCGGACGGGGAGCCACTGCCCCAGCCCAGGATGGACATCTTAAAACCGGGACTTCACAGAGCAAACATCTCATCTTACTGTGCTTCACTTTGTTCTTGGAGAAGTTTAGGAAAGTGTTTCCAGGGGCCAGTGTGGACTACTGAGTAATGCCCTCTCGGCTGCCGCACCGTTTCGTGAGCATGTAGCAAACACGGTCTCTAAGAAGTTCATGTGGAGAGAGGGAGGGAGGGAGAAAGTCAATGTATGGAGAAGTATTTTCAGCCAAGTCAGGGTCTAACCATTGGGGACTGAGCGAATGCATTGGAGGCAGGCCTCGGCTGAGTTACTTACACACCTTGGGTTCCCAGTTTGGAAACCAGGGGTAGTAGCTGGGAGAGGAGGGGTGTGCCCTACACATGACCGGTGCTTGGTACTCCTCCTCCACCTCTCACGCCCACTGGCCGTGAGGCCAGGCTGGAATTTGTCTGAAAAGCCCAGCTTGGGGTGGTCCAGGCAGAGGCCACAGACCTGGGACAGGGTCAGAGGAGGTCTGTAAGTCTGGGTGCCCGTGCCTTAGTGCTTACAGTGGTGGCGGTCAGGGTCTGTGGCTCTTTGCAAGACTTGTTTCCCCAGAATTGCCGTGAAAGAATGCCTGTACTGGGATGCTTTATTAGCGTTGCTGAGCCAGTGCAGTGAGCTGACGTGAGTGCCCACTCAGTCCACGTGAGAGCCTGAGATGTGAAGCCTCACTGAAGAGGGCAGGTGCTGGGCTTTCGTCTCCACTCACACTGACACAGCTTTCCTGTCTCAGTGGCAGTGGTGTGATTGTCCAGACTTTAAAACATCAGTAATTTGAGATTCTGAGCAAATTCACAAGGCCATCACCTTGACGTGTGTGATCTTCCCTGCCTTCTCTTTCACCTCTGGGATGAAACAGTCTTACCCAGAACCTTTCTAGTGATTTTCCTGACTGTTGATGTGGGACTTCCATTTTAGTTTGCCGTTCCACACTCAAGGGCATGCAAACTCGCATCAGCCTTTTTTTGGCGGGGGGGGCGGGGGGGGGAATTAATGTCTTACAGAAAATACAGTTATTGGTACATGTGCAAAATTTCTCAGGTTTCCTACAGAGCACCCCCAGCCTAGGTCCTCTGCTACCATCCTGCACCGGGACTTGAAAGACATCCCCCCCTTACTCCCCCCCCCCAAGTCCTTTACTTCGGCACCATACAGCAGACCCAGTTCAGACTTCACATTGTGTTTCCCTTTCTGGCTTATCTCACTTCACATGATTCCTTCAAGCTCTATCCAAGAGGAGGGGAAGAAGGTGAATTCATGTGGTCCGGGAGGTAGCACAGTGGATAAAGCATTGGACTCCCAAGCAGGAGGTCCCAAGTTCAGTCCCTGGCAGCACATGTACCAGAGTGATGTCTGGTTCTTTATCTCTCTCCTATCTTTCTCATGAATAAATAAAAGGTGATCATTTAAACAGGTGAGTAGTATTCATATGTATATATAACATATATAGACCACAACTTGCTCAGCCACTCACCTGTTGTTGGACACCTGGGTTGCCTCCAGGTTTTGGCTATTACAAATTGTGCTGCTGTGAACATAGATGTACACAGTTCTTTCTGGATGGGTGTGTTTGGCTTCTTGGGATATATCCCCAGGAGGAAAATTGCCTGGTCATAGGGTGGGATCTCTGCTTTTTCTGTTCACCTGGTGGCTGGGTGAAGCTTTGGTTTCTTTGTGCCAGATGAGTCTCTATCTAAGTGGGACCCAAGCGGCAGAAAGGTTTGGAAGGGTTGAGAGTCTGCTTGCTTGCTAGGCACTGATATCACAGAGACCCCCTTGGAGAAGCTTGTCCTCCGCTACGTGCACACGTGCGCGCGCGCATACACACACACACACACACACCCTATATCTGTGCCAACAGTTGAGATGGGTGGTGTGGATTAGGGGCAGAGCAGGAGAAAAAAGGAACATAGAAATGGCCTGTGTGAATCTGAAGCCCAGAATATTTTAAACACTTTTCTGCGTTTGCAAACACCTAGCAGCTTAAACTAGACTCACAAAATGTTACAAAGTCAAGAACGTTTGCTTTTTATTCGATCCATCAGTAGTATGATTTATTAATTTACTCAGCACTCCGGCCTTCTATAAGACACTGCATCAGAGAGCTGGCTTATAATTAACTTATCAATTATTGAACTGCAGCTGAGTCTTCTAATGGACACAGAGTTGCGTGCTGGCCTTCTCTCCATGTGCTGTTAATTTTCCGCACTCTGTCAAGGCCGAGGCAGACTCCCGCTCTGCCCACCTCCAAGGGGTCACATTCCAAGCTAAGGCAGCATGGAGGAGCAGTCAGGGTCACACTGTGTCAAGGCAAGGGCAGGAGTCACCTCAGTTTTGCTGTAGACATCTTCTCCTTAGGAGCCTGAGGACAGCTGACCAGAACCTGGGCAGATGCCTTTAGCTCTCTAGGTTGGCACCTCTGGCCAGACTCCACCAGGCCCCGTGACTGGCCGCTGTGCATTGTGATATGAACTCTTAACTACTGCTCACTGTAAGTTTTCAAAAGATGCATTGAAAATGACATGAGTTGGGGGTCGGGCGGTAGTGCAGTGGGTTAAGAGCACATGGCATAAAAATCCCGGTTCAGGGAGTCAGGTGGTAGTGCAGCGCATTAAGCACACATGGCACAAAGCGCAAGGACCAGCAAAAGGATCCTGGTTCAAGCCCCCGGCTCCCCACCTGCAGGGGAGTCGCTTCACAGGCAGTGAAGCAGGTCTGCAGGTGTCTATCTTTCTCTCCCCCTCTCTGTCTTCCCCTCCTCTCTCCATTTCTCTCTGTCCTATCCAACAATGAGGACATCAATAACAACAATAATAACTACAACAACAATAAAAAGACAACAAGGGCAACAAAAGGGGAAAATAAATAAATACAAAAGAAAGAAAGAAGGTAATCACCTTTAAAAAAAAAAAAAAGGATCCCAGTTCAAGCCCCGGCTCCCCACCTACAGGGAAGTTGCTTCACAAGCGGTGAAGCAGGTCTGCAGGTGTCTGTCTTTCTCTCTCCCTCTCTTGTCTTCCCCTCCTCTCCCCATTTCTCTTTGTCCTATCCTACATCAATGGCAACAGTGGGGAAAAAATGGCCTCCAGGAGCAATGGATTCATAGTGCAGGCACTGAGTAATAACCCTGGAGGCAAAAAAAAAAAAAAGACATTAGTGCTTCTCTGCCCCACTCCCCTCCTACACCTGCCCCCTGCCCTGGCCCCACCTTTGGGGTCTCAAACCGCCTGTCAGCCTCCCACCTCAGGGTTCCTTTGGGTCCTGCCACTGGTGGCTGTGTGTGAGGCCTCGGGCTCCCGCTGTCTCCATCCACTGCTCTCATGCAAGCTGCAGATTGAGCCCTGCCTTTCAGTGAGCCTCCCTCTTGCCTCCCGCCTCCTCTCCTTTCAGGAAAGGTCACCCGGGTCCCACTAACAGGCCGATTCACGGTTTCTGTTGGCTCTCAGGGACCATCTCCCTCCTCAGATGCAAAGCACACGGGCTGCACACCACACTCGGATTAGTTTTTTAATTTTTAAAAAAATGTTATTATCTTTATTAATTGGATAGAGGCAGCCAGAAATCGAGAGAGTAGAGGGAGACACCTGCAGCCCTGCTTTACCACTTGCAAAGCTTTCCCCCTGCAGGTGGGGACCAGGGCTTGAACCTGGGTCTTTGTGCACTGTAACATGTGCACTCAACCAGGTGCACCACCTCCCCACCCCTGGAACTGTGTTTTTTTTTTTTTTTTGAATGAGAGGGCAGAGCACTGCTGTGGCTTATGATGGCACCAGGGATTCAGGGCAGGGCCTCCAGGCATGTAGGTCCTGGGCTCTAAAGCCGCTAGCCTGTGCCCCCAGTCCTTACACACCGACACTTCGGTGCTGATACAAATCTCAACCAGCTTGGCCTCAAGTGGAGGCAGGAAGTGAGTCTGTATCTGAGGCGCACTCCTGTCATGGCTGCCAGCCTCTTGGTTTGGGAGGCAGCAGAGGAGCACTGCAGAGTCTCAAATGCCAGGACTCCCTAACTCTGTCCCCACCCCTCCACACTCCACGCGCCACATGTAAAATGAGCCGAGTCATGATATGCGCCGCAGAGAACTGGGGAGCTCAGCTGGGAGGCTGCCCACAGCCGTGTTCTGCGTCTACGAGGAAACTAAACATCAGCCATTATTGGTAAGCGTGTCGTCAGGAGTTAGGGCAAGGCATGGTGACATGTGGTGACACTGGGACCGGAACAGAAGCACTGGCCTCTGCCAAGTGCGCCCTCAGCAACCCTGTTACCTGTTTGTGTGGGGCCAGGGCCGTTACTCAACATTGTTTAGGGGCTGGGAGATAGCTCCCTGCTAGAGCACTTGCCTCGCCCACCATGCGCAAGAGCCTGGGCAGCGTGCACGACGCTGGAGGGGCCGTACCGTGAGGCTTCTGTCTTCTTGCCTTCCGACTCTCCCTCTCTAGCAAACTAACTAAAATGAAAGGTTGGGCCTTGGGGCACAGCTTGGTGGTATCACACATACTCAAAGCCGTGACTGATTCTCTGGAATGCACAAGAAGAAATGCAAGTTATTTGAGCTCCGGTGTCTTTGTGTACAAGCTGCTGACAGCATGGACGGGGAGGTGGTGCGGCCCTGACAGCATGCACAAGGCCCTGGGCTCAGTCTCTCCCGGACTGCGCTGAAGTATAGACGCAGGATGTCGCCAGCCTTCCTCTGGTACTTGTGAGAACCAAATGGATTTGTGTGAAAGGAGTAGAGTAAGGTCAGGGCAGATGGAGGTGTACCTGGTGGGCACACACGTCACCACGCACAAGGGCCTGGCTCAGGCACCTCATCTCTACCTCAGGGGTGGAAAGAGCTTCTCTCGCCCTCTCTCTCTCTCCCCCTTCTGTTTTTCTCTCTTGCCTCTATCTAACCAATAACCAAAATAAATAAAAAAATTTAAAGACTGATATTTACAGCCTTCTCTTGTACAAAGCACTGCTGGGCATATGCCTGCCCGGCCCAGCGGAGCGCCCTGTAGTGTTACCGGAGGTCATTCTGCCCTCCAGGGTGTGAAGGAGCCCTGGCTGACTCTTAGCCCTACATGATGTTTCCCTGCAGTCTCTCTCTCTCCTCTGTCAGCTGTCATGTATCTTAGTGTCCTAACCTTAGCAACATTCTGCCTGTCTGCACCCTTCTAAGCTTTTGTTCAGCCTAACTTGGAGCCACAGTGGAATTGTCAGATTAGCCAAAAGAAAATTGATGACTCAGCCAGCAAAATATCCTGAATTACAGATCCTACTTCAGTTACGTTTACAGGTTTACAGAGAGCTTCATGTAGAGATCTGCCAATTTTATTAGTATCTTTAGATTTATTGATTTTCATATGAGAGAGAGAGAGAGACAGAACACTGAACACTACTCATCTCTGGCATATGGTGGTGCTGGGGATTGAACCTGGGACCTCTGAGGCTGCACACAGACATATCTCATGGGAAGCTTCTCCCCAACCCGATCTGCCCTTTTTCCATATTCAAGTTGCTTTTATTTTTTAACAGGTCTATTACTTAGTTTCCAGACCCCATTTTCTCCCATAGAGAAATGGTATTTGACAGTAACTTTCACTGCTGACTTTGTATACCATGTAGCCATTTGTGGTATTTCTCACATAAGCTGAGAGGGAGGGAGGGAGGGAGAGCGCTCCAGGAAGCAAAGCAGAGAGCCTGTGCTGCTCCCTCCACAGAGGAGGCCTGCCTGCCTTTGTTATGTCCTCACTCTGGTTGTGGGAGAGTGTGGCCTGGCTCATGTCGGCCTGGCTCCTCACCCATGCGCACTCCTGCTTTCCGCGTTCTCGTCAGCCTTAGGTCACAATAGGTGTTCTTTTGGCCGCACTAAGGTCCTTTGTAGACATCTGCCCACATCACAAAGCCCACACGATTGGCACAGCTTACACAGTTGGCACTGCCTTCCCGGGCAGCGTCCAGTCCTGGAACCGCGGGGGTTGCAGGTGCACTGGCACGTGGTGGCGGGGGCGCGCGGGCCTTGCCTGCCTGGCGCCTGGCGATGCTCAGCAACACCGTCCCGGCCCTGCAATATCTTGGCCTCGTGGGCTTGTCACTCCAATTAAAACTTAAACATGAAGCAGCCCGGCCTGCTTCTCCCTTTGTGCTGCATCGGAGTGCGGCCGGTGCCAGAAGCACTTCATGGAAACGGGAGGGAGGGCTGTGGGGCTGCGCTTCAGGGCCCCGAGCTCACAGCAAGCGCAGCTCCTGCCGAGTGTACCTGAGAGGCGAGCTTTTGTTTGCCAACAGACAGTCACCTTTGGGACGGGGTGAAAATCATTTTCCACACACAGATACGCTGCCTCATCGGGCCCTGCGCTCTGACTTATCTCTGGCAAGGACTCACCAAATAGTCTCTCTGGCTGATTGTCAAAAATTACATCATATCAGAGTAAACTGCTTTTAAATCAGACATCCATTATTCATGTATATTAACTGCTTTTTTATTTTTTTATTGGCTGGTTTGCGTATGATTTACTCTTTTCTCACCAGCCCCCCCCTTCTCCAATTGTCTCGCTCATGGTTTTTTTAAAATCTTAGCTCATCTGTGGATTCACAGGGGCTCTTCACTTAGCTTAGTGTGTGAGCATCAGTATACAGACCCTGCGCTTTTTTAATAAAAACCTGGACCACCTCCTGTGGGTCGCGTGTCAGGTCAGAATAGCAGCCTGGGTCACTGGCAAGAGGTAGAGTCGATCCCAGTGGCCTAGAGGGCATTTCCTTTTGTGTGTCTCACTGTTTAGTGATCATGACTAGCCTGCAGGATCTGTCCCAAGTGAACGTGTGTCTGTTGGTCACAGATGACATCGCAAAGCCTAACGCCATGGGTGGAGGCGAGCTGACTCAGTGCCTTCACCCGCAGGCCGGGGGACCTCTTACTGGAAGGCTGGTGTGTCGCTCGCTTGTAATCGATAGGCCCGGGCAGGGAAGCGTATGTAGCACTTACTCATTCTTTCATCAGACACACACCAAGTCCCTCGGATGTGCCAGACACCACACACCAGGCTCCAAGGAGGTGAACGTCTGTTGCAAGCCATCAAGCAGGAGGGCCCCTGTGCCGCCGGCATCTTTGGAGTCCGGGAACGGTTCTCGACTCAGGGTCTCTTCAGACGAGCAGCAGCTAGATGCAGTTTGACCCTCTCGTTTGAACCCACACCAGCACCACTGCTGCGGCTGCAGATAGTGTGTCCGTGTCCACGCTCATTCTCCAGAATCTGTGCTCACGCTCTTCCCAGTGTCGCAGATCTCTTTTTTCCGGAATGATCTTTCCATCACCCAGAAATACGTTCTCTAAAAAGTATTTATTATGTCTGTGTAAGAGAGAGTTTCACAGGAGATGGAACATGTGGTGCCAGGGGTCAAACCAGGAACCTCAGGCATGCAAGTCCCATGCTCTACCAGTTGAACTATCTCCTCAGCTGCCAAAAGTATTTTTTTTGGTGTTGCCATCAGGGTTATTGCTGGAGCTGGGTGCCAGCACTCACTATTTTATTTGACAGAACAGAGATCATTTGAGAAGGGTGGGGGAGCTAGGGAGAGAAAAAGATAGACTCCTGCAGCCCTGCTTCACTGCTTGTGAGGCAGCCCCTGCAGGTGGGGAGCAGGGCTTGAACTGGGCCCGTCCATCACACAGTAATGTATGCACAGAATGCACAGAATGTGAGCCACTGCCTGACACCCCTCCAAAACAATGTATGTACTTTAAGAGTTCCTCAGTGAGTCTCCTGATCACAAGTGAGGGGGTGGGGTGGGGAGAAAGAGAATGAGAATGTGAGGTGTGTGGAGAGCCTTGGACATGCACGATTTCCTAGCTCCAGGTCACTCTGTCATCCGGGGAGGGACAGAGAGGGGGAGACACCCCAGCACTGCTTCCCGTGTGGTGGCAGAGTTCAGACGCGCACACAGCCTACTTGGTGAAAGGCCGTCTTGCTAGTCCTCGATAGCTGGCAGTTACTTTCTTGGCTCTTTGAAGAGGTCATTGGTTTTGATTCCCAGTGCTGCAGGTGAGAAGCTGGCCGCCAGTCTCTTTGGCCTTTCTTTTTAGGGATTATTCTCTTCTTTCTTTCAGCTGCTTCTGACATCTTCCCCTTGTCTTTGTTTTCTGTGGTTTCACACTAGTGTTTCTAGGTGTGGGTATAATAGTTTTCTTGTTTGGGATTCCTTGTACTTTTTTTCTGTCAGTTGTAGAAAATTCCAGCCACCCTCTTTCATTTGTTTATTTATTTACTTAAAGCCTTTTGTTTCCAGTGGGGCTTCACTGCTCCAGGCTGACTTTTTCAGATAGACAGACGGACACCATAGTACCAAAGTTCATTTCATCGTTGAGGGGACAGGGTCAGAGCTGAGTCCTGAGTCATGCACGTGACAAAGCAAGTGTGCTCGCCAAGTGAGCTGTCTTGCTGGCCCTTCAGTCATTCTCTTAATGAAATACCCCTCTCCCTCATTCTTTCTTTTTTTTTTTTTTTTCTTTTTTTCCCCACTAGAGATTGAGAGAGATCAGAGCACTGCTTAGCTTTGGCAAATGCAGTATTGGGAATTGAACCTGGGGGCTCTCTTGTGCAAGTCCTATGCTCTACTGCTGAACTGTCTCCTTGACCTTTTTCTACTTTTTCTGACTGGAACTTGAGTTGTATGTCAAACCAGCTTATTATCTCCTCTGCTGTTCAGTGCTCATTCTCTCTCTCTCTCATGCTGAATAAATTCTACAGACTGTTACATGCTGAATAAATTCTACAAATCTGTCTCCCAGTTCATACATTCTATCTTGGACTCTTATCTAAGTACTTCCCTTTTGATTTCTAGAAATTCAATTTGTTTTCAGATCTGCTTAATCGGTCTTGCTACTTTTGGTCCTCTCCTCTCTTTCCTGTAAATATTCTCTTTATCTGATAAATATATAATAGCTTTCTTCTTCTTCCTCCTCCTCCTTCTCCTCCCCCCCCCCCCCAGGGTTATTGCTGGAGCTCTGGTGCCTGCACTACAAATCCACTGTTCCTGGAGGCTATTTTTTCCTTTTATTGCCCTTGTTGTTTATCGTTGTTGTTACTATTGTTGTCATTGCTGTCATTGTTGGATAGAACAGAAAGAAACTGAGAGGGGAAGACAGGGGAGGAGAAAGACACCTGCAGACCTGCTTCACCACCTGTGAGGCAAACCCCCTGTAGGTGGGCAGCCGGGGGCTTGAGCCGAGAATCTTTTTTAAACAAATTTTTTAATTATCTTTAGTTATTTATTGGATAGAGGCAGCCAGAAATTGAGAGGGAAGGGAGTGATAGAGAAGGGGAGAGGTAGAGAGACAGAGACACCTGTAGCACCACTTCACCACTCGTGAAGCTTTTCTCCCTGTGGGTAGGGACTGGGGGCTTGAACCAGGTCCTTGTGCATTGTAACATGTGCACTCAACCAGGTGCATCACCACCCAGCTGCGAACCGGGATTCTTTTGCTGGTCCTTGCACTTTGTGCCATGTGTGTTTAACCCGCTTCACTATCGCCCGACCCCCATGTAATGGCTTTCTTACAATTCTTCTCTTTGCTTCTTATCTCTCATTTAGACTGAGTTGATTCTTTTTGTCTCTGATTTTATTTTTATTTTTATTGTGGGTTCATGGTTTTTTGGTTTTTTTTTTCTTAACCTTAATTGTAGCTCTTTTAAGGGGCTTGGGTTAAACATGTCTTCCTCCTGGGTAGAATCTAAGCTGAAAATACTTTAATTATGAGATGCAGGACTTGTCTCAGTCTTGCTAGTAGCACATATTTACACTTAACTTGTGGGAGGGCCTATGTCTGACTGCAGACTCTTGGGCAGACAGTCTTTGCCTGAGCCGAACCCAAGGCCTTCATATTCCCAGTCGGCTTTCTTTCCCCAGGAGTGACTTGCAGTGCACAGGCCCAGGGGCAGGGGCCTTGCTGTTCTGATGCTCCAGTTGGTGCTGGCCGGGATCTACCTCTGCTTCCTCCGCCCTCCAGGGCCATGGCATGACCTTGCCACCTGCGCCACAGCAGCCCTGACACCAGCACTCACTTCCCTGTCTGGAGAAAGTGTCCTCTTCTTTCT
Organism: Erinaceus europaeus; assembly: GCF_950295315.1. NCBI lineage: Eukaryota > Metazoa > Chordata > Mammalia > Eulipotyphla > Erinaceidae > Erinaceus > Erinaceus europaeus. Next base: position 9,112,184 of record NC_080167.1, on the reverse strand, counting down.
TGGCTTCATGGGGTTTCTCTGGATTCTTAGTTGATTGAGACTTCTGGTGTTTGCAGTCAGTATAAACAGGAAGATTTGGCAGACATTCAGGTGGAATCGTAGACCTGGACAGAGTCTGTGTGTTCTAGAACCAAATGTCATGGAGAAAGATCTATGGGACCTTCTGTGCTTAGTAGGACGAAGTGGTTCCTTTGTACAAGTCAGCAACACACCTAGATGTCCCAAATGGGAGAATGTGTTAAGCGAAAGCAGAAAAATACCTGATGTGTATTGGGCTGTGAGAGTCCTGGGTTCTCCTGGGATGGTGCACCACTGAGCTAGTCTGCAGACTCTAACCTGGCACTTGCTGGGCCCCTGGTCAGTACTTCCTGAACGGATGACAACTTCTGCCCCTAGGGAATGGAGCCTCAATGGGATCTGCTGAAATCTGTCCCTCCGGCATTAGAGGACCACAGGGCTGAGAAAGAGTTAGAGGAAACTAAGGCGCAGCTCAAGAAGGCGTTCTGGGAGTGCAGACCAGCTTGATGGGGATGGCGGAGGAGAGACCACGAGAGCTACCCTGTTTAATTTCTAGAAACTGTTTCTTATCATGACTTTGTGCTCTGAGAACAGCAAAATGTGAGATAGTGAAGGAGGTGGGTTACTAGGGTGAGAAACTAAAGTAGGAGGAGGCATTGTTTCCTTGAAGAATCCCAGTCAGCTCTTCTTCCCCGGCCTCCTTCTGTTTTACTCTGTCTCAGTCCAACACAGCGTCTCCCAAACTGCTTGCTTGCTTCGTCATGTCCCTGTTTCAGATGGTGATAGATTCTCTCTAGTTCATAAAGCCTTTGAAGATGTTCTAATCCTTATAGCAAGGAAGCCTGCTTCCACTTCTCACCCATTGGAAAGGCCACCAGGCGTCGTGAAGAAGTCAGTCAGGGGTTTGGGCTGATACTGGTATAAAACCTTTGGCTGTGGTCCGGGAGGTGGCGCAGTGGATAAAGCATCGGACTCTCAGGTGTGAGGTCCTGAGTGCAGCCCCCAGCAGCACGTGTACCAGATGATGTCTGGCTCTTTCTCCTATGTTTCTCACTAATAAATAAATTTTTATAAACAAAACCTTTGACAGATAGACAAGTTTGAGGAAGTCTCAGTATTCTGGAGAAATTTAGTAAAACAGACACACTCCCCAACTGGAGTCCCTCACTGTCAGATAACCAAAAGTCTGGGACCCCAAGGTGGTGTCATTTCTTCACTGCAATGCCATATGCAAGTGGTTCTGGTTAAGTGACAAGGACAGTGTCCGCCCAGATTTAGGGAGCATTTGCAGGGCTAAATCCAGCTATTACTGGGTGAAGGGGGCAGCTGGCTTTCCTTCATCTCACCACCCTCGGGGACGGTGCCATTTCTCAACCTTTCCCTCAGGCTTGGGTGGAGAGCCAGTTGTGGGCTCACTCAGCAGTTCGGATCACACCGGGCAGGCAGGAGGCCTTGCTGGATCAGGCCAGTTCTGGTGCCTCCCACATGCTGGGCCAGGCATGCTGCCTCCTGCCTGGCTGCCTGGCACAGAACTGTGGGCCCCTTAGGTGGGCAAGAGGCAGGTCCCACGTGTAGGAACAGGACAGCTGGTGGCCGAGCACCAGCTGGTAAAGGGGGGTGGTCGTTGCAGCTGGCAGCAGGCGGGGCTCACACCGCCATGGTCTCTGTTCTGTCAGTGCTGCTGCCTAGATGATGATCAGGGCGTGTTTGGTGACTGGATGCGGAATGAATCGCAGCATCTTTTTGTCTAAGACTTTAGAAACAGCACAAGTATCCGTCCATATAGAAGTGTTACATGCACAGAGACATTCTGGGCAACTGCTGAAGAGAGCAAGACCTATCAGTTTATAGTGACCAGGAAAGAACTTTTTTAAAGAGTGCTTTTATTTTATTTTTTAATATTTATTCATTCCCTTTTGTTGCCCTTGTTGTTTTATTGTTGTTATTATTGATGTTGTTGTTGGATAGGACAGAGAGAAATGGAGAGAAGCGAGGAAGACAGAGAGGGGGAGAGAAAGACAAACACCTGCAGACCTGCTTCACTGCCAGTGAAGCGACTCCCCTGCAGGTGGGGAGCCGGGGGCTCGAACCGGGATCCTTACACAGGTCCTTGTGCTTTGTGCTGCCTGCACTTAACCCGCTGCGCTACCGCCTGACCCCCAAGAAGTGATTTTACTTATCTTGACGAGAGAGGTGGAGAGCTCTTGCTTAGAGGGGCGCTGGAGATTGAAACTGGGACTCTGTGGCCTCCAGCAATGCAAGCCGTTTGCAGAGCCATCACCCACCTCCCCATCCCTGTGGGAAGAAAGAGCTCTTATGTAACTTTGCAGGAAAAGGAAAAAATTGTGCAGAGAGAAACTGGAGATTAAAGAAAAAAAGTACGTGGAGACAGTTTAGAAATACACACTGTCGGCCAACCTGCTGACACAGGAATTTCTCAGAGATGCCACACAGAGGGTTGCCTCCAGCTGTGCTATGTCCCAGTTTTGTTACCAGATGTTTAAAATCAGAAAGAGAGAGAGAGAAAAGTTTTTAAGGCATTGTTATCAGAGAAATCTTAGTAATTGGAGATTGAAAAACCGGGATTCTAGTACTAGAATTTATTAAAAACGACACTTTGAGACCTCTTAGGAAGGGAAAAGAAATAGCCCAAAGAACTTCCTGAAAGTTCCTGAAGACGGCACTTGCTCTGCCCGGCGCCCTCTGGGTCTGTGTGGAGACCAGTGACGGGGAGGCCGCTCCTGCGGCTGCTTGCGGTCCAGTTACCTTTGCCCAGCACATACGGGGCAGCTGACGGGCTCCCGTGAGGATGCGCCCTGTCATCCCCACCTAAACTCTTTCCTAATACACACGTGGCACTTAAAAAACAAACGAACAAACCTCAGCAGCTTCTATTGATTTGGTGGTCACATTAGTGCAGAACATCTCTAAGATTTGAGCTCTGGGTGGATCCCCCCTCTTTCCAGCATGGCCGTGCACCTCGGAGAGTGAGTCAGGTGGCCACGGGCTGAGACTTGCCCAGCTAGGGCAATAAAGAGAAAAACGAGTCTAATGCATGGGCTTCACAAGAGGGAGAGCGTGGGCATGAATAATTAATCTCACTCGTCTGTGGCAGTCAGATGAAATGAAGTCCCATTTGCTCAACCTTATTAAAAGAGAGAGAGCGCAGGAGGGAGGGAGAGATGGTAAAGGTTGTTCGGAGGACTTGAGACACGGAAAGAGCCGCCTTGGAGATGGGTGGTGTGTTTCCTAGTCTCCGTGGTCTTTGACTCAGTGTAACGGTGAAGGTCCTCTTTGGACAGTTCTGACTCATTGAATTATTAAACATTTTAGATAATACTTGACTGCTAACTTGGGTGTCCTTATAATGAATTTCCAGTCTTTGGGGGAGGTGTTAGATCTCATTAGAGGACTCAGAAACAGCCTGTTCACTTCTAGAGAAAAAGTGAAGACATGCAGTAACTCAGTATGAGTACCTGGATATTTAAAAATTATGTATTCCTTTCAAAGACAGACACGCTAAGACCAGCCAGAGCACCACTCTGATTTATTTGCTGCTGGGGATTGAACCCAGGGGCTCTGGTGTCCAGGTCCTGCACTCTGTCTGCTGGGCCACCCTCTTAGCCACTGCAGTGGACTTATTATTACTATTATATTAATTTTGTCTCCAGGGTTATCGCTGCAGCTCAGTGCCTGCACTATGAATCCACTGCTCCTAGAGGCCATTTTATCCAGTTTTTGTTGCCCTTGTTATTGTTGTTATTGCTGCTGCTGGACAGGACAGAGAGAAATTGAGAGAGGAGGGGAAGACAGAGAAGGGGAGAGAAAGATAGACACCTGCAGACCTGCTTCACTGCTTGTGACGTTTTCCCCCTGTAGGTGGGGACCGGGGGCTTGAACCCGGGTCCTTGCACACTATAACATGTGCGCTCAACCAGGTGCGCCACCTCCTGGCGCTAGCTTAATGATTAACTTTATTCATGTGAGCAGCAGGACAGAAGGTATGCCCAGGGGGCGGGGTGGTAGTGCAGCAGGTTAAGTGCACATAGTATAAAGCGCAAGGACCTGCACAAGGATCCCAGTTCGAGCCCCTGGCTCCCCACCTGCGGGGGCGGGGGTCACTTAAGAAGCTTTGAAGTAGGCCTGTAGGTGTCTGTCTTTCTCTCTCCTCTCTGTCTTCCCCTCCTATTTCTCTCTGTTCTATGCAACAACAACAATAATATCAACAACAAGGACAACAAAAGGGGAGAAAAGTGGCCTCCAGGAGCTGTAGTGCAGGCACCGAGCCCCAGCAGTAACCCTGGAGACAAAAAAAAAAGTGTGTGTGATTTTGTGTGTGTGTGTGGGGGGGGCTCTTGAGTTGGAATTTGGGGGTAAAAACTATGCTCCACAGTGACTAAATTGACTAAGCATAGCACATCTAATCCGAACTCAGTCACAAAGACATTTTAGTAACCTCCAGAAAGGTTCCCATGAATCGTTTTTTTTTCCTTTCCCTTTTTTGCCAAAAAAGGCAGCATTGAAGAATTCAGATGTAATATATATCCTCTAGAGGGGGTTGGGCAGTAGCGCAGTGGGTTAAAGTGCACGTGGCGTAAAGCGCAAGGGGACCCGCATAAGAATCCTGGTTCAAGCCCCGGATCCCTACCTGCAGGGGAGTCGCGTCACAGGCGGTAAGGCAGATCTGCAGGTGTCTGTCTTTCTCTCCCCCTCTCTGTCTTCCCCTCCTCTCTCCATTTTTCTCTGTCCTATCCAACAACAAAGACATCAATAGCAATGATGATAATAACCATAACAATGGTAAAACAACCAGGATAACAAAAGGAAAAAATGGCCTCCAGGAGCAGCGGATTCGTAGTGCAGGCACCAAGCCCCGGCAATAACCCTGGAGGCAAAAAAAAAAAAATACATCCTCTAGAGATGAAGGACACCTTCTTACCTGCCATTGTACTTTAGGGAACAGAGCTTCCTAAAATTAGCAGGTCAAGAGTCCCGGGCAGTGCAGTGTGGGGATAAGACGACCGTGTGGGTCCACAGTCTGCCTCCTTCCTGAGCCCTCCGTCTTCAGCTGTGCGAGCCTGCCGTCCCTGAGTGCTTGTGCTGCGCTTCGCTTCTCTGGTAGAAAGACCGCCTGCGCAAGGCCGACCCGCTCAAGGCTCCTGGTCTCCGGCAGTGTCCTCACTGCCTCGGCAGCAGTCACTGGCCCTCATCCTTCACCTCTGGGGCAGGAAATTAAATGTCTTCATTTCCCCCAATTTTCTCCTCCCCTGAAGGTTTGTTTGTACCTTGGCCTGAGCAACTTTGGGTTTTCTGTTGTTCTCTTTTGCATGCCCCTCCATCATCCTAGTGACTCTCTCTCAGTCCAGTCATTATCTCAGAGGAAGAGTCAGAAAATTAAAGGGTAGAACTTAACCAAATACGCAGGCCTGTGTGTGGTGACCACGCCCTGGGCGATGTGGCTGAGGGCTGCTGTGGGACTGACCCCGCCTCCTCCTCCTCTTCCCCAGATCCTGGTGTACAGTCTGGAAGCAGAGCGCTGCCTCTCGAAGCTGGGCAACGCGCTGGGTGACTTCACCTGCGTCAACCTCAGGGACAGCCCTCCCCACCTCATGGTCAGTGGCAACATGGACAGAAGGTGAGTCTGAGCGCGGAGCGGGTCCTGCCGCCCTGAGCACCTTCCGGCGGGGCCTTGCCGCTCTCCCGGCTCCCGGCTCTCGCTCCTCCCTGTTTGCTCCAGCGCGGGCTCGGGCCTGAGTTCAGCCCCGTCCCAGATAGACTGTGTCCGTGAACCAGGAGGACAAAGTCTCGAATTAGGTGATGGTTGGATAGAGCCATACCTCGGCCTCGCTCCTGAAGCGCCCGGGAAGGCTGTCCTTGAAGCCATTTGGTGGACGCAGTTGGTGGGAGGTCCAATGAGACCACTTGGAATATCTTTTGTCCCCTGCTGCAAAATTTGTTTGGCATTTGAAAGCTCACTGTCTAATATTAAAAACAATAACCTAAGGGATGAATCATGTTCAACACAAATTGGGTTGGCTGCCAAATGATGTCAAGAGTGTATTTCAGAACACTGTGGTGTCCCTCTGGTGGTGGGGGCGGGGGACTCAGTGAACAGCTTCCAGTTTCTGTGTAGCTGATTAGCACTCTTCTCTTTAACGCCTTGGCTTGGGGAATCGGATTTTCCCGGTGCGGGGGCCTCTGCCAACCATGGTCGCTCCAGGAACCATCAGCACGAAGGGATTAAAGTGTTTGAAAAGACCCTCTGGGTCCAAATTTTAGGGTTTTTTCCCCTCCCCGTTCCCTCCTTTGCCTTTTCTTTCTTTCTGGCTGGGTATCTGCCATCTCTGATCCAATGTCCCGAAGAGAGGTGGTGTGGCTAGGGGCCAGGCTCTGTGGTGTCCCACCCTCCCCGAGGCTGGCCCCGGGCTGCAGGTGGTGGGCTGCTTGGAGGGGGTGTCAGATCATGAGGGGGGTCCTTCCTGCCAAGCGCCAGACCCCTGTCACACCAGTGCAGCAGCTTGCAAAAATAATTACTTTGCCAAATAATATTTTTACCTCCTAACTTTCGCCTCTCCACCACCCTCTCCCTTAGGGCAAAAAGATTCTGTGGGTCCAATTTCTGAAAGGAAACACTCATCATTTTTCTCGAGACCTCCTAAGATGGCTGGTTTCTGTTGAACTCCTGGTTGTTTGTCCAGACAGTTTTGCTCTTGCTGAGTTGACCCACAACACAGCAGATGAAACCTACCAGGCTTCAGCTTCCAGACTGAGCCACACAGAGGCTCCCCCCACAGAGCCCTCGCGGCCCCTCGGCCTGGAATGCAGGGGGGCTGTTGGTCTGGAGTTAAGTGTCAGTTTGTCTGCAGCACCCGCACTGAGGTGTGCTGGCACACTTGGGCCCAGGGAAAAGCAAAAAGGTGCTCCAGAGGGGCGACCTCTGCTTTCCACATCACCTGACCCAGTGAGCTCCAGGATGTGTCCGTCCCCCCCCCCCCCCCCGTGTCCATTCTCGGCTGTCAGGAGACCTGCCCACGGCCCACGAGCCGCTCTCCTCTGATACCCACTCACACCTGGTGGGGAAGTTCAGATGTGGCCGTGCTGAGTCCAGTTCACTGGGTCAAACAGTGTTTCTTTTTAAGATTTATCATGTTTATTACATATGAGAGGAGTTGCGCTCGAGACAGAGGCGAGAGACAAGTCAGAGTCCATGCGGTGCTTGGGATCAAACCGGAAACCTTGGGCAAACAGGCCCGGCGGAGCTATTTCCCCAGCCACGCTTGTTCTTTCTAAGCCCCGTCTCTGCAGATGAAGCCAGCAGGCTCGTGACTTGGTGCTGGGGTGAGGCTTTCCAGAGAGGCTTTCTCTGTGGGCCTGTCCTAACCTTCCAGACGGAGCCGTTCACGGACCTCGGCTGCCGTCCTGTGGGCTGGTGGTTTATGAGTCAGGATGGCATCACTACCACTGTGGACTTGAAACAAAGGGGCTGAAAAAAAATGTGCATCCGGAAAAGGGAGCAAATGAGGAATCCAGGCTGTTGAGTGGAGTGGAGGGCGGCTTTGTGGTTGGTTACCCCAGGACTTCACGGCTGGACGAACTCTATCCTTGAGACAGCTTGCCCAGGAGGGGAGCCAAGGCCCAGAGGTACAAGGGGACTTTGACCTTGACTGTCACTTAAGGGCCAACATGCATTTTAAAAACCGGGAACCTCCTTCCTACTTTGATTTAAAAATCTTCTTTCCTACTTGGTTCATTTGGCACTTACTAATACCTCGCGAAGGGAGTGCACTATCCTCCAGACACTTAAGACAGTCCAAAGTTCAGGGAAAGTAGTTTTCCATTGAGTTAAATTAAATCAAATCATCCTGCATTCAAAATCAAGACTAGCCCCCTAGTGTAGTACCCTTTAAGGGGGGGGGGGGTGAGTGGGATCTGATGGGGTTCAAGGGTTGCTCTGGGTGGTACTGGGCTGTGCTCCCCCTTTTCTGGGGAGGGAGAGATGAGGCGGAGAGAGGGGAGCCACTCTGTGTGATTCAGAGTCCTGCTAGACTGGGAGGGAAGCAGAGCGGGGAGAACCTGGGGGAGGACTGGTGCCTGCACCTGCCCCACAGAGTTCTTGCTCCTGCCCTGCCCTGCCCCGCCCCGCCCCGCTCCGCCCCGCCCCGGGAGGCACCTCATCCAGGCTGCAGGCAACAGCCCTTGCTCACTGCACCCGCCCGCCCTCCACAGTGCCCCGGGCCGGGCCACAGGGCGCTTTCCCTCGTGGGCGTTGGTTGTAGTCAGCAGAAGAGGCAGCAATGGGTTGACTCCATCTTGGCCAGAAACTTGAGGCTGTGGTTGGCAGACAAGGCCCTTTCCACCCTGCTGCTCGCAGTCCCTGACACCAGAGCTCTGGAGTGGAGACGCTGAGGTGGGGAGCAGAGCAGGAGCGGAGGTGGGGCAGGGGACCTGTGCAGGGAACCCAGCAGTCTCACTGCTTCCCTCCGCAAGTTCAAGTTGAGAAATCCACATACCCATCCCTGCAACTGACCTGACTGTTCTCTTCTACGTTTTGTTGGCCTCATGGGTCACGGGCTGCACATCCATTGCCGAGTGAGTTTTTAAAAGAGAGCCCCCACTTCACCTCAGCCTCTCCAGCTCTGGACCATCCCTCTAAACTCGCTCAGTGGGTTTGATGTTGGGATGTTTCGTACTAATGGAATCAGATCGTGTATGATCTTACGATCGTTAGTGACCGGCTTCTTCCCCTTAGCAATGTTTCCGAGATATACCCGGGTGGGGGCTGGGAAGCGGCACACTCGATAGAGCGCACACATTGCCCCTGGCTTCCACCTGCAGGGGAGGGGGCAAGCTTCACAAGCAGTACTGGAAGTGTCGCTCTTTTTTTTTTTTTTTTTCTCTATTTCTGTCTCAGAAAAAGGACAATCTTTTTTTTTTTTTTTGCCTCCAGGGTTATTGCTGGGGCTCAGTGCCTGCACCATGAATCCATTGCTCCTGGAGGCCATTTGCCCCCCTTTTGTTGCCCTTGTTGTTGTAGCCTTGTTGTGGCTATTATTGTTACTGTTGATGTCTGTTGTTGGATAGGGCAGAGAGAAACGGAGAGAGGAGGGGAAGACAGAGAGGGGGAGAGAAAGACAGACACCTGCAGACCTGCCTCACCACCTGTGAAGCGACTCCCCTGCAGGTGGGGAGCTGGGGGCTCGAACCGGGATCCCTATGCCGTCCTCGCTCTCTGCGCCACGTGCACTTAATCCGCTGTGCCACCGCCCAACCCCCAGAAAAAGAATAATCTTGAAAATATCCCCGGCTTGTAGCATGTGTCACATCATTTTTCCCCTCCCCCCAACATATTTCCAGGAAATTACCCCAGTGCCTCATGCGCGTGTGACTCCATGGGGCTGTCTCCCCAGTCCGCGTTTGAGTCTATGGTTCAGAAAAAGGGAGAGACAGCAAAGCATCGCTCTGCCGCCCGTTTCCACCCTTAACTGTCCTCGTGGGGTTGAGACCCAGGTCGCCCACAGGAAACCGTGCGGCTGTGCTTTGGCCCTTCACTTGTAGGTTATGGGCAAAGCTGCTGGCATCACGTTCAAACTTGTGTGCCGATACAGGCTTTGGGTGGTCTTGGACACACAGGGGTCCCCATGCTGCTTCATTGGGCGACTCTGCTTGGCCTTCTGAGGAACTGCCAGGCTGGACCAGGGCGGGGGCCCCGCTGCTCTGTGCCTCACCAGGACCACGTGCCGCCAGTCTGGGGGTGAGAGGGCCATCTCGCCACGGTCTGGGTCATCACTCCCGTGATGAAGCTCAGTTCACCTGTCCCTTGGGCTCAGGCTATGCTGCTGGTTTGCATTGTGCTCTTTGTCGCCTTTTTGTCAGTTAGACTGCTGGTATCTTTTTATTTATTTTTTTTTTTTTACCAGAGCACTCCTCAGCTCTGGCTTATGTTGGTGCAGGGGATGGAACCTGGGACTGAGCCTCAGGCATGAGAGTCTGTTTACATAACCATTATGCTATCTACCCCTGCCCTGGTGTCTTATTATTTTTTTTGTCTCTAGACTAGGACTAGGTGCCTGCACCATGAATCCATTGCTCCTGGCAGCCATGTTTTGCTGTAGTTGGATAGGACAGAGAGAAATCGAGAGGAGGAGAAGACAGGGAGAGAAAAGATAGACACCTGCAGACCTGCTTCCCTGCCTGTGAAGCGACCCCCCTGCAGGTGGGGAGCCGGGGGCTCAAGCCCGGGATCCTTGCTGGGGTCCTTGCGCTTCGTACTATGTGCGCTTAACCCGCTGTGCAACCACCCAGCCCCCTGCTGGTGTCATTTCTAAGCAGGCATTCCCTAACCCAAGACCACATTCTCCAGATTTATAGTTTGGGTTCTTATCCTGAGGTCTGTGGTTCATCTGGAGTTCCAAGTCTGAGGTAAGATGAGTCCGGCTGACCCAGCACAGCCCTGCTGAAGAGACTCCTCTCTCATTCCTCCAGCAGACTAATCTCCGGCCGGCAGGTGCTCACCCACTGCAAACTCAAGCCCCAGGCCACCACAATGAGGGCACCTGGGGGGGGGGGGGGCCTTCCTGAGCAGCAGTATCTCTCCTCTCTCCACTTTACCGCTCATCCTCTGTCCATAAAGAAAAAATGTCTGCCAGGAAGAGTGGCATCATAGTACAGAGCCCCAGCACCAGCACTGGTGGCAAGAGAAAAAGAAAGAGAATTCCCATTAAATTGGCTGTAAAAAGAGGGATTTTTGTAGGTGTATCCATCCACCTGATTAAAATGTTTAAATGTTATTTAATCAGCGCACTGTCCCCAGGGCCTGAGCTCACGTGCATCATTGTTTTGGTTGCCGTGGCCTGGCAGCCGCCAGAGCCATCCAGTGCTGCTCAGCAGAGGAGACAGTTGGCGTGACCAGTTGAAGGCGCTCGCCGCTCTGCGCGGCACGATCACACCAGTCCAGAGCTGCACGTTAGCATCTAGAGAGCTCTGCGCATAGCCCAGGTCGATTAAATGGGCAATTTTACCTGAAAATGTTGTCTGGTCACCAGTGAAGTGACTCATTCACGAAAAGCCACCTTCAGTGCTACACAGGTGTGCTTACTGACCTTGGCATAATATTTAAGACCCTCCTTCACAGTCCATATTCGGTGAGACAAGACACAACCACGTATTGATCTCCTAAAAAACAAAAAAAAAAATACCAGTCTTGTGATTAATGTGGCTGTTTTTTTATATTTACTTATTTTCCCTTTTGTTGCCCTTGTTTTTTTATTGTTGTTGTAGTTACTGTTGTTAAAGTCGTCGTTGGATAGGACAGAGAAATGGCGAGAGATGGGGAAGATGGGGGGGGGAGACCTGCAGACCTGCTTCACTGCCTGTGAAGTGACTCCCCTCGAACCGGGAACCTTACCCCGGTCCTTGAGCCTTAACCCGCTGCGCTACCACCCAACTCCCTGGCTGTTTTTTGTTTTTTTTTTTAAGGTCTCCTTTTCCCCGGGTAGATATATAGCCGAAGGTCAGGGCCCTCTGATGGGAACACAGAGCCGAGTCTGCGTGGGCTGCCCCTTCACCCATCAGTCCAGTTCACACCGATCTAATGGGAGCAGGCCCGCCCCTGGCCCCAGTCAGAGCCTCGGCACTCACTCCTTCTGGCCCTGCTCCCGCCGCTAGAGTGAGCGCAGGCAGCAGGCAGCAGGCAGCGTAAAGGGCGTCTCTGCTCCATCTGCAAGTGTTGTAATGAGTTATTCAGAGCTCTGAGCACAGGAGCAGCCTGAGCTGCTTCCCTCTCGCTTCCAGCGTCTGCCCATCAGCCACTGCTCCTCTGCTGGAGTCTTTGGAAGGCCCTGGTGTCTTTTGTTTGCATTGGCGGGTTAGAGCGACTCCTGTGGTGTGGTTTTCATTAGAGCGGGGCTGGAGCGAGGGAGTGTTGGAACAGCCCTCCAAGCCCAACCATGAATATTAAACATAATACAATTACAGTTTTCAGACCAATTATTTTTCTTTTCAGCAGGCAAAGTTGATGAAATCCTCGCTGGATGGGGATTCGCAGTGTCTACCGTTGGCTTCTGTCTGTCCTTGGAATCAGTTGTCTTGGCATCTCTCTGTGCCCATTTGCTGTGCTACCTGTTTCCCAGCACCGCATGCTGAATCTGCATGCCGAGGTGATGGGCGCTGCCAGGGTAGCCGCGGCCCAGGCCGGCGAGCCGTCAGCTGTTGAGGCAGACGCCACCGGCCCCTGGGGCACCTGGGCCTGTCGTCCGTCCTCGGTCAGTGCAGCGGCCGCGGGGGAGGTGTCCCCGGGCGCAGCTTCCTTCCGGAGGGGAGAAGCCAGTCTGCTTGGGCCCACTTTTGCTTTCCTCAGTGACAGAAATTCAAGCGAGCTGGATCTCTGGGTATGTTTATTTTCTTTGAAACCACCAGTGCTGGTATCTAAATACAATAGCAAAACAGATGGCAAACTTTGAACTTCTGGACCAAATCTGTGTTTGCCTTTGTCTCCTTAACAGCCAAACTGTAAATTACCAAGTATAAATATTCAGCAGAGGAGGACTTTGTGCAAGTCACAGCAGCAAGAGACCGTAACGCCCTGCGTACATCGCAGAGTGCGTGGGACACCCCCACCCTGCTGAGGCCCTCTGGTGCGGCACCCTCACCCACCGGCCCCTTTCTGTGCCCCCCCGCCCCCAGCCTCAGTTCTCTTACCCACAGGTGCCTAGAGATGATGCTGAATGCTGAGGGGAGACCTTCGTTTCCCAAGTCCGTTTCATGTTCTCTCTGCACCCCAATTCCCTCACAGGAAGCGGAGGGCAGGGGTAACCCGGGTGTGGTCAGGGAGGGAGCCCCTGATTAGCCTGCGCTGCCTGGTGTCCGCGTCCAGCCTCTGCGCTCCTGACTCCTGACTCCACGCTTATGTCCGTTACCTAAGCCATGTAGAAACTATCGTTCCACAGATGACACAGGGTTCCTTGTGGGAGTATCTGTGCAACTTAAGAGTGACTCAATGCCCAGGCCCTGCCCCTGCTTAGAAACAGCCTCCCAGCCTCAGAGGAGGTTGATTCTCTACACTGAGAGGAAGAGATGCCACACATGGCAAGGTGTGCACTCTCCCTGCTGCGCCATCTCCCAGTCCTGAAGGCGCTCCTGTCCCTCACACAACTACGGCAGTGTGCAGGACAGAAAGGAAAGTCCCTCTTTTCTTTCTCCCTTGTCCTGCCGCTGCCACCCCCCAGTGGGGCATGTCTGTAGTCGACAGAAATCAAAGTGGGGGGAGGGGCGCTGTTGGGGGACCCCTCACCCTGCCCTGGTGAGCTGGGCGCCCACCTCTCCACAGCCTTTCAGACTCGTGCCCGCTCTGAGTGCCCTGGTCTGCCTGGCAGCCTGGCAGCCCCTTAGTTAATAATGCTTTCTTCCGTCAGGCTGCTTTGGAGACCTGCTTCCTCATTGTCCCACTTAATTCACTCTGAGGAATAGTTTTGATGTTGAGTAGTGCTCACGGAGTGTGCCTGCCTCCCTCCAGTCTGGGAAGAAACCCCTAACAGCAGCTGCTTCAGTGACGCACCTCTGCCTGCTCTGTGCTGCTTCCCTCCTGGCAGGACTTGGGGAATGCTGAGTCGTCCGTTCCCTTCTTGTCTTTTAGCACCCCCCCCACACACACACAGCTGTTTCATTCTAGGTAATATTTAATTCTGAAATTCGTTCTCTAATCTGCTTCTAGCCCTACATAATGAATTTAGTTTCGGGGACTGTTTACATGTACTGGGTTCATCAACGGCCTGGCTATAATATAGCAGGAGCCTCACTCCGTCTCCTCCGCGGATGCTCCCACGTCGTGTCTCTTGCCTGCGCTAAGATGGACCCGTCACTTGCTGTGGCTGGCACCTGCCAGCAACACACAAACACACAAATACACACACACAGCCGAAATCGCACCTCACGCTCTCCAGGCTGGTTCTCAGCTCAGGCCCTGGGGAAGTCGCTTACTTTGCGGGCTCAGCAGTGCATGTAAAAGGTGGTTTTTTGTTGTTGTTGTTGTTATTGATGTTGTCGTTGTTAGATAGGAGAGAGGTGGGGAAGACAGAGACGGGGAGAGAAAGATAGACACCTGCAGACCTGTTTCACCGCCTGTGAAGCGACTCACTTGCAGGCAGGCAGCTGGGGGTTCGAACCGGGATCCTTACACCAGATTTGTTCTGTTCTGGGGTCAACAGCTGTCTGCCACTGCTGAGCGAATGCCCGCGGCCTTGTACAGACAGCGCCAAGGTAAGCGCCACAGGTGCGGCTCTGGGCGGAGAGGTGGCCTAGCTTTCGCCGTGCTGGTCACCCGCTCATATCCGCTGGGCGGAATGGACTGTGGCTTCATCTGCTATTTTCTCTCTTTAAAAGCCATTACTATTTTTTTCTGTGAACTGCTTTTTCTTTTCCCTCATTTTAATATTGACAACGATCCATATCAGTGTGAAGGGCTTTAAAAACGAAACAAGAAACTAGCCTTCCTCGCTGACATTTTGCCTTTGATTTTCCTCTCCACAGAGGAAGACACTAAGCGCTCTGCATGGCTGTGTTCTACAAGACCTTTGTAGAGGCCAGGGAGCTCTCGTGGTTATGCAGACAACTTCACGCCCGAGGCCCCAGCACCACCACCACCACCGAGCAGTGCTCTGGTTAAAGACAGACCACTATTGTTCTGCGTGGGTAGAACACTAAGTTATAGGATCTTTCGCCGTTGTTGGAAGTGTGGGGTCTTCAGTCATGTTGTTAAAACTAGTGATTGTACATGAGTGATAGTTTCCAGCAGTGATGTGCACTTGCTTTGGAATCATCTTGGACTTGTACCCCCCACTGCCGTGGTGCTAATGTGACGCAGACGTGACGTGACCCAGAGGCACGTGGTGTGTCTCCTTCGCAGACGCATTCCAGGCAGAGCTGCAGTTGTCTTTTTGCTGTGCCTACTGCTCTGCTCACTGGGCTCTTCCTCAGTTTGCTTGTTTTACTGTTTCTCCCTTTTTAAGTTATTAGGGTCAGTTTCAATAACTCTTTCTAGAAAGTTGGTTATTTGACTCACATAGTAAGCCTGAATAACTTAAACTGAATGTACTGAAGAGCTTTTATTTACAAAAGAAATAAGATTCATTTTTTCTGAGTTTTACTAAACCACCCCACTCGTGTCCATAGAGGTGAGCTTTGCACGTAGGGCCCCATCTCCTGCACAGGCCTCCCTGAAGATATCTGTCCCCTTAGCGCATGTCATGTCACCCAGAGGTTTGTGCTGCCTCCTGGGGCTCTTTTGGCTGGTGTCAGCTCTGACTTTTGTTAAAATAAAGACATGACTTAATCTGATATGCAGGTACTAAGCTTTCAAACACAAAGGGGTAAAATCTCATAAGGGTTTAGGACAAGGAATGTTTTGGATCCGTGGTGTTTTGTGTCTTGAGATTATATGCAGTAAGCATCCTGGGGGCGGGAGGTCTGTAAGGCAGGAGTAGTCTTGATCTTTTTGACTTGTAGCATATCTCAGAAACATTTGATTATATATATAATTATTTTGCCTCCAGAGTTATTGCTGGGGTTCAGCGCCTGCACTAGGAATCCACTGCTCCTGAAGGCTATTTTTCCCCTTTGTTGTTGGTAGTGTTGTTGAACAGGACAGATAGGAGGGGGAGAGAAAGAGACACCTGCAGACTTGCTTCACTGCCTGTGAAGCGACTCCCCTGCAGTTGGGGACCCGAACCAGGATCCTTGCACTTAATCCAGTGCACTATCACCCAACCCCCGCACTTGATATTTCTAATGGCTACAAGATTTCCATCTCATCTTAGTTATCCCTACATGGAAATTCTGCATGCACTTGTGGGAAAACTGCTTTTAAAGAAGTTGTGGATTCAAGTCACAGGCAAGCAATTGTTTCAAGCCTCTAGGCTAAGGGGACACTTGGTCCCAAATTCCTGCCCCGCCAGAGTGTGTCTGTGTGCAGTGGTACAAGTTGTGTTTGCTAGATGAATTTACTGTCCTTTTGTGTGACTGTACCTCCTGCACAGACACGTGGGTGTGAGCTCCAGGACTTCCATGGAATGGGGGGGGTGCGCCGGTTAAGCACACATAGTACAAAGTGTAAGGACCCGTGCAAGGATCTTGGTTCGAGCCCCCAGCTCCCCACTTGCAGAGTGTTGCTTCACAAGTGGTGAAGTGGGTCTGCAGATACCTTTCTCTACCCTTCCATCTCAAATTATGTCCTATTCCAATTTTTTTTTTAAAAAAAGGCCTCCTGGAGCAGTGGGTGCACAGTGCCAGCACTGAGCCCCAGCAGTAACCCGGGAGGCAAGATGAAAAAGCTTGTGCGAGGGAAGCAGCGCCCCCAGGACCACCTGCCACTCACTGGCTTTCCGTCTGGCCCTGCCCCCAGGGTCAGGATCCACGACCTGCGCACCGACAAGATCGCCCTGTCGTTGTCCGCGCACCAGCTTGGAGTCTCCGCAGTGCAGATGGACGACTGGAAAATCGTCAGCGGTGGGGAGGAGGGCCTGGTCTCGGTGTGGGACTACCGCACGAACCAGAAGCTGTGGGAGGCGCACTCCAGGTAGGGCTGCTCCTTCACGTGGGGAAACTGAGGCTCGGGTGTGTAAACCCAGCTCAGGCGGAGTAAGAATATCCGCCCCTGAACCTCCAGGAGGAAGTGTCGAGAGTGCAGGCTGAGGGGCCGTGCGCCCACCATGCTCAGAGACGGCTCCACCCCGGCACCAGCTTAGGCCAGAACTGAGCAGAGAAAAAAAATGAAATAGTCTTGAGAACAGTTCACAGATGCCTGGCCTGCAAGTCATGACAAACCCGTCCTCGTTTGAAGTCCACTAGGCCTGAGGTGAAGGGATTTTTCCTGTGGAAGCCAGTGGTGAGCGCTGCAGCCAGCTTGCTCTCCAGACTTGTGGTGATACACTGAGCAGCCACCAGGTGGCGCCAAAGCTCACCCTCAGCCTCCGGGAGATTTATTTGCCTTTTGCTTGTAGCAGGGGCTTTGGGCCTCACTTTGGGGAGCCAGAAGTGCCCCCCCCCCCCCCCCCCCCGTTCACCCTCCCGCTTCTTCCTCGGCACTACTGGTTGGGGGCTTGTCCCTCATAAGGTCGGGTCGCTTTCACCAGAACCTGGTGGAGCCTCACCTGCTGTGTCCTGCCCTCATCCTCTTCCAAGCTCCTGTGAGATCTGGCAGGCGGTGCAGGCCCAGCCTTCAGTCCTGCTTCCACGCTGTGTGTCTGTCCTCCACACACACGGCTACACTTCAGATTGGGGGCGAGGGGAGACACCTGCAGCACCGCTCACGAAGCTTCCCTCCTGCGAGTAGGGAACAGGGGCTGGAGTCTGGCTCCCTGCCCTGCTTCCCCACCACCAGAACAGTGCTAACCTCTGGCTCCTGACGGGACCGGGGTTTGAACCCACAAGCTGTGGCGTCTCAGGCTTCTGCATGGCCACTGTGCTACATGAGGAGTCTTCACCTCATCTGCCTACAGCTCCTGGCTGGGGCTGTGCTCGCGTGGTTCTGTCCTGACAGGAGCCCTCGCCCTTGTGTTGCAGACACCCCGTCCGCCACATCTCCTTCAGCAGCCACAGCCTCATCACAGCCCACGTGCCCTACGAGCGCGTGGTGCGCAGCGCCGAGCTGGACAGCTTCTCCACGCACAGGAGGTGGGTGTACACCACCCCCGCAGCTCCCTGAAAGTCAGTCAGTCACCCTCCCTCACCTGTGCCCCCCTCTCCCCAGGCACCGGGGGCTGATCCACGCCTACGAGTTCGCGGTGGACCGGCTGGCCTTCCAGAGCGTCCTCCCCATCTGCCGCTCGTCCCCCGACACCCCTGCAAGCTACAGCTACGACCTCGCCTCTGCCTTTCCCTACGACAGCGCTTAGGGGGGCAAGGTGGGCGCTGAGGTGACCCCGTCCCTCCCTCGTCTGCCCCCGGAGAGCCGGCTCGTGTCCTCTATCCTGCACACCAGTGACTCAGTCTCCAGCCTTCTCCCCCCAGCGATACTGTCCTCTGGATCTGAGGTCAAGGACTCAGTGGTGGGTGTGAGACCCCAACATAAGCCTGGTGTGGCGGGCTGTTTTGCTCCTGCCTCTCACTGTGGTTTATTTACAATTATATATTTGTACAGTCACTTCGAGGCCATGTTCCTTTTTTTTTTATTTTTTCCCTTTTGTTGCCCTTGTTGTTTTATTGTTGAAGTTATTATTGTTGTTGTCGTTGTTGGATAGGACAGAGAGAAATGGAGAAGACAGAGAGGAGGAGAGAAAGACAGACACCTGCAGACCTGCTTCACCGCCTGTGAAGCGACTCCCCTGCAGGTGGGGAGCCGGGGTTCGAACTGGGATCCTTATGCCGGTCCTTGTGCTTTGCGCCACCTGCGCTTAACCCGCTGCGCTACAGCCCGACTCCCGAGGCCATGTTCCTGATTACCAGGGGCCACGTCAGTGAAGACCCAAGGCCTCGGGAGACTGATTTGTCGTCTACGAGCCTGAGAAGGTCAGCGTGTGTAGACACTTGGGCCAGGAAGTAAAACACGCTCCTGGAAATCCAAATACCCCAGGGTAAGGCTGGCTTTTAACAGGAGTAAAGATGGAAAAGCATGAGCTGGGGAGACAGCAGCATCGTTCTGCGAAAGACTCTCCTGAGGTGCTACGGTCCCAGGTTCAATCCCCAGCACCACAAGCCAGAGCTGAGCAGGGCTTTCTCAGTTTAAAAGTGAAAAAACCCGAGCTGGCTAGAGCAGGGAAGATGTTAATTAAAATAAGGGTGAAAACAAAGTCATCTGACAAACAGCTCGTTTTAAAAGGTACTGAGGGGAGAGGGCCACAGACAGCACCGTCCCCTGAGCGGGACTGGTTTGCCCACCAGAGAAAGGAAGGTCTCTGCTGGAAAATGGCTGTGGTGAGGGGCAGACGCTCACACCTCAGAACAAGGCAGGCTGCTCTTGGACGTCTCTGCGGGGCCACGGCACACACGCCCCGGGCAATACTGCAGCACTGCTCCGCCCTCTGTGGCGTGCCCCTAGCCCTCCAGGGTGCTTGCACCCTGGGCTTCAGCACAGTGAGGCAGGAGCTAATCTGTGAGCTGGATGTCACGTCACAGCTCGCCCTGCCCTGCAGGAGCAAGGTGACCACCGGGGAGGTGACAAGCTGCTCCGTGCCGACTCCCTGGCTGCCGCAGTGCGGTGCTGTGAGGGGAGCTGGCTGTACACCACACAAGTCCCTCAGCTCCTGCTCGCCCCTTACCGCCGTCCCAGCTGGCTGCTCCGGGGGCTGGGGATCTGCTGTAGCTCACAGCTCCACTTCTCAAACTCCCGGGTCTCCCCTAAAAAGACAAGAGCCCCAGAGCTGGTGTCTCGTCATGAGACAGCGACTTTTGCTTTCTACTTTGTAACAGCCACACCTGTTCTAAGGGTCAGTTACCAGAGACCGGTCACAGCCTCAGTGCTCCCCACTCAAAACCCCCTCCCCAGATCTGGTTTTGACTGGTGGGACCCTAGGAGCTCAGAATCCTTTGCCAGAGCAGAGGGCATCAATGAAAGGCTGCCTCTCCTCAGACCCCAAAGGCCTGAGCTGCTGACAGTCATGTTTCTCAGACACTGAGAACCTGCCCCGCCAGGTAGAACTCTTCTGACTGTGGCTTTGTTCCTTTCTGAAAAGTTGACAACCTCCAGAATCTGCCCTCTGCCCAACCCAGCCCACCCCAGATGAAGTGAGAGGCACAGCCAGGCCAGCCCCAACATGTCACTGAGCGCCAGCGGGAGCCACAGACCTGCCTGCTGCCCCCATGGACAGGCCAGGCCAGATGGTCACCAGGCGACAGTTCAGGGCCTGCTGTGAGCAGGGTGGGTGGACGGCCCCTGCAGGCTCCCTCTTCCTTCCTGGCTGAGCCTGTCTTGTCCTGTCCAGTCCCCTTAGTGCCGGGGCCTCTGCTGCCCTGTGGCTTCTCTTGAGACAGAAGAGGCGTCAGCACCCGGAATGGAGGGGGAGCAGTGCCCTGCACCGTCCAGTCCCAGGTCAGCCCACCACCACGAGCCCACAGAAGGGCCCCGAGACACAGCCGCCTCTGCTCTCCCCCACCGTGGCCCACGGTCAGCTCACAAAGTAGGTGTTGTTTTTTTTAACTTACTTATTCCCTTTTGTTGCCCTTGTTCTTTTTATTGTTGTAGTTACTATTGTTGTTGTTGTTGGATAGGACAGAGAGAAATGGAGAGAGGATGGGGAAGACAGAGGAAGAGAGAAAGACACCTGCAGACCTGCTTCGCCACTTGTGAAGCGACTCCCCTGTGGGTGGGGAGCCGGGGGCTTGAACCAGGATCCTTACTCCAGTCCTTGATCTTTGCACCACCTACACTTAACCCGCTACGCTACTGCCCAACTCCCACAAAGTAGGTGTTTTAACCCTCCCAGGTCTCAGTGCCTGCAGGGGTGGGCACAGGAGACCCCACCAACTCGGAGCAGGAAGACCTACCAGGCCGCAGGATTAGCCTCCCTGAAGGGGGGCTTGGCCAGGATGGAGGCTGTGACCTTGCCCGGCCCTTATTCAGTATTCATGGTGCTGCGGCTGCGGGCGAGTCCACTCTGGTTAGATTTCCCTGACGCAGCCCTTCTCCAAAGCCACCAGAGATGAGCTCTGACATCTGGAGGCTGAGCTCACTCTCTCTCACCTTCCCCCTTGGTGCTGTGGCAACGGCTTCCGGCACCCGGGAAAAAGCCAGAAGCAGGGGGGCTCGCCCACTGCAGATACCCACTGGGCTTCCCCAGCCCGACTCTCGGGTTATCCAAGTACCAAGCCCACGCCGTTTTCTGCCCACTCCCTCCCAGCTGCTAGAAGACAGGCTGTTAGCAAACGTCTGTTACTTGCCTGGTTCTGGGCAGAGGGGCTCCGCCAGCCATGAGCGACTCCGGGTGATGTCCTCCCGCCTTGGCGCCAGGCACGACAACATCCAGCAAGAAGTGGGAGCTGCTTCTGAGCCCCCAGCCCTCGTCCAGGGCACTGGTCTCACCCACACTGGCTCAGGCCTGTCCTCCACTGGGGGGCACCCTTCTCCTCAGCAGCCCCAGGGGAGGGTGCCAGGTCTGTTTGTAAAGCACTTTCTGGGAATGAACTTCCTTTCCTTCAAGAACCAAGGTAGAAAAGTCCCAGAAAATCCAGGCCTGCGGAGCTGTGCCAGGCACCCAGCAAGGGCCGGGAGGTGAGGGAGGCGGCAGGCTCGCTGGGACGTCCCCAGGCAGGAGGTAGGGCAAGTGGTGAGGTCCTTGTCACCCACCTCCTCGCGCAAGCACCATCAGGTGTGAGCTGGGCTGTGCCCTGTGGGCAGGATGCAGGCCCCTGCCTTCCCCTCCTCACGCTCTGGCCCCCAGTCTGAGCAGCCAGGGCTCGGGGGGCACAGTGCAGGACAGAGGAGTGGTACAGCCAGTCCAAAGTCCCATCCCCATTATTATTTTTTTTTCTGACTGCTACCAGCATTATAGCCATTATAGCCGGGGCTCAGTGCCTGCCTGGTGAATCCCTCACTCCTGGCAACTTTTTCTTTTTCTATTGCATTTGATAGGACAGAAGGAAATTGAGAGGGGAGGGGGAGTCAGAGGCACCTGGACCCAGGTGGGGAGCAGGGGCTCAAACCTGGGGCCTTGCTCATGGTAACATGTGAGCACTTAGCCCCAGCACCTCTTGAGCTGGAGTGGCACCCTGGTTCTCTCCTCTTCAGAGCCCCCCCACCCCACCCCGCCTCTTGTTAAAATAAACCAGTCTTTGTGAGAGCAGCGGCGGCAGGCTGCCCCGCAGTCCCCGAGCACCGGGCCCAATGGCCCACAAGCCACTAGCCTCCTGACACGCATGGCCCACAGTGCCCAGCACACTTGGGACTCTGTCCCACCACGTGCCGTCTGTCCACAGGACCCAGCCAGGGCCCCAAGGCCAGGTGCTAACCAAGCAAGAGTCCCTGTCACCCCCCACAAGCAGGAGCCACCTCCGTCACCTTGCCCGGCCCCCACTAAGCACCTCCTTCACTGCTCACAGGGCTTCTTCCTGACAGCACCCACGGGTGCACTGCGCTCAGAGTTCTTACAGAAGACAGGGACACGCCTGCTGAAACATGCATTCAGGGCAGAGGACGCGACTCCGCCAGACTCTCCTGCCTGAGGCTACAAGGTCCCACCTTCAGTCCCCGCTCCACCATCAGTCAGAGCCGAGCAGGGCTCTGGTCTGATAACAATAAAGTAAAACACACGTGTGTCTCATGCCACTGCGAATCCCCTCTGGGGAATGGCCCTGAGGGCCCCTGCCACCGTAGAGGGGGTGTCTCTGCCTCCTGTGGGCTCAGCGGCCGGCTGCGACCTCAGTCGGGCTGCCGGGACAGCACAGGGCTGCTCGCCACCTGCACAGAAAGACAGGCCCAGCCCCTCATCCTTAATGCTCCCAGAATCACACCCTCAGATCTAGAGGATTCCACTGAACCGACATGTTAAGCCCAAGTTTGGGCTGTTTACAAAAGTGGGAGCGGGAGCGAGCCTTCAACCTCTTGAGGAGCCAGCTTTCTGGGAGGGGCCTGGGACGGACGGGCTGTGCCTCTCTCTCTGTGCCCCTCACTGCTGAGCCCCGACACCTGACCTTGAGATAGGGCACCCATAGCAACACAAGGCTGAGCAGGCAGCACCCAGCGAGTGTCAGAGGGAGCCAAGCCCACAGCACACGTAGCAGGAGGCAGGGGACATGGCCCAAGTCCACACGATAGCAGCACAGCACCAGAGCCTCAGCCAGACACCCCACAAGTCGCCAGGTGGGAAGTGACAGCTGGAGGTGTGGGAGCAGCACCTGGGCGTCACCTCACCTCAGCTGGACACAAGCATGGCCAGCAAGGCCGAGGACACCAGAGTCCCCTTCCCATCCACCACGTGAGCAGGACACTCAGGAAGTACCTATCCCGAGGGAGAAGGGGCTGGGAAGACTGGCGTACCCCCAGCCCTCTCAGAAAACCTAAACCAACATAAGCCTAGAGAGGGGTCCCCACTCCCCAACCGGGAGCCCCCACACTCAACCTCATGCGGCCAACCAGGCCACCGGGGGACAACAGACCTGAGCCACGTTCATAACCAAACCCGTCTCTATTTTATTTGAGAAAAACCACTGCAGAGTCCACATACCACGCCCCAGGGAGCTGCCTGGGGGATGGGGTGTCCAGATCGGTCAGTGGCAGAGAGCCATGGTCTCCATGTTGAGGAAGCGCACGTGCATCTTGGTCTCGATGTCAATCCCCTGCCAGATCTGGATGGACCCAGAGCCTCGGTCAGGAGTGTCCACAAACCCTGGCCGGCCCCCCACCCCTTTTCCTGCCACCACCCAGATGTACACGTGCCGGCAGGTGACACCCAGAGATGGGCGTCTGGAGACCTCAGGCTGAGTCGGGAAGCAGCTTCCATCGCCTTCTCCCTCCCAGGCCTTTTCTCCTGCTTCTCCTTCGGCTACGACCTCTGGATTCTCCAGGAGGAAAACCCACCCACCCTGCAGGTTCGGTGATTCTCCTGCAGATCCCTCGGTCCCATTACCCAGGTAAAAGGCAGCACACCTGTGCTGCCCCCCAGGGAAGTCACCCACCCCTGGGACAGCTGCGGCCGTGGGAGGGGCTCCATGAGGCCACCACTGTGACGGGTCCCAGGCAGTGGCCTCTGACCTCCCTGAGCAGGCCACCAGGCCCCAGACAACCTCGCCAGGAGGGCAAGCGGCTTCTGTCCCCACCAGTTCGCCCCAGTCCTTCGCATCACACTGCGGACCTGGGGACAGCACAGTAGGGCTGTTGCCCCTCAGTGCCCACAGCCTGGCAGCCGTGAAGCCGTCACCCCAGTGTCTCGGGAGGGGACATGGGGTCTGCGGGCTCCCAGGCAGTAGGCGGCCACTTGGTGCAGGGCTCGTCAGTCACTGTCACAGCTCTCAGTGCCCTATGCTCGGGGTAGAGCGATGGGGGTGGCTGTGTGCAGACCCTTGCTGGAGGGGGAATGGAGCTCCTGGGGACAGACCCCTGCACACCCAAGTGCTACAGGTCAGGTGGCACAGGGTCAAGGCCTGGCTGGGGAGGGGGATGCCAGCAGGTGGGTCAGATGCCAGAACCTCGGGCCCCCCCCCCCAATGTCATCAGGTGCTCAGGGCTCCCTGCTACAGGTGCCCACGAGCAGGTGACAGGGATGTGGCCTGGAGCCACGCCTGGGGGTCCCCAGGACCTGGGAGTCCTGGGTGAGGGTTGAGCAGCCTGCCGGAGATGGGGACAGCCCTAAAAGGCAGCCTCAGTTCCTGCCTTGCCTGCAC
Source organism: Erinaceus europaeus (assembly GCF_950295315.1). NCBI lineage: Eukaryota > Metazoa > Chordata > Mammalia > Eulipotyphla > Erinaceidae > Erinaceus > Erinaceus europaeus. The sequence continues at coordinate 9,087,863 of NC_080167.1, read as the reverse complement.
CTAGGCAAGATGCTGCTTTCAACTAGCCCTGGGGGATCCTGAGAAGGTGCCCTGGGCCCCCAGGAAGGGCCAGGTGTGAGCGGTCAGCCCGAGCTGGGCTGGGCCAGCTTAGAGCACATGTGACTGGCCCTCTCATTAGAGATGGGCGGATGGACAGACCAGCTCGAATGTGCCTGGAGACGATGCCGGGGCTGGCCCCCTTCCCACAGAGCTGCTGCTCTCCCTTTGTGGGGTTCCCCAGCTCCCATGCCCACACCCTCTCCCACTCACCTTCAGGAAGTCATCGAAGGTGATCCCCTCATACACCTGGTCGGGCTCCTGGGGACAGAGCACAGGGCTGAGAAGACCCGGAGGAGCCTCCAGCCCCAGCTGCTCTGCTCATGGGGAAGCGAGAAGAGGCCTGCTGTGGACTGTTCTCAGCGCTGGCCAGTCACCCTCAACTCCACCCCCCGCACTGGTTTGACAGTGGAGTGGAAGGTGGGCGGGCGGAGGTCTCCAGGGTCCCCAGGGAGAACCTGGCAATGGAGTGGAAGGGTGGGGCCCTGTCCCCCACACCCCCCAGCTCCCAGGCCCCCAAGAGTCACCTGCCACTTCCCAACAGCCTAGTCGCAGCAGCAGGGAAAAGCTGGGTTTGGCCACCCCCAACCCTCCATGAGTCCATGAGCCCACACCCAGCCTGAGCCCCAGACAGTGCTGCCCCCTTCCCTGCTCTGGGCACACGTGACCTCAGACCCCTCACAACCCACCGGCCATCAGGGCCACAGTCAGGAGCAGGACAGTGACCACGGGCTTAGGCAGCTCACCCGCTTCCCCTGACAGCTGACTGCCCACCTCCTCCCCTTGGGCACAGGCTCACAGGCAAGAGGAAAGCCCACTGTCCAACCCCACCTGTGCTGAGCAAGATGGCAGGCGGTGGGGGTACAGAGTGGCCTCACCACAAAGGAGGCCCTGGGTTCAAGCCCCAGCACCATATGGGAGCACTGAGGGCAGCACCCGGGGAAGTCCCACAGATGGAGTGGTGCAGGGCTCGCTCTCTCTCTCCTCTCTCCTCTCTCCCTTTTTCTCTCACGCCCCCACAGCACAGGCAAGCACAGAGGAGGCCCCTGCAGTGGCCCCACGGTCCTCAGAAGAGTCCCAGGGAGGGGGGCAGAGGGCAGAGGGAAGCACCCACCAAACCCCACAAGCAGCCCAGCTCCCAGCGAGGTCTGCAGAGGCCACTCTAGAGTAGTCGGCAGCTGGCTCTGGGGGACACCAGGCTGGGGACTGTCACTGTGCTGTGCTGCGGGGTGGGGACACCCTCCACACAGCCAGCACCTCCCCCCAGCTGCTGGGGCTCCCCAGCTAGAAAGGATTTCTCTGCAGAGCAGCTGCCAACAATTTTCCACACAGCAAATTAAAGAAACGGTGGCAATAGGAGGGAGCAGTTTAGAGGAGATCGTAATTAAATCCAGGGGGGCTGGCAGGCCACCCCCTGTAGGAGCCCCATGCTCCCCGACAGGAGGCCCCAGCACTGCTGAGGGAGGCTCCTCTGCTGGGGAAACCCCTGTACCCCCCCCACCCCACAGGGCCTGACCAGACACAGAACGGCGGCCCCCTCCCCCAACACAAACAGACTGAGGTGCAGACAAGACCCCTTCCCTCCTGGGCTGCACATGAGGCCTTGCAGGTAGGGGCACCCTGACTCTTGCGAGCACAGGAGTGCCTGGAGCTTTTGGGGAACAGCCCCCACAACGAACGGCACCTGGTCTGGTGGACCCCAGCCCAGCTCCCCCTGCGCCCAGGAGTTCCGGCTCAGCCCAAACCCTCACCCCATTCCCCCAGCAATCAGCAAGGCTATAGGCTGACACCCCCGCCCCCGTATCACCAATACTCCTCACACACACCAGACCCAGCGTCCTGATGGGGACCCCCAGAACAGAATCATGATGGCAGTGAATCCCCCACAGGCTAGGGCCCCCCAAGCCTGGCAGGACAGTAGGGTCCTCCAGCAACCCTGGCAAGGGGGAGCCAGGCTGATGTCACCACCCTCTTTAGGCCTCGCAGAAGCTGGCTGGGACTTCCCAGAAGCTCACCATCTGCCCCACACAGACGCTGGCCGCCTCCATCATGGCCCCATCGGCGATGGAGCGGGCAGACTCCTTCTCGATGTGGGGGTTCCCCGAGAGCAGCTCCTCCACCACCTGCGGGGGTGGGGGGGTAGGTGACCTGGAGCCTCCAGGCGGCAGTGCGGGGTGGCGGGCAGGCAGGGAGCCTACTTTACATTTCGATACTCTTCCAGGGTGATGCGGCCGTCGCTGTCCGAGTCGTACATGTGGAATAGAACTGGGGGGCAGTGGCAGAGGGGGGGGGTGTCGGGAGGGACGGGGTGGCACCAGAACTCTGCCGAGCCGCCTCCCGGCTGCACCAGCTCCCGGGGGTCCGTAGGGGCCTCCCCTCCCCTGGGGTGTTGTGGAGGAGCTCCAGGACGCCCCCCAGCCCGGGCCCCACGCACATCTCAGCTTCTCTCTGCGGCACAGCTCCACCTGCTCCTCGTCCAGCCCCGTGTCCATGGGCCGGAAGTAGGACATGATGCCCAGGAAGTCCTCAAAGTTGATCTCCTCGGCCAGGCCGCTGGGCCCCCGGCGCAGGTTCCTGGAGGGCAGGGGGCTCTGGGTCACCACAGACCACACCTAGTCCTCCGGCTCGGCCACCGGTGGCCACTGCCACCTCCCTGAGCTGCCCCCACACGGCCCCGGCCCTGATCCAGCCACCTGCTTCTGGCAGGGTCTGTGCACTTAGTCAAGGCTTTTCCATTTTTGTGGTGCCAAGGTGCCTCTTCCATTCTTTTTATCGCAGGTAGACAGTGAGCGGCCACAGTACTAAAGCTTCCCCAGGGCTGTGAGACTTCCCCATGATGCTGGGACTACCCAGTCAGTTATCTTCCAGTTTTTGAAAACTTAACATATGGGGGGAGAGGCACAGACCCAATTTCCAGGACGTAAAGGTGACCCCTGGGTGTATAGAGCGCACACATATGCCTTCTCGTGCAGACGAGACGCCCCAGCAAAAACCCTGGCAGAAAACATGAAGGGGCTGGGTGACGGCGTTCCCAGTTGAGCACATGGGTTACCATGCTCCAGGGCCTGGGTTCAAGCCCCTGTCCCCACCTGCAGAGGGGAAGCTTCCCAAGCAACGAAGCAGTGCTGCAGGTGCCCCCTCTCTCCCTCTTTCCCCCTCCCCTCAATTTCTGTCCTATCAAAAAGAAACAAGAGAACCCTGACAATAAAAACAAAGGGGGCCAGGTGGCGGCACGACTGGCTAAGTGCAGGAATTACAATGCACAAGGACCCAGGTTCAAGCCCCTGGTCCCCCACCTACAAGGGGGAAGCTTCTCAAGTGGCGAAGCAGGGCTGCAGGTGTCTCAGCCTCTCTCCCCTCCTTCCCTCTCAGTTTCTCTATCAATAAGATCAAGCTAACTAACGGCTAAAGCCGGCCAGCTGGGCGGCTGCTTGGTGGTGCTGAGCACGTGTGAGGCCCGCGACTACTCCCAGCTCAGCGCCGGGTAAAGGGCTCGGCCCCAGGTGCTGTGTCCCTGGCTCCTCGCCGTCAGCCAAGGGGTGTTCAGAGCACAGGCGCCCCGAGAGCCATCCCTGCCTCAGTCACCTGTCCTCAGCTCTGGCAGGAAAGGACTCACCTGTTGTCAAAGAAGGCACGGACGATTTTGGCTCGGATGGGGTTGAGCTCCAGGTCGGGGATGCTACTGAAATTCTCCTTGCTGGGTTCCGACAGAAGTGGGAAAGCGAAGGGATGGGCGTCAGACGGCGCTGTGGTCACACACAGGCTGTCTTCACGCCCCGGGAGGTGGGGACAGACCGGACCTGTGCTCTTCTCCCCCCACCCCACGCCGGAGCCCTGAGGCCATGCCTGTCAATCTGACCAACACCCCACACACTCAGATGCAGAGGGAGGTGGGGACCCTGCTCCTAGGGCTCAGAGACCAGCTCTCTGGCCATTCCAGAATCGGACAGCATCCAGTGGGCATGTGGACCAATGAGTCTGGCCATCCCCACACAGATGAGCAGAGACCCCACTCCTAGAAGACGTGAAAATGGTGTCCACACAGAAATGTGTTCAGTGCTCATCAGAGGCAGGGAGCCCACTGCTGACTGGGTAAACTGAGGCAGAGGCCCTCCCTGTTACTGGTTCTCCAACACAGGCAACTGAACACACGCTGCTAAGTGAGGGGAGGCAGATCCCCAGGCCACAGGACATCTGTGTCAGCAGCGTGGAGAGTCTGAAGGTGGGCAGGGACGAGGGCTGAGAGTGAGGACAGGTAACTCAGGGTGTTGGGCTTCTTCAGGGGGGTGATGGGAATACTCCCCCGTGAGGCTGGTGATGTTTACAGATGGATAATAGTCAACAAAACTCTGCGATTGAAAAAATGAGATTGTAATATTCAGGGTGAAGTGGATGAACTGGAGGTGACTGTGCCCAGTGAAGTAAGAGGTGAAAGATGGCTACTGGGTGGTTTCACTCATGAGGAATATAGATGACAAGCAAATACACTTACAAAATAAAAATAGGAATCAAACTGTCCCCCAGGTGATTGTGGGTGTGAAACTCTAAGCCAATGACATCACTAATAGTTTCAGTATCCCTGAAAACTCTGTAAACCAGTGACATCACTAATAGCAAAAATCTGGACACTGAGAAGATGGATCAACTGAAAACTCACATCTTAGCTTTAAAAAGAAATATAAGGACTAGGGTGGTAGCACAGTGGGTTAAGTGCAGGTGGTACAAAGCACAAGAACCAGCATAAGGATCCAGGTTCGAGCTCCGCCTACGGGGGGGAGGGAGGAGGTCGCTTCACAGGCAGTGAACCAGGTCTACAGGTGTCTATCTTTCTCTCCCCCTCTGTCTTCCCCCCTCCTCTCTCCATTTCTCTCTGTCCTATCCAACAACAATGACAAAAATAACAAGGGCTGTAACAAGGGCAACAAAAAATGGGAGGAATGCCCTCTAGGAACAGTGAATTCATGGTGCAGGCACTGAGCCCCAGCAATAACCCTGGAGGCAAAAAAAAAAAAAAAGACAATATTAGGTAGTCGGGTGGTAGCGCAGCAGGTTAAGCGCACATGGTGCAAAGCACAAGGACTGGCATAAGGATCCCAATTTGAGCCCCCGGCTCCCCACCTGCAGGGGAGTCACTTCACAAGCAGTGAAGCAGGTCTGCGGGTGTCTTTCTCTCCCCCTCTCTGTCTTCCCCTCCTCTCTCCATTTCTCTCTGACCTATCTAATGACATCAACAACTACAACAATGAAAAACAAGGACAACAAAAAGGGAAAATAAACATAAAAAAAATTTTTTTAAAAGACAAAATTGACTGTCAGGGCTGGGGAGGTGGCTCAGTGGATAGAGGGCAGAACTTGTGTGCGTGAGGCCTGGGATTTGATTCCCAACAATGCATCACAGTGCTGGGTACTCTCTCATACATACAGAAAACACTTTGAAATAAAGATTTAAAAACATCGACAGTGGTGAACACTGAACTCCGGAAGGCGACTCGAATTCAGGAAAGGCACGGTCTGTGCATTTAAAAGAAGTGCCTAGCAGTTTAATCACGGCCTTGTGCCTGGGGCCCCGGGTGAGGCTGGTGGCTGCAGGGAGGGAGGCCTCTGCCCTCTGCCCCACACAGGGCGACTGTGTTCCCAGCACTGCTTCCTGCTCACCTGCAGAGGGCATGGCTGAGACTCAGAGCAGGAGCCCTGGTGGGGAGCTGGGAGTGGGAGGGGAGGCTGCTAGTCAGACGCAGGACTCAAGACAAGTCCACGCCGTGAGGGGCCAGGTGGTGGCACACGCATTGCAGTGCACAAGTGCCAGCGGTCAAGTCCCTGGTTCCCACCTACAGGACAGCAGTGAAGCAGGTCTGCAGGTGTCCTTCTCCCTAACTCCCCTTCCCCTCTCAGTTTCTCTGTGTCATCAAAAATAAAGAAAAGCCTTATGCAGGGGAGTCAAGGCACCACTTGAGGGACCCAGTGAGCACACGCCCTGCTGTAAGGCTCAGAGTTTGATTCCCAGCATCAAGGGAAGCTCCTCAGATGAAGGGAAGATGCTGTGAAGCTTCTCATCGCCACTGCTCTCTAAAAGAAAGATGGAAAAGGTGGTCCCAGCACCCGGAAGTTCTCAGGTGTAGGAGTGACTTGGGAGGTGGAGAGAGTCTTCACTCTCACGGGGGCAGCCATCTTTGCCCAAGTGGCCCATGTGCTTCAATGGCTCGAGCCTTTTCATTCTCCCAACTAAAAGTTTAAAACAAATGGGGGTGGGGGCAGGTGGTGGCGCACCCGGTTGAGTGCATATGTTATAGTGCACAAGGACCCAGGTTCAAGCCCCTGGTCCCCACCTGCAGGAGGAAAGCTTCACAAGTGGTGAAGTAGGGCTGCAGGTGTCTCTCTGTCTCCCCATTCCCTCTTGATTTCTGACTGTCTCTATCCAATAAATAAATAAAGATAATAATAAACAAAAGTTTTAAAAAATAAAATAAATTGGGGGGCGCCTTATGAGGAATGCTTCAATAGAATAAGAAAGGGGCATCAAAAAGGGCAACAAAAGGGAAAATATTTTTTAAAAATTGAAAAATGAAGGGGGCGGGTGGTAGCGCAGCGAGTTAAGTGCACATGGCGCAAAGCTCAGCAACCTGCGTAAGGATCCGGGTTCGAGCCTCAGCTCCCCACCTGCAGGGGTGTCGCTTCACAAGCAGTGAAGCAGGTCTGCAGGTGTCTTTCTCCCCCGTCTTCACTTCTTTCTCAATTTCCCTGTCCTATCCAACAACAGCAGCAGCAAAGGCAGTAACAGTACCAAGGACAACGAAAATGGATAAAGTGGCCTCCAGGAGCAGTGGATCTGTAGTGCAGGCACCGAGCTCCAGCGATAACCCTGGAGGCAAAAAAAAAAGGGGGGGGGTGGGAGAAGCCTTTCTACAGTGAAAACCACTCATTCGAGTCTTACAAAAACACCCACAAAGCTGTTACGAAGCCTGTGTCGTGGAGCTCCACTCAGCAATTAGAGACCTTGTTGTGTCATTGGGGACATGATGGCTGGAGCTGGCAGTGAGCAGGCTTGGTGAAGGACAAGCACTTGCCAGAGCATTTCGCTCATGTGGAACAAAGAATCGAAACACAAACTAAGACCTTGGGAGATCTATGGTGGGAATCACTGGGGTGGGGGAGCACAGAACTCTGCTGGTGGGGTTGTCTAGAACTGCCCCCCCTAGAATGTCACAATCTTGTGACTCACGAAGGCAAAGGCCGGTGCAGGAGCAGTCCTGCACACTTCCTGGAGTCCTGCACACATGAAGTCCTGATGCCACAAATAGAAAAGAAGTTTTAAATTTTCCTGAAGAAAAAAAAAAAGCTTTTGCCTCCAGAGTCATTGCTGGGGCTCAGTGCCTGAACTACAAATCCACTGCTCCTGGAGGCCATTTTCCCCATTTTGTTGCCCTTGTTCTTACTGTTGCCTTTGCTATTGTTGTTGGGCAGGACAGAGAGAAATCAAAAGAGGGGAAGACAGAGGGGGAGAGAAAGACACCTGCAGACCTGCTTCACCGCCTGTGAAGCGACTCCCCTGCAGGTGGGATCCTGCACCGGTCCTTGTGCTTCGTGGCAGGTGTGCTTAACCCGCCGCACTCCCACCCGGCCCCCCTTGTTCTCTTGCTAGAGGATGTGAGCCGGAGAGGAGAGACGCTTGCAGCCCTGCTCCAGAGCTCGTGAAGCTTCTCCCCTGCAGGTGGGGGTGGGGGCGGGGGCGGGGGCTTGAACCCGAGTCCTGGCACATGGGATTGTGGGCTCTAGCGCAAGCCGCTGCCCGTCCCCCTTAACTTTCTCCTCAGGTGACAGGGGAATGCCACTGAGCAGATGGCCCAGCCCACTTTAAACATTCCATATCCTGGTAGGAGAGACAGCACGGCACCATCCATAGGGCTCCGCCAGTGCTGTCTGTGTGCTCCCATGTGGTGCTGGAGCTCAAACCCAGGGCCTCATGCATAATAAACTGTGTTTTACCCACTAGGCCACCTCCTGACTCTTGAAATTTCCATAAAAATTAAAGACCCGGGGGTTGGGCGGTGGCGCAGTGGGCTAAGTGCATGTGGCGCAAAGTGCAGGGACTGGCGTAAGAATCCCGGATCGAGAGTCAGGGGAGTCACTTCACAGGCGGTGAAACAGGTCTGCGGGTGTCTCTTATCTTTCTCTCCCCCCCGTCTTCCCCTCCTCTCTCCATTTCTCTCTGTCCTATCCAACAATGAACAACATCAACAGTGGCAATAATAATAACCACAACAAGGCTACAACAACAAGGGCAACAAAAAGGGGGAAAAATGGCCTCCAGAAGCGGTGGATTCATGGTGCAGGCACCGAGCCCCAGCAATAACCCTGGAGGAAAAAAAAAAAAGGAAAAAAAAAAAATATATATATATATATATAAAAAATTAACCAAACTGGTACTATGGCAGCAGCCACAAAGGCTAAGTCCAAGGGACTGGCTGTGCTGGGGGGTAGGATGAGGAAGTGGATGCAGGGCCAGGAGGTCATGGTGCTGTCACTGTGGTGTCATCTTAGTGCTGTTGACTGGCTACGGAAGAAGGGCAAACGCGAGAAGAAGAAGTGACCAACAGAAGGTGCAGCGAGAGAGAACAGGCAGGACACCCGGAGTTCCTGAGAAGTCACAGTGAGGAGGTGGCCGGGTAACCCAGGGGTCCAGAAAAATCCCAGCCGAGTGACAGCCCACAGGTCCCACTGACTGTGGAAAAGCCCAGAGGCGGCCTTGACCCCCAGGCATGACCTGACACAGGCCCACAGTTCAAGCCCCAGGCACCATACAGAAGGTGCGGTGAAGCAGGGAAAGCCCCAGTGCTGTGCTGTCCGTCTCTTCACAGAATGAACAGCAGCCCGGGAGTCAGGCCTTCATGCATGTGTGAGATCCCAGCTCCACAAAAGAAAAATAAAGACCAAATAACTGGGTCAGGGAGACTGCTCAGAAGTATGGCAACGCACAGGGTTGGGGGCCTCCTCTCCCAGCATGAAGTGGCTGAGCAAGCTGTGGTCTATCTACACACTGGAGTACTACTCAGCTAATGAAAGTGGTGATTTTACCGTTTTCAGCCCATCTTGAATGGAGCATGAAGAAATGTTAAGTGAGATAAGTCAGAAACAGAAGGATGACTATGGGATGATCTCACTCTCAGGCAGAAGTTGAAAAACAAGATCAGAAGAGAAAACACAAGTAGGACCTGAACTGGAATTGGCGTATTGCACCAAAGTCAAAGACTCGGGGGGGGGGGGTGGGGGGAGAGTTCAGGTCCTGGAACATGATGACAGAGGACCCAGTGGGGGTTGTATTGGTTTGTGGAAAACCGGGAAGTGTATTTGCACTGTATTTACTGTCGAGTGTAAAATATTAATCCAATTAAAAAAAAGATAAAAAGAAAAATGAAGTGAGCTGAATAGGCCCTGAGAGCACCAGCTCCAGAACACTGGCAGTGGCACCCACGCCAGTAAGCGCCAAAGACGACGCGGTTACCTGTTACCGTTCTGGTCTAACTGCGCAGCCAGCCCCCAAGGTGTTGCGCTCGGCTGACTGTTAGCAGGCAGGGCCCCCACTGCCACCAGGAAAAGGCATTGCCTCAGCTGCCTCCCCCTCCCCGGGACACTCCCCACTACCTGCTTTCTCGGGCTTGCTGCCTGCCTGGGACTTGGCGTCCAGTTGAAGCTGAACGCCCCATAAATCCTGGTTTCGGTCTCTGTTGCCACCCTCCCAGCTGCCCGGGGGGCCTGCAGGGCAGGTCAGACCTGCTGGGTGGGGTCTCAGCATGGGCTACAGCCTGATGGGTGGCTTCTGCCAAGCCCAGGAGTCAGGGCTTGGGGACAGGACACAGCTCTCTTGGCCTGTCCCCAACTGTCAACTGTCGCACAGGAACACACCTCCTTCCACGCCTCTGCCAAGGCTCCCGCTCCCGTCCCAGGGGCCATCTTTACGCCTGGAGCTACTCGGTGTTTTGCAGGTGCTGTGGCATCTGATCATGCCCCCCACCCCATCCACTCCGTGCCCAGGAAGGGAGATGTGTGTGGTCCAGACAAGGAGGCCCAGAGTAGCAGAGTGAAGAAGCCAGTCACACAGCAAGCAGGGCCCCCCCACCCCTGGCCTCCTCCCACTGTGGTGCTTTGACTTTAAAGGCATCCTCCTCGCCTGCACCAGAGAGGCGGCCAGACCAACATGGGGCCCCAGAGAGGAAGAGGCGACAAAGGAGGGCTGAGCCGGCTTGCTGCAGCTCTGAGGCTCAGCTCCATTGCAGAGCTCCCCCAACCACAGCTGAGGCCCTTCAGCTTCTGAGCCGAGAGGCTCAGCCTGGGACTCCGGCCTCCCTCTCTGAGGGTTTCCACCCCCAGCACCTGCAGAAGGCTGGCTGGGGGGCGGGGTCTGTCTTCACAGGGTGGCTAAATGATTTTTAGCCTCTCTGGCCTGTTTTACTAATCTATAAAATGGGGGGGGAGAGGGAGTCACCAGCCAGGGGCCCTTGAGGAGCTCAAGTGTCTAGTGGCCCCCTGGGGGCTTACAGCTCCCTATTTCTGGTGGCCCTCAGCATTAGTTTTGGGGTCTGGCGAGCCAGGCCAGGGCCACCAGGAAGTAAGATGCTGCTGTTAAAAACATGAATAGGGGGAGTTGGGCAGTAGCACAGCGGGCTAAGTACACGTGGTGCAAAGCGCAAGGAGCGGTGTAAGGATCCCGGTTCGAGCCTCCAGCTCCCCACCTGCAGGGGAGTCACTTCACAGGCGGTGAAGAAAGTCTGCAGGTGTCTATCTTTCTCTCCCCCCTGTCTTCCCCTCCTCTCTCCATTTCTCCTATCCAACAACAACGACATCAATCATAACTACAACAATAACAAAAAAGCAACAAGGCCAACAAAAGGGAAAATAAATTTAAAAAATTAAAAAATAAAAATAAAGAGAAAGGAAAAACAAACAACAATTAAGTGACCCAATTCAAGAAAATGGGGGGACATAGCTACGATTGTATTTCCTCAGTGTCAAAGCGGTTTCTAGGAGATGGGGAGGGGACTCAGCAGGACAGCATGGGCCTGTCATGCTTCAGGCCCTGGGGGTTCAATCCCTGGCCCCGCAGAAAAGTAGAGAGATGTTCTGGCCTCTCTCAAAAGAAAGTACTACAAATAAAATTTAAAAATCAAGCAGTGGGTTTGCCTCTTGCTGCTAGAAGAGCCCCTGAGGGCAGGGAGACCCCTTCCTGGGGTGCTCAGCTCAGACACGTCCTACACAGCATTCTGCCAAACGGCCTCAGAGCTCAGTGCTCTGTGGTAGGGGGAGGGGGCTGAGACATTTCAGGGGCCTGGCAGTGGCAGACCTGGTTGAGCGCATGTTACAATGCACAAGGTCCTGGGTTCAAGGCCCCAGTCCCTGCCTGCAGGAGGGAAACTTGACAAGCAGTGAAGCAGTGCTGCAGGTGTGTCTCTCTTCTCCCTCAATTTCTCTGTCCCTATCAAATCAATTAATTAAATTCTTAAAACACCTATAGTCAGGGGGCTCTCCTAAAAAGCAAGAATGCAGCATTATGACTTCTCTTTTTAAACCACGGCCCTGTGAGGAACCCACACAGGGCAGCCCTGAAACAAACTTTTAAGTGGTCAGGGACTCATCCCGGGCGTCAGACGACTTTCAGGAAGCAGGGCCAGCCAAACCGCAAATCACAGAGTAAAACTGAATTTCTCCAGTTTACACCTTAGGAGTTTTGAGATCCTTAAGTTCAGTCCCGGCTGAAATGGGGACACCCAAGTTACTATGAACAAGGACTGAGGTTCAAGCCCCCAGCCCCCACCTGCAGGAGGGAGCTTTGCAAGCTGCGAGGCAACACTACAGGTGTTTCTCTGCCTCTCTATCCCCTCTCAATTCATCTCTGTCCTAGCAAACAAAAGAAAATAAAACATTTTTAAGAGAGGAAAACCAAGCAAGAATAATAGTACTAACAAGAAAAATAGCATCTTTCAAAAAAAAAAAAAAGGGGCGAGGTGGTGGCACATCTGGTTGAGCACACACGTTATAGTGCATAAGGACCTGGGTTCAAGCCCCTGATCCCCACCTGCAGGGGGAAAGCTTCACAAGTGGCGAATCAGGGCTTCTGGTGTCTCTCTCCCTTTCTATTCCCCCATTCCTCTTGATTTCTGGCTGTTTCTTTCCAATAAAGAAAATAAATTTGGGGGCCAGGTAGGTGGCGCCACACCTGGGTTCCCCACCTGCAGAGGGAAAGCTTTGCGAGTGATGAAGCTGGGCTGCAGGTGTCTCTCTGTCTCTCCCTATCTCCCCCTTCCCTCTCAATTTCTGGCTGTCTCTATCCAATAAATAAAGATTTAAATATTTAAATAAATATATTTAAAAAAAAACAGATTCAATGTATTAGCCCCAGATTCAGAAGCCCACTTCCCCAGGTGGGTTTAAGCACCCCTACACACCCCCCACAGTCCTCACTCTGCTGTGTAATTCTGCTGAAAAGTCACTTAGAGGCCTGGAGGTATTCAGACACTCCCTGTGGGGTCCTGGTATGTTCTCTGGGGGGTTGGCAAAGAAAGCTACACCCCACAGCCCTCACAGAGTGGGGTGTTGGGGCCTCGCTCAGGATCCCTGGTCTAAGCCTTCCTTCTGGGGTGCACAGAACAGATCTTTCCCAGAGCTCCAGAGCCCCAACACAGCACAGGCCCCTTGGACGGCACTAAACGTGTTCAAAGATCAGAGGCTGCAGGCCCGGTCTGGGGTCACTCAGGAGACCTGGGCTAAGCAGGCAGTGGGACCAGACCTGTGTCCAGAGCTGTTTGTCCCTCCTGCCCTGAAGGTCAGGCAGGAAAACTGGGCCCAGAGGAGCTGCCCTTCTCCAGGCCCCAGAGGGAGGTAGGTTAGGCAAAGCAGTTCCGGGAGGTGGAGAGAGCGCCCTTCCGGCAGGCCTGTTTGCTTAAGCCCTGTGGGCTGTCACCTCCTTCCTACAGGCAGGGGGCTGGGCTGCGTGAAGCAGACATGAGAGAGAGAGAGAGAGAGAATTGCAGAGCAGGGAGTCTGAGGCCCTCAGGGGCTTCCGACAACGGGCTCTCAGAGCCAAGTTTATGTCCCAGCTCCTGATCTACCCAGGAGTATTACTTTCCTGTCTATACAACAGGAACAACTTCCGGTGAGATTTTATTCCATTGAAGTAACAGGCTCCAGCTGCGCAGGACAAAACAAAGGAACCTGTGTCCGTGGGTTACTCCTCCTAAGGGGACACTACTCCAGTCCATCCCTCCATACCAGGCCCCAAACCATTCTTTCCCGAGAGCAGAATTCATAGCAGTGGCTCCCGTGACTCCTGTGCTTCGTGCGTCATGAAGGACTTCTCGGGCTGGGAGACAGGTCTCAGGAGAGCACATGCCTTGCTGTACCTGAGGCCCTGGGCTTGAGGACCAGCATCCTATGGGGGAACCACCACACATGGCTGGCTCCCACCTCCCTTCACCAGGTACCAGTGAGGCTGAGGTGGGGGATTGAAGGTTGAATCTCAGCTGCCAGAATTCAGTCTTAACTACGGATCAAAACAGAAAACACCAGGATCCGAGCTCTGGAAACGGGTGCTTTGAAAATGCAGCCACACTGAATAATGAACTGTAAGCCTCTCTCTGGACAGACTTTCAAAAGTGAATATTTACACATCCACACCCATAAAACTCGGATAAAATTTAAGTCTGTTTATTAAGGAGGGCATTTTCTTGGGACAACGGGAAGGTTTGTTTCCCAAGTTCCAAGACTGTCACCAGGAGCCCCTGAATGTTCTCTGGGGGAGAGCCCTGTTCACGTGGTGCTGGAAACCACCTGGCAGCAGCTCAGTCCAGAACTACTTCTGTAACTGTGATCACCTGTTGGTCTGCTTCTAATTCTGCTTCTAAGACCCCTTCTGTTTCATTGGTTGAATCCCCCCTGCTTAACACTGTATTCTATTTACATAAACCACTGTTAACTAAGCACCGCCCTGCCTGCAGGGCATTGGTTTAATCCCCACTGGTTCATGATGTCTTTTTGCTCCGCCCCCTCTCCTAGTACACCCTGATTTCCACCAGTCACTTTTGCTCCACCCTCTCTAGGTCACATCCTGTTTGCACCCTACTTGGCCAGTATATATAAGGACAGGATTGTGATTATAGTTAGTTTAGATGGCTCAGATTGCGCTGCATTCTGCATGGATAAAGAGATACTGCGTACAGCTCAGCCATGAGTCCCTGGTCGTCTGTCTCCTGCCCGCGAAGCTAGCCCGGCAATCACCAGCTCACCGAGGCCCTCTGGTTAAATAAGCTAGCGCTAAAATAACTCAAACACTGTGTAAGATGTAACCCAGCCACCAAGACTCAACCCAACCTCTAGCTCAGACACAACCCAACAACTATCTAAAGCCAAACCCAACTCCATCGAAGACTAAACCAACAACAACCCCCATCTAAGATTCAACCCAGTCACCATGGAACACCACATTCTCTTAGATAACATAGCTCAGGGCCGGGGGGTGGTACACACATTACAGATTGCAAGGTCTCAGGTTCAATCCCCCAATCCTCACCCTTGGGAAAGTTTCACAACTGGTGCTATAATACTGCAGGTGTCTCTCTGTCTCTCTATTGCCCTTTTCCCTTTTTATTTTAGTCTCTATCCAAAATTTTATATATATATATATATATATATATATATATATATATATATATATATATATATATATATATATTTTAAAAGAGAGAGGTGAAGAACACAGCTCCAGGAATTCCTCCTCAAAAAATCAACTTATTAACAATAATAACAACAGTGGTCCAGGAGGTGGCGCAGTAGCTAAGGCGCTAGAGTCTCAAGCAAGAGGTCCTGAGTTCAATCCCTGGCAGCACATTCTCATTAATAAATAAAATCTTAAAAAAACAACAAGGGCAACAGAAATGGGGGAAAATGGGGGCCAGGTGGTGGCTCACCTGACTAAGTATACATATTACAGTGCACAAGGACACTGGTTCAAGCTCCTAGTCCCCATGTGCAGGGGGGAAGCTTCAGGAGTGGTGAAGCAGGGCTACAGATGTCTCTTTCTCTCTCTCTCTCTCCCCCGCTCCCCCTCTCAGTTTCTGTCTATCCAATAATAAAAATAAATATAAATATTAAAAAAACACAGCATAAGGAAGGCAGTTCTCCTGGAGTCCACGATCCAGCCTTATGCTAGAATTAACCCCCAGAGGAAGCAGCAGTATCAAGAGACGGAACCAATGACAAACTGAATTTGGGCTGCACACCAGCCTGGATTCACCTTTGGGTGCCCTGCACTGAGCATAAGCCTGGCAGCCCACAGGCTGCGTTGATGGCTGCGATGCCCAGGACTCAGCTCAGAGATGGCACAGGCTCCCCTGGAGGTAGTCGGAGTAAAGAGGGCTTAGTGGACCAGCTCCCCACACTCACCTCTTCAGTCTAAGTTAGTTTCCTGATCCTAATAGAAAGACCGTCTTATCTAGAGGGAGCCAGAAGGATTAAAATGATCACAGGTTTGGCTCTGGTGAAGAGATGAGGCTCATCTTTTGCAGAACCGCAGAGCACTTAGAGACCAGAGGGAGGAGGAGTCTCCAGGGCAGGGACCCACCTGCCACCCAGAGCTGGCCGCAGAGCTTACCGAATAGTGGGCTGGTCTCCACTCAGCTGCTTAAACCGCCGATGGAGCTGCTCAATCTGGTCCGAGGAGACTGAGGTGCAGGAGAGAGAAAGGAAACACGGAAGGGAAAGAAAGTTAGTGATGGTTGTACTTGTGGAGCTGCCCAGAAGGCTGGAGACATCTCTGGGCCCTGCCTCGACCTCCTGTTCCTGTCAATGAAGAAACCAACAGGGAGTTTCTGGCTCTTCAGTGGTCAGCCCTGGGCTCTTAGTTTTGACCCAACAATAGCTCCTGACAACACACGTGAACCACTGGAGGCTGGGCACAGCTATTCGAGCTCCCTCTCCCCACTACTGAAGACGGGTGTTCTCCTCAGATGGGCTTTGTGTCATGTTGAGGATTGTGCAGGGAAGGTGGCCCAGCGGGAGAGTACCACCTTCCACGTTCGAGGCCCTGGGTTTCCACCCCAGCATCACATGGGAGCACCACGGGCAGCACGGAGAAAGCTCCATGGATGGTGGAGTGGTGCTCTGTGTCTCTCCTCTCTGTCCGCCTCCCTCTAAAATGGGACCGGGGAGACGTCTCGATAGTTTATGAACACACAAGACCCCGGGTTCACTCCCTGGCACCACGTTCAAATAGGAAGAGGGAACCTGGCTCAGGCTGGTGTTGGAGTGAGCTGGGAGCCTTGGGGAGAACGTGACTGAGCAAGGCTGACTGCAGGGAGGAAGCGGAACTGCTCACGTCTGCTGTGGAGGAGATACTGCAGGTACGTGAACAGTGTCACTGCAGTCAACCTTGTTTTATTAGAACACAAGAAAAAAACAACTTATTTCAAGCAAGGTTGCATAAACTGACACTAGTCAAGGACCTGGCTTTCTTGTGTGTCACTTTGCTTAAACCTGCAAGTTTCCAAAACTGTCTAAGGTATTAAATGAGAACTCTTACTATATTTAGAGTCCCCGGGAGTTTCAGAAAAACTGAGCACAGGAGACTTTTTTTTTCCCCTGCCAGGACTTTGTTGGGGACTTCCCAACACTGTTTTCCTCTTGGAGATAGAAAGTGAGAGAAAGAGGTACAGAGATCTAGAGAAGACACCACAGCACTACTCTGCTTGTGAAGCTTCCTCCACGCAGATGCTCCTAGGCAGTGCTGGGAGGCTTGGACCCAGGCCCTTGCACATGGCCCAAGTGTGCGCTCTACCAGGTGAGCTATCTCCTGCCCCCAGGAGAGTCTTTTCTAAGTTTTAATTATCTGTATTTATTAGATAGAGATGGCCAGAAATTGAGAGAGGAGGGGGAGATAGATAGGGAGAGAGAGACAGAGAGACACCTGCAGCCCTGCTTCACCACTCTCAAAGCCTTGCCCCTGCAGGTGGGGACGGGGGCTTGGACCGGGGTCCTTGGGCCCTGTAATGTGTGCGAACCACCAGGTGTGCCACCAACCAGCCTCGAGTTTTCCCGTAAAATTTTTTGCTGGTGGGCCATGTTTCTCCCACTGTTCAGAGGTTTTTTAGAAGTCCCACCTTTACATTTGAGGGCTGGGGAGACAGCATAATGGTTACTATACAGAGAGACTTTCGTGC
The DNA here is from genome assembly GCF_950295315.1 of Erinaceus europaeus. Taxonomy (NCBI): domain Eukaryota; kingdom Metazoa; phylum Chordata; class Mammalia; order Eulipotyphla; family Erinaceidae; genus Erinaceus; species Erinaceus europaeus. Next base: position 9,070,605 of record NC_080167.1, on the reverse strand, counting down.
TCTAAGGTCCCAGGTTCAATCCCCAGCACCACCATAAGCCGGAGCTAAACAGTGCTTTGGTCTCTCCCTGCCTCCCTCTCACGTTAAAATAAAAAGAAAAATGAAAAGTGAATTGAAGTCCCTCACACGTCCAAGAGCTGCTCACACACATTTATGAACCTTTTTGCTTCATCTTCTCCACCACCCGTTAGTGTGCAACTGCTTTGTCTCTGCTTTGCCAACGCCAACCAAGATCTGCGCTGAGGCCCACGGGCTGGGACTCAACCGCGATACCACACGGCCACTCACAGCTGCACCTAGAAGCACACAGATCACCCAACTGGCTGATGTGGGCGTCTCGGTTAATTCCTGGGGGCTGCTCGTCTTCAGGAACAATTTCCCAAAACCAGGGCGGGACTGGGGACAGCCATCTCCTGCCAGCATCCTCCCGGCCCATTCGCCTCTTGAGTACAAGTCCTGTGCTCTGCGCAGAGCAAGCCCCCCCCCAGCCTCCTCTCGTTCCAGCACAAGCTGATATCTGGGGACAACTGGTCTCCATTCTTTTTGATAGGATAGAGAGAAATTGAGAGGGAAGGGGGAGACAGAGTCAGGACACCTGCGGCCCTGACTGTTCACTAAGGTGTGCCGTCCCCTGACCCCAGCCCCCTTCCTTCACGTCGTTTTTTTCTGGCCCAAAGCTATGATGACTTCATAAATCTAGGGCTCAGACTCCTCAGCCTCCCTCAGAGCTGTGGCTTGCCAGAAGATGCCGTCGTGAGGAAGGGACCCCACATGTTCACTGTCCCCAAGTTGCAGGTGTAGAAACTTGACACTCAGACTGGGTGACCACGGTTTCTGAAGAAAGATGTCATTACGTTCATGTCAACCATAGTGTACCTGGTGGCCCGGCAATCCCACGCCTAGACATGGCCCCACAGAAATGCCGACTCAGAGGAAGTTGAGAAGGTATTCACAAGGGCACCATCTTAATAGTCTGAAACTGGAAACTACCCTGAATCCCCAGCATGGCAGAGGCACAGTGGCTACCTTATTCCAACAGAATACAGCCACAGAAAGGACCAAACAGTCTGTGCAGTGCCTGGGGCGAGTTCTAAAAGCCCAGTAACAGGGGTCTAGGAATAGCCCAGCAGGCAAAGCATGTGCCTTGCATTAAGAGGTCCTGGGTTCAGTCCCCAACACAACATGGGCACAGCACCATGGGGGGCTCCAGAGACAGTGAGCAGTGCATTAGTTTCTGTCCCTCCATCCTCTCTCTCTCTCTCTCTCTCTCTCGGGAATAAAAATCTACAAACTAGGCCAGGGAGATCATTCAGTGAGGCCCAGTGCTACATATAAACAAAAACATTAACCGGGAAAGGTCAGACATGAGAAGTTTATCTCTATGCTCCCCTCTAGAAAAGCTCAAAAACAGGTCAAATTCATCCTTTTTTTGTTTTCATTTTCCCAGACAATGTATGGGAGAAAGAGAGGAGAGACACCACGGCACTGCTTTGTGAAGTCTGCCCTCTGTATGGTGCTACCACGTAGTGGTGCCAGGGCTCCGGCCACCACCAGGTCCCTGTGGAGGGTAAAGTGTCTGCTCCACGAGGTGAGCCATCTCCCGGGCCCCTGTGCTCTTGCTTAATCCTACCCATGATCCTTTCAGGGGCAGGCTGCTCCCACTTCACAGAATAGAGAAGGGAGGCCCTAGAGAGCTCAGTCACTTCCAGGTCACTCACGGCAACGGGCAGAGCCAGGGCTCCAGTACAAAGTGTCTGTCAGAGCACATGTATGATTCCATTTCATTGATTTTTGTTTTTTACTGACATTGCTCAATGCTCCCCCTATGGTGATCACAGGTGGGACCCAGTTCCCTTTCACTGCCCCAGATTAAAACCAAATCCACTAGGCTGTGGAGCAATGATAAGGATCAGAACAGCCAGACACAGGCCCCCTCTGTGGACAACGAGCTGTCTGAACTCAGCTGTGCTGAGGGGAAGGGGTCAGGGACGGCGACGCCATGTCTGTGAGCTGCTGCCAGGGGCCATCGATCACCTGGGGCTGGGGGAGGAGGTTGGGGGGGGGTCACCATGAATAGCCACTCACGGTCTTTCTGGGGGTGGGAGTGTGGCCAGTTCTAAATTCGGATGGCCTGCGATTATACTGATAACTCCTGAGTGCACTTTAAGTGGGTGAAATGCACAGCACTTGAGTTATAAATAAAGCTATTAAAACAGTTTTTAAAAGATTAAACAAGTAGCATAGCTGGGGAGGTGGTACAGTGGCTACAACTATGGTCTTAAAAGCCTGGGGTGGGGGGAGTCGGGTGGTGGCGCAGCAGGTTAAGCCCACGTGGTGCAAAGCACAAGGACCAGTGTAAGGATCCCGGTTCAAGCCCCCGGCTCCCCACCTGCAGGGAAGTCGCTTCACAGGCGGTGAAGCAGGTCTGCAGGTGTCTCTCTTTCCCTCCCCTCCTCTCTCTATTTCTCTCTGTCCTATCCAACAACGACGACATCAATAATAACTACTACAATAAAAAAACAATAAGGACAACAAAAGTGAATAAATATTTAAAAAATTTAAAAAGCTTAAAGGGGGGCATGTGTTACCATGTGTAAGGACCTGGGTTCGAGCCCCTGCTCCCCACTTTCATGGGGAGTGAAGCAATGCTGCCAGTGTCTCTCTCATTATCTCCCCCTCTCCACTCAACTTTCTCTGTCCTAGCAAATAAAACAAAGAAAAAAGGGGGACCTGGCAGTAGCACAGTAAGTTAAGCGGACACAGTGCAAAACACAAGGATACACATAAGGATCCTGGTCGAGGCCCCAGTTCCCCACCTGTGGGGGGGGGTCGCTTCACAAACAGTGAAGCAGGAAGGGCCGTGTAAGCCAGAAGCACCACATTTCCCTAGTGAAGATTCTGGAGGCTCTACACAGACTACTGGATTCAAACAGGAGCGCTCAAGAGGCCATGTCGCGGCTGTGGGAAGCTCAGCTCAGCCTCCTTGCTCCCAAGAGGCTCCCCCACCCCCCAAGAACCCAGGCTCTAGGCAGGATGCTGTGGGTTCCGCTCCTGGGGTTCCTGGGATGGGAATCTTTCTTCCCACCTCCCTTCCCCTCCCATCTGTCTGGGCCCCTGGGAGGTCACAGTCGTCCTGGGGACAGGGACAAAGGCAGCTTCATGCCTTGTTATTCTTGGTTTTAAGATTGCCACCTGAGGGTAGGTACCCTGTTCCAGGCAGCTGCTGGGAGCAAAATCCTCCCATCCTGGCTCCTTGAGGGGTGTGTGGGAGGAGGGGAGGGGACTTAGCACCTTGTATTGAAAAATTTAAGCAGAAAAATCTGTCCCTGGTGCCCAGAATGAAGCCACTTGGGTGGCAAGTCCACAGGGAAGTGTGCTCGGGTGTGAATCACTAGCCAGGCTCAGTACGGAAGCCAGCAGACACCATATCTCTGGCTTGTGACGCATCAGCCTTCATGCCTGGGACCTGAGCTCAGTGCCCTGGTCTCTCGCTCTCCCTCTCCCCTCATGGAAATAGAATCTTTTTAAAAACATGAATGAGTTTTATATCAAGCAGCTTAGACTAACTAAAATATATAAGGAAATGCATAGCTGTAAGTAAATACACAAAGATATCATTAAAATTTCACCAGTTTTTATACTTAAGATTTTTATATATATATATTACATGACAGAGAGACAGCACCACTCTGTATACACAGTCCTGGGGATCAAACCAGGGACCCAAGCAAGAGTCCAAAATCCTGGCAGGTGAGCAAGCCCCTTCTCCAGAGACTCCTCTGGCTTTTTAAATTTTTTGCCGTTAAGGGCTTTGCTTTTTCTTTTATTATTATTTTTTTATATTTATTTTTCCCTTTTTGTTGCCCTTATTTTCTATTGTTGTAGATGTCGTTGTTGTCAGACAGGACAGAGAGAAATGGAGAGGGGAAGAGAAGACAGAGAGGGGGAGAGAAAGACAGACACCTGCAGACCTGCTTCACCGCCAGTGAAGCGACTCCCCTGCAGGTGGGGAGCCGGGGGCTTGAACCAGGATCCTTTTGCCGATCCTTGCACTTTGTGCCATATGCACTTAACCCGCTGCACTACCGCCCGACTCCCCTTTTTTTCTTTTTAATCATTTTTTTTCTTGCTAGTGAGTAAAAAAGGAGAGAGAGAGACAGAGAGAGAGAGAGAGAGAGAGAGAGAGGAAGCCTCCCTTGTGGGTATAGTGGCGTTGACCAGAGTCCACTTCTCCATCACCTGCTATTTCCACATGTGGCTGCCAGATAGTTCTGAAGGACGTTACACATACATGACTCCTACAAAACTCAGCAGTCCTCCCCCCCGCCTAGTGCCTGTGCTGGGCAGCGCTGGGGTGTGTTCCATGAACTGGCAGCGTGATCACCCAGAACTGAGATAAGTGCACAAGAATAAACAGATAAGAGGGAGCACGGCTGCCTGCTAAGGACAAGAGAAACTGGAGAAAAGGCTGTGGGAGGAGTGGTCACAAGAAACTGATTAAAAAAAATCCTGAAACATTCCTATGCCCAGGACAGAAGATTACACAGCCTAAAAATATTTTTTCATATTCAGAACAGAGAGACAGAGAGACCTGCAGCACTGTTTCACCACTTCTGAAGTTTCCCCCTGCAGGTGAGGACTTGAGCCTTGAACCTGGGTCCTTGAACACTGTGGCACGTACATTCCACCAGGTACACCAGTGCCTGGCCTCCTTTTATTTAAATATATATATATATATATGTATATATATGTACATGAAGAAAGACAACACTGCAGTTCTGACATACAGTGGTGCTGGGGATTGAGCAAGGTATGCAAGTCTGGTGCACTACCATTGTGCTATGGTGATGGTTATAAAAGGCTCTGTTCTGGGAGTCGGGCGGTAGTGCAGCAGTTTAAGCACACGTGGCACAAAGTGCAAGGACCGGTGTAAGGATCCTGGTTCAAGCCCCTGGTTCCCCACCTGCAGGGGAGCCGCTTCACAGGCGGTGAAGCAGGTCTGCAGGTGTCTGTCTTTCTCTCCCCCTCTCTGTCTTCCCCTCCTCTCTCCATTTCTCTCTGTCCTATCCAACAACGATGACATCAATAATAACTACAACAATAAAACAAGGGCAACAAAAGGGAATAAAAATAATTTTAACAATAACAAATATAATTTTAAAAAGAAATGGAGACAAAGAGGGGAGAGACTACAGCCCCGCTCCACCATCCCTGAAGACCCCCGGGGTCCTGTTGCTCCTGGATGGCTGTGGTGCTTGAACCCACTGCCCAGAGCATCCTAAGGCACACCGTCTGGGGGAGCTGTTTCCAGGCCCTGTTCTTCTGCAGCTACAGGGATTACGTGTATAATCTGTCTGCATTTACAATGCCGGCTCTGAGGAAAAACAGAGCAAGTGCTGCTGAGGCTATGGAGACACCGGTGGCCAGGTGGAAACGGCAAACGGCGAGGCCGAGGTGAAGAAACCAGGCCCCTTGATAAATTAAACAGATGAGCCTTCCAACCCAGAAATTCCACTCCCGAGCACACGCCCAGCCAAGACCAGGGAAGACAGAGGTGGTTCAAGTTCGCAGCAACGCTGCTCACAATATTCCACAGGGGGGAACCACCCCACTGGCCAGCTCAGAGAAACCCATGGGCAGAGCCACGCGCGGCCCTGCCTGGCCCCTGGGGTCTCGGTCACTGGCAGAACAGACCGCACACGTGCTGTGGCCCAGAGGGCTCTGCAGCCGCCTCCTGGCAGACACAGTGCCAGCCTGGCCTGAGGATGATGACTGCTCCTCGGCACCATGCCACATCAGTGTCAGTTCACCCAGCGAGGAAGGCAGCGGACCCACACTCCAGCACGGACGAGCCAGGCACCGTGCTCAGAGGGGAGGCCACCGAGTGGGGCTCTGTTCACAGACCGGATGGAGGGAGCTAAGCGGGGAGAAGTGAGGGGTGGTTGCCCAGGTGGGGTCCTGGCCTTAGGCCCGGTCTATCTGACTGACTGCTAAGAGGCAGCACTGGGAAGGGGTCTCTGTGCCTGAGGGACCTCCCCAAGTCCTACCTGCCTCATCTGGATGGACTAACCAGAACTCTACCCCCAGCCCCAGGATGCAGAGGCGAGCCGGTCCAAAAAGACTCTCATACCTGAGGCTCCCAAGTCCCAGGTTCAATCCCCCACACCACCACAAGCCAGAGCTGAGCAGTGCTTTGTTCTCTTTCTGGTTCCTCTGGGTGTCTGGTTCAAGGCAGAAAGGTGAAATGACAGCACCCCTGCTGAGGCGAGGGCCAGCTTCTCATCTATAAATGGGGTTGCTAGGGTCGCAACCCACCCCCACCTGCAGCTCCCCTCCTTCCTCTCAAATGCCTGCTGCCCCCCAACTTCACACAGCAACCATCACTAAAAGGTAGGAACCCCCACAAAGGCTGGTGGGTGGGCAAACCATGGCCCACCATGCAGGGGGGTGCCAGCCCCCCACAATGAGGGAGGGAGGGAGTTGCAGACCATAGTCAGGAGGAAGATGAAGCACCCAGAACCCCTGGAGGGCCTGTGTTCACACCACGGAAGTGGCCAGGACTCAGGAAGGAGGCTGGCGGTTGCCGGGGCTGTGGGCTGAGGAAGAAGTGACCGCTGATGGGCTCGGGCTTTTGTGGGAGGAGTGAGGAAGCTGTTCCGGAAACAGATAGCGGTGAGGTCTGAGCAACACTGCCCATGAACTGAAGGTCCGCTGTGTGGAGGCTCAGAGGCTGGTCTAGGGAGGTGGTTCAGCAAGCAGAGGCAAGAGCGCGAGGCTTCCAGTCCCAGCACCACGTTTTTGCATGTTACTTTTTTTTTTGCCTCCATGGTTATTGCTGGGCTCGGAGCCTGCACTGCGAATCCACTGCTCCTGGAGGCTATTTTTTTCTCCTTTGTTGCCCTTGTTGTTTATCATTGTTGTTGGATAGGACAGAGAGAAATGGAGAGAGGAGGGGGAGGCAGAGAGGGGGAGAGAAAGATAGACACCTGCAGACCTGCTTCACCGCTTGTGAATCTACCCTACCTGCAGGTGGGGAGCCGGAGGCTAGAATGCAGTCGCCAGTCCGCGCACTTTGTGCAATGTGCACTTAACCCACTACACTACTTTCATTTGATATAACTACATTATATAATATCAAACTATTATAAAATTTGCACTTTCCTTTTGAAGTTTGTAAAACAGATTTTAAGATTATCAATTTGAAGAAAGCTCAAATACTTCAAACATAAATGGGGTTATAGAAAAGCAACTAGTAAGCATAACGGGACTGGCAAGATAGCTCACCTGACATGAGCCTACTTTGCAGTGTATGTGACCCTGGCTCCCACCACACCACAGGAAGCTTTGGGTCTGTGGTCTCTTTCCTTCTCCCACATCTGTTTCTTTTTCTTTCCTTCTAAAAATTTATTTGCTGGGACACAGAGAAATTGAGAGGGGAAGAGCAGATAGGGAGAGAGGGGGTAAGAGGAGAGAGAGAGGGACTTACGGCACTGCTTCACCACTAGTGAAGCTTCCTCCCTGCAAGTGGGAGGGGCAGGGTTTGAACCTTGTGCTTGGTAATGTGTACACTCACCCAAGTGTGCCACACCTGGCCCCTCTGTTTCTATTTGTAAGTTGACCTGGAGAGGTGAAGCCCCAGCAACGACTAAATAAATCAAAGTTCCAATGGTGAGTTTCATGTCATACAGATTTTGCCACCAGGGTGGGGGAGATAGCATGATGGTTATGTGAACAGACTCTCAAGCCTGAAGCTTCAAAGTCCCAGGTTTCACTCTCCCACACCACCACAAGGCAGAACTGAGATCTGGTAAAAAAATAAATAAATAAATAAATAACTTGCAGATTTTGTCATCTTGAGAATTCACATCACTGACCCCAGCATAGAAGCGGAAACACCAAGCATCACTGTGAGGCCTGACAGCAATGGTCCATGGTCCCCACTCAGTTCCAGACTCCAGAAGGCCCCTCGTGTTTCCCTTGCGGTTGCAGCCAAAGCTATGACTCACAGGCTCTGGGAGGGAGCTCCAGTGGCCACCAGGAACACTGAGCTGGGGGCCTGCTCCCCAGGCGTACATGCTGGCCACACCTCTCCACCTGGACCCATAAAGGGAGCCAAAGGCGAGTTATCCAATCCCTTCTGTTCTCTGCAGCAGACACACAGCAGGATGGGCTGCCGGCCTCCTCTCTGCGCCTCAAACCCATTTGGTGAGACCAAGAGCCCAGGATTCCAGGATGCTTTACCAAGCTCCCAGCACCCAGGTGCCCTGGGCTCCCTGTGGGCTTTCTGCACCTAAGGGCAGCTCCGGGGGCTGCAGGTGGAAGAGCTGAGGCCTGAAAACGGCTGGAAGGCTGGCAGAATGGGCAGAGACTGCGTCACAGGCCAGAGCTCCCTGCACTCTGCTCTGCCGTCTGCCTCCTCCAGGTAACACCCATGTGGCCAAGCTGGCTCAATCCAAAGACCTGGCACTGCCCTGACACCCCAAGGGGTCGTCGCGCATACATTACAGATCTGAAAAGTTAAGTTATGTGGGGGGCACATTGCATGGGAGTGGCAGGACTGGGGTCTGAACCCAGGTCTGTGACTCCAAATCCCCATAATCGCTGGCCAGTGTCCACCTAAACGGAGCAGTGGGTGCTTCCTGTGTAACTAAGGAGACAAAGGTGTCACCATTGTTTTTATGTATGTGATAGGACACAGAAATTGAAAGGGAGAGGGGAGATAGACCCCTGTGGTCCTGCTGCCCGCTCGTGAAGCTTCCCCCCTGCAGGTGAGGATGGGGGGGCGTGTTTGAAGCCGGATCCTTGTGAACTGTAATGTGTGCACTCAATCAGGCCATGCCACCGTCTGACCCAGGTGTGTCTCCCTTTAATAAAAGCCTGGAGGGGGAGTCGGGCGGTAGCGCAGTGGTTAAGCGCACGTGGCACAAAGCACAAAGACCAGTGTAAGGATCCTGGTTAAAGCCCCCGGCTCCCCACCTGCAGTGGGAGTCGCTCACAGGCGGTGAAGCAGGTCTGCAGGTGTCTGTCTTTCTCTCCCCGTCTTCCCCTCTTCTCTCCATTTCTCTCTGTTCTATCCAACGACGACGACATCAATAACATCAATAACTACAACAACAATGAAAAACAACAAGGGCAACAAAAGGGAAAATAAATAAATATTTTAAAAAATTTTTAAAATAAATAAAAGCCTTGAGGTGAAGTGGGGGTGGTGGAGAGCAGCTGTGAACAGCAGGGACGTGAGGTGTGGGCATCTCGGAGCATCTAAGTGCTTCTCACTTCCTTCCTGAACTATCTTCAGCTCTGGATTTTTGGCAGCAGTCTCACAGAAAGGCTGAGGGCTTGCTCCATGGGGACATGTAAGTGAGGAACTCCAATTTCGTCAGTTAACAGATGTTCCGTGCTGCTACAAATACACGAAATACTATGGGTACGAAGCATCAAGTGCATGGCTAAGCAGGAAACGAAGGGACTTCAGTGTCAAGAGTTGAGGAAGGGACTTGGAGCAGCAGAGGGGAGTATCTTGCTGCTGGGGGGAGGGGGGGGTCTCACAGCACGAGGTCCAGGGCTAGCAGAGTAATGACAGGCCCCAAAGGCTCTGTGTGTGTGTGGGGGGTGTGCCTTCACTCAGCTAAGGGCCATCTGGATACTTATAATGTGTGGGATCCACAAAGTTATCAGCTAAAAGTTTGCACTGAATGTTGTGGCTGCCTTGGCAGGGCTACACCCAATGAGTTCTTGAGTCTTCTACAGCCCAAAGGCTGGCCATTCCCCACCCTTTCTAGAGAGATGCTCGAGTTCTCTCCTTTCCTTTTTTTTTTTTGCCTCCAGGTTATCGCTGGGGCTCGGTGCCTACACTACAAATCCACTGCTCCTAGTGGCCATTTTTCCCATTTTGTTGCCCTTGTTGTTACCCTTTTTTTTTGCTTGTTTGTTATTGTGGTTATTCCTGTTGTTGTTGTTGGATAGGACAGAGAAAAATGGAGACAGGAGGGGGAGAGATACATAGACACCTGCAGACCTGCTTCACTGCTTGTGAAGTGACCCCGCCTGCAGGTGGGGAGCTGGGGGCTCGAACCTGGATCCTTATGCCGCCGGTTCTTGCGCTTTGCACAAATGTGCGCTTAACCCACTGCACTAACGCCCGACCCCCACTTTCCTAAGTCTTTTTGAAAAATTAAAAAGCAGGGGGCCAGGTGGTGGTGCACCTGGTTGAGCACACACACTACAATGTTCAAGGACTCAAGTTCAAGCACCACCCCCTGGTCCCCATGTGCAGGGGGAAGCTTCATCAATGGTAAGGCAGTGCTGCAGGTGTCTCTCTCACCCTATCTCCTTCTTCCCTTTCAATTTGTCTCTACCAAAAATAACATTAAAAAAAAGTTAAAAGTGGGGAGACAGCATAGTGATTCTGCGAAAGACTCATGCCTGCAGATCTGAGCTCCCAGGTTCAATGTTCAGCACCACCATCAGCCAGGGCTGAGCAGGGCTTTCGTGAAATAAATACATAAAAGCAGAAATGAGGGGCCGTGTGGTGGCGCACCTGGTTGAGCACACTTACGATGCGCAAGGACCTCGGTCCAAGCCCCTAGTCCCCACCTACAAGGGGAAAGCTCCACAAGTGTCGAAGTAGGGTTGCAGGTGTCTCTCTGTCTCTCTATCACCCCTTTCCTCTCAATTTCTGACTGTCTCTACCTAATAAAAAAAGATAATTAAAGAAAATAAAAGCAGAAATGTAAAAGGCAGTCTTTCACTTGGAGTGATCCAAGAAAAAGAATGTTCCCAGCTAGGCAATGGCACACTACAGTGCACAAGGACCTGGGTTCAAGCCCCTGGTCCCCACCTGCAGGGAGAGAGTTTCATGAGCGGTGAAGCAGGGCTGCAGGCATTTCTGTCTCCCCCTCTTCTCTCAGTTTCTTTCTGTCTCTATCTAATAGCAAGTAAAAGATTTTAAAGAAAGAAAGAAAATGTTTCCCCGGGCTCAGAGGATGAACATGGAAGCCATCTACATGATGGTGCGGGGAGGAGCAGAGGGGCAGAACCCCAAACCCAACCCTATACATGGGGAAAGCCAAGTGTCTGCAGTGAAGGTCCCAGGCCCCTAACAAGTGAGGACCAGACCTGAAGACCCCCCCCCTCAACAAGTAGGTAGGAAGCTACACCAGAGGATCCGAGTCCTGGGGTCCTCATGGGGCCAGCCCTCGCTGCAGCCTCCTCCTTTCCCACTAGTTTGCTCAGGCCTGGCCACCTGCCCTGAGGCCCGCCCGCTCCCTCACCTCCGGGGAGTTGTGCCCAGGATGGAAGACTGCTCGCCTCCAAAGGTCACTCCCGGGGGAAAACAAAAGGGCTTTTTTGTCCCGGGCACGTCAGGAGGCAGCTGCCACCAGCCGTGGAAGTCACCCGCTCAACCTTCTGGTTTTATGAATTAGTAATAAGGTCAAAGTAGCGACAGGATGACTGGCAGGACCGGTGCCACTGCCCCGTCGCCTTGCGGGGACTCCCGGGAGCTGCCCGGGCCTGGACCCCCATCGGGCAGCACAGCACTTCTGAGCGGCCTGTGGTGGTGGCTCTGAGCATTGATTAAAATCCAGGCTGTGTCCTGGGACCCATTAACTCACAAAAACACAGGCAGACAGCATGGGGATGGGGAGGCAATGAGATAGACGCAGACTGACTAATCGCCACCCAGTAAACAGTCTTCTGGAGGGTACGTGAGCCACCCAGCAAGACCCCAGTAAAGGGGAGCATACCCCCTTCTTACTGCCAGTCCCTCTCCCACTCTGCTCCACTCTCCTGGCCTCACCCTCTGCAGGGATAAACTGTTCTACAACTTTCTACGCCACCCGTTGCAATACCCGCCTCAGCTCTTGCTGACTTGGTGAACAAATATGGGGGGGACGCTATTCAGAGAGTCACTGGTGGTAGTGCCACCCCTGCTGGTAAGGCTTGAAGAGACAGACACACAGGTCAGTCAGTGAGGACTAAGTCACCCACCTGAGAGAGGTGGCTTCCCTTGGCATGTGAAAGAGATGGCCAGGGGTCAAGAGATGGCTCATGGCAGAGCCAAGATGGTGACTCGAAGACAGCATATGGCCTGAGCTCTGCAAGGAGGCTGCTTCAAAACTGGAAGTTCAGCTAACAGGTTCCAGATGCTACCATGATGCCAACCAGACTTCCATGGGCAGACGACCCCACCAATGTGCCCTGGAGCTCCGATTCCCTAGATCCCTGCCCCACTAGGGAAAAAAGAGAGACAGACTGGGTGTATGGATCGACCTGTCAACGCCCATGTTCAGTGGGGAAGCAATTATAGAAGCCAGACCCCCCACCTTCTGCATCCCACAATGATCCTGGAACCATACTCCCCAGAGGGTTAAAGAATCAGAAAGCTACCAGGGGAGGGGATGGGATACAGAGTTCTAGTGGTAGAAACTGTACCTATGGAATTGTATCCTATGGTCTTGTCAGTGTTTCCATTTTATAAATAAATAAGAGATGGTTCACCTGGTAGGGTGTGTGCCTAACCTTGCATGAGGACCTCAGTTCGAGTCCCAGCACCCCCTAGGCACATCATGGACAGCTCAGGGAGAGGTCTGTGGATGGTGGAGAGGTGCTGTGGTCTCTCTTGCCCTCTCACAGAAAGAAAACTGGACCAAGGGAGGCTCAGTGGCATCACATGTGTGAGGCCTGAGATTTACCCTGGCAGAACTAAAAGGCAGGCGGCAAACGCTACAAGGTCTGGCTCTGTGTTCCGGTCCACACGCAGCATCCAAGCCACCTACAGAGTCTCTACAGCTGAGACTATGTTTCCTTATTTGTCAGCTGGCAGCAGCAGCAGCAGCAGCAGCAGCAGCAGCAGCAGCAGCAGCAGCCCTCCTGGGCTCCTAGGATAAGGGGATGAAAGACTCCACATGCCTGACAGAAAGCTGTCACCTCTTTCAAAACTGACCAGAGGGCCTGCAGACCATTTGGTCACCTACCACTAGAGCTAGTGACTCAGACAAAGCCACCAGCCCCATGAGCACGGCACCTGCTTGGCAGCAGGGGGTGGGGTGGAGGTGGGTGTTTCCAAGGTCAGGGACTGGGTTCACAGGCCCCCCCAGCACATTGCCACACTGAGGCTAGATACCCCCCTCACCAGGTTCAATCCCCCACACACACCACTGTAAGCCAGAGCTGAGCAGTGCTCTGGTTTAAAAAAAAAAAATCAAAGCTTCAGGGTCACCCCCAGATGGCATCATTTGGGGGAACCGGTGGTGAGGGAGGCCTGCGTGAGTGGGAAGCCCCAAGGGTCCTCCCTCCCGCAGTCCCAGCGGCTCTGCCCAGAGACGGTTCAACTGGAGGAGCTGGCAATCCCTGGGCCTCACACATGCTGGTCCCTTCTGTGCCGGAGAAACAGCATCCTGCCATTTCTCTGCAAAACAACATGTGTTCTTACATGACCCGAGGTTCAGTTCCAGCTAGAGTTCTGCTCTCTCTGGTTCTCTTTAATTTTTTTAAAGATTTTTAAAAATATTTATTTATTTCCTTTTGTTGCCCTTGGTTTTTGTTGTTGTTGTTGTTGTTTTACTGTTGTAGTTGTTTATATTGATTGTCTTTGTTGTTACATAGGACAGAGAGAAATGGAGAGAGGAGGGAAGACAGAGATGAAAGACTGAAACCTGCAGACCTGCTTCACCGTCTGTGAAGTGACTCCCCTGCAGGTGGGGAGCCGGGGGCTCGAACCAGGATCTTTATGCTGGTCCTTGCACTTTGCACCACCTGCACTTAACCCACTACGCTACCACCCAACTCCCCTCTCTGGTTCTCTTATGGGTTCTGGTGGCTAGTTAGCTGCACAGCACCCTCCCCACACCCTTGCCCCTCAGTGCCCAAGTTACGGGGGGGGGGGGGGGTAGAGACACCCAGTCTCCAGAAGGACTATGGCCCAGGGTACATGAACTGTGTAAGCTAAGAGAAGACAGTGCCACCCTAGCAAACAGCAGGACCATGCAGGCCTCCCCCACCACTGGTTCCCCCATGATGCAGTCTGGGGTGGCCCTGAAGCTTTGACTTATTTAACCAGAGCACTGCTCAGCTCCAGTTTATGGTGGTGCAGGGGATTCAACCTGGAACTTGGAAGCTTCAGGCATGAGAGTCTCTTTGCATAATCATTATACTATCTAACCCCTAAGTCACCTTTTTCTATGTGGCACTGGGAATGAGCTCAGGTCCTCAAACATGCACGACGCAGAGCTTCCTTGGGCCAATCTTTCTCATTCTTAATTCAAGAAAGGGAGGGAAGGGAGAGACATCTCAGCATCGCTCCATCGTTCCTGGAGCTCCCCAGTGCCACACATGGTACTCCCATGTGGTGCTAGGGCATCGTGCTCCACTGGGTGAGTCAGCTCTGCAGCCTCTGTGTCCTCACCCGGAGGGAAGCCCGGCGTGTGCCCAGGAGGCTCCATGAGCCACTGCAGAGGCCTCCTGGCTTAGCGCCTGGAAGCGCAAGTGCCCGAGAAGCCCCGGCTGTTTCCATTACAGGGCTGCACCCGAGATCCGGGAGGCTGCTGTGTTTGTGCTGTTTTTCCCTCCTTCCTTCGGGCAGCTTCTTGGCATCAAGAAGGCATGAGCCTGCCCCCACCCCACAGGAAGTGGCCAGCTCAAGGGGGTCCTCAGAAGCCGTCAGGCCCGGGGTGTATCCAGGACTGCAGGGACGGGGAGCTCATAGCTAAGACTTGAACCCACTAGGTCGTGAGTTTGCTTAGCTCAAGAGGGAACCTGCTTAAGTTTAAATCAGTCAGGGAGACGGGCTGCGGGCGGTGGGCATGGGCCCATGGAGCACTGGGATGTAAGCCTGGCTGGGTGCCCACAGGGCGCACCCCTGGGGAGAGAGATGGAGGGTGGCACTCTGCAGGACACAGAGGCCCCAGGGTATCAGTGCTGCTTTAGCCCTTCTGAGAGATATGACACCCCCCTGTCCCCAAGCAGCTCCCAGCTTCAAGGGGGTGGCAGGTGACATGCTGACAGCTCTAACTGGTGGGACGTGAGCTCTTACAGGAGGGAATGCAGGGGCAGGGCGGGGGCAGCTTCCTGGGAGGGAGCAGTGCTGCTGTGCCCCAAAGGTAAACCCTGGAAGCCTGGTAGGGTGACTGAGATAAAGCGGAGCACTGGCCACCTTAACCAGGGCAGAGGTCACAGGAGTCTTCCCAGGGGCAGATGCCAACATGCACACATGAAAACGGGGGGGGGGGGGGGGGGGGAAAGGGATGTCTGAAGATGGCTCACCAGGTAGAGCACACACTTTGTGTGTGAGGCCCTGGGTTCGAGCCCCAGCACCACAAGGATGGCACCAGGGGAGCTCCATGGTACTTTGGGGTCTCTCCACCTATCCTCTAGTAAAAGAGAGAGAAAGTCTTGGACCAGAGCGAGGACACACAAGGGGCCCTGGGCTCCCTGTGCAGCACCAGGTACAGGTAAGTGAACTGAAGGGGAGGCGGCCGGGTGGGTAGAGCACAGGGCTCGAACACCTGACACCCCAGTCCTGCTCCCTGCACTGCACATGCCACAGGAGGTTCTGGGCTTCCCACTCAATACAGTTCTTTAAAAAAAAAAAAAAAAACAGGGTGGAACTGAGAAGGGAGCATAACTGGCTATGCAAAAGCTCAGAGGCCTGCAGGTGAGAGACATCTGGACAGGCTGCCCCACCCCTGGATTCCTTGATATTCCATATTCTGACAGCATGCTGATACAAGAATGTGGGCTTGAACCTGGGGCACCTGCGGACCCCGGCTCCCCCATTTAGGGGCTGCCTAGCTTTAGTTGGGTCTCCTCTTTCAGTCGCCTGTATTACCACCTTCCCGGGAGGATTGCGTGAAGATTCCAGAGAGCACACAAAGCAGTCAGCTTCCACCCACGTCCAGTTCAGAGCTGAGGCCCTGGGGGTGATGTCAATCATCACCCTCTCACCCCCACCCAATCAGGAAGGGCCCAGTTGATCTGCCCTCAGGGACTGTCCTGATGGTCTAAGACGGGCTGAAGGAGGCCTGGGGGGGGGGAGCAGCCTGGCCTGAGGCTCCTGCCACTTCCCAAGGGCCCTTCATCCCCATAGGAAAGGTTTGTGCAGCCCTCAGGGGCCCCAGGGCACACCTGGTCACACACTCCCTCCAGCACACGTCACAGTACCCAGTCCACCCCACCCACCCCCCCACAGCCACCTCTGACAGCCCTGGGTGCTCAGCCCCGGTGACACACTCTTGCCTAATGGGTCAAAGTGCCCATGCCATGCCAGCTCCTTTGAGAGAACCAGGGAGAACTTGCCACCTGCTTAGCGTCCTGAGCATGCGCCTTCTGTCCTGCATCTGACCTCAGAGGCTCTTCCCTGACCCCTGTCCTGTTCTGGGCAGAAAGAAGGGACCACTCACTGCCCATATCGAGAAGAGCCACAGAGAGAAGCAGCATCTGCCCTGCCCATAGCGGGCTGGAGCCAGATTCCAGCATCAAACCCACAGCTGGAAGGAAACACCCCTCCCCCAGAATGTCATGGAGGGGCAGCTGGTGGTCTGCTCAGCCTTTGGGGAGATCCCATCACAGAAAGCCCCACTTTCCCAGCCCAAAGATAAGGTAAGATATCAGAGGCATCCAGGACACTAATGAAAGCTGAGAGCCCAAGCAAGCAAGGTGGAGAGAAACCTAGCTCCCCCCTTCCCTCAGCGGTGGGGCTGAACTGGATGGCACGCTAAGGAAAAATTTACACGGGGGTTCAAAATGACAACACAAAAACCCAAAACTTAGAGGGGGGAAACTCAGTCTCCCCTTCACCTCATCCCTCCTGCCAAATCCTGGAAAGTACTCATTCATCTCACTTCCAGTAAAAGCAAATCAATAAATCACCCACACACAGCCTTACCCCCAGGCCTTCTCTACATGAAAGGGAATCGCAGACTAGACACTGCACCGCATCCTTTCCACTAGCTAGCCAAACACAGGTCTGTACTTACACGGAAAGATAAATGACATGTCTGTAGACACACTGGTTAGCAAGGGTTTTCTGTGATGTTCACCCCATTCTCCTGAAAAGAGGTGTTTAGACTGGGGGCTTTCATTCCCCGCACCCCAGGGTGCTGAATTCAAAGCGGGCACCAGGAGCCAGCTCCTCGTCCCCAAAGCGCACCTGCAGCCCCCCAGTTCCTGAGCATCCGCCAGATACCAGCACAGCTCAGAGAAGTTAAGGGACTGGCCCAAGGTCACACATCCGGGAAGTGGTCGCACAGAAGACGCCAGTCTGCAGACGCCCCCCCCCCCCAGTCCCCGCGCCCCCAAAGTCCGGGCTCGGGGTCAAGTTCCCGGTTGGGTCCGGCCGGCCGGGGCGCGCGCTTCCTCTGCGTCCCTGCAAACGGGGCTCCCGGGGCGCAGGGGAAGGTCCCGGGGCGCAGGGTGGCCCCAACCGCCCGCCCCCGGGAGGGGAACCCGCGGAGCTCACTCCACAGACCCGGGACAGGAGAGCGGCGCAGGAAGCCGGCTGTCCCCCACCCACCCCGACTTCAAAATTTCCCGCCCGGCGCGCGGGAGCCCCGACGCCTGTGGGGTGCAGGTGCGGGTGCGCGGTGCTCAGCTGGCGGGGACCCCGCCCGGGCCGGACGCTCCCCCGCTGGGGGCTCTCCCGCCTGCAGCTCCGGGTTCAAGACCAGCCCGGGGCGCGCTCACTCGGCGTCGCCCGCACAGCCCGGGAGGAGGCGCGGCAGCGACTGGCCCAAGGTCACTTGGCGGCCCCGCGCCCCCGCGCCCCGGTCCCCGGTACTCACAGCCGGTCTTGCCCACGAGCTCCCGCACCTCCTCGGACGCCGAGTGGGCAGCGCCCATGGTGTGCGGCGGGGCCCCGGGGCGGGGGCCCTCGCAGGCCCCGGGCTGGAGGCGACAGCAGGGGTCGGGCCCCGGGTGCCAGGCCGGCCGGGGTGCGTGCACCGGGATGTGCCGCGGGCTCCGCGTGGGGCGCGAGCGCGGCCTCTTATAGCGGCGCCGGCGGCTCCCCGCGGTCCTAGCGCGCGCCGGCTCGACGCTGCGGGGGGCGGAGGCGGGGAGGGGTCGCCCCGCCCGGCGGAAGCGCGCGGGAAGGGGGAGGGGACGCCAGCGCCCACAGCCGGACCAGGGGTGCCCGCCGCGCCCCTTCCGCCTGGGCTCAGCGCAAAGTAGGTGCAAGAGAGCCGGGGTGCAGCTCGGAGGGCTCGGACGCGGGACAGCTTCACGACCCCCTCCCCAAGCCCGGCCCCCCCGAGCAGCCTTCCGGGCCGCGGGGAGAAGCCCCTGCGCGGCGCCGGCCCAGGGCGGTAATTAGCTTCGCGGCGACCTGCAATCCAGGTGCGGTAATAACAGGCAGCCAGCGGGGCGCGCCAGGTGCTGGGCGAGCTACCGAGCCCGGCCACCCCCAGCACCGCAACACCGAGCCCAGGTGCTCCCAGCACCGCGCCACTGAGTGCGGCCGCCTCCCAGCACCGCAACACCGAGTCCGGCAGCCCCAGCACCGCAACACCGAGCGCGGCCTCCTCCCAGCACCGCCCCGCATCCCCAGCACCGCGCCACTGAGCGCGGCCTCCTCCCAGCACAGCAACACCGAGCCCGGCAGCCCCCAGCACCGTGCCACCCAGCCTGGCTGCCCCGCCCTCCCCAGCTCCGCGCCACCGAGTGGCTGCGCTGCTTGGCGGCTTGGTGTGGGGGCCTCAAACTATCTCAGCAGGGAGGAGAGGAGAGTGATTCTGACTTTCGGAGCTCGGTGCCAGTACTGCAGAGATGAAGCCCGGGTGGGACTCCAGCCTATGGTGGACTCAGTGCCCGCTGCCTTCCACCCGCTGATAACTGCTTCCATTCAACATGGGTGCAGGGCCAGGAAATGTCCGTCTGGGTGGAGCACACGCCATGCTGTGCCCGAGGGCCTGGGTTTGAGTCCAGGCACTACGTGGCACCATGGATGGTGGGGCTGTGCAGTGGTCTCTGCCACTCTTCTGCTCTCTCTCACCACTCCACACTCTCACCCATTCCCCTCAAAAAAAAAAAAGTGTGGGGGTCGGGCGGTAGCGCAGAGGGGTTAAGCTCACTTGGCGCAAAGCGCAAGGACCTGTGCAAGGAACGGAGTAAGGATCCCGGTTGGAGCCCCCGGCTCCCCACTTGCAGGGGAGTTGCTTCACAAGCAATGAAGCAGGTCCGCAGGTGTCTTTCTCTCCCCCTGTCTCCCCTTCCTTTCTCAATTTCTGTCTGTCCTATCCAACAACAACGACATCAACAACAATAATAACCACAACAATAAAACAACTAGGGCAACAAAAGGGGAAAAAACAGGCACCAGGAGCAGTGGATTCCTGGCGCAGGCACCAAGCCCCAGCAATAGCCCTGGAGGCAAAAAAAAAAAAAAAAAAAAAGAAAGAAAGAAAAGAGAGAGAGAATGAAACATTGGCCTGGGAAGGCGGCTCTGCGGCAGTATTATGCATGTGTGAGGCCCTGGGTTCGAGTCCAGGAGCTGCCTGTTAAAGCTGAAATAGGAAGGAGATAACTGGTTGCTGAGATGGCCCCCGGAAGCCGGAGTTAGGCACGTGCTGATGGCTGTGGAATCATGGCCAATTCTCAAGGGAGAATTTGTTTTGTGTTGTTTTTTCCCCTCACCAGAGCACTGCTGGGGCTTCAAGCCTATGTGGTTCTACCACTCACACTGGACCTTTCTTTCTCCCGGCTACAGGGTAAGGGGAGGGACGAAACGCCAGGCCACTGCGGCACCAATAATGAAGCTTCCCTGTTCAAGTAATATCAAGGTGTGGAAGCCTGGTCCCTGTGCATGGTCAGGCGTCTGCTCTCCCAACTCAGCCAGTCTCCTGGTCCCAGGGGCTGATTCCTAGGTCACTAGGGAGGGAAGGCCACAGTCTCAGGGCTGAGCCTTTGTGCTCCATCTGGCAACAGAGCCACCAGCAGCCAGTTGTGAACCTCTGGTGCTCACAGGCAGGAACTGTGGCTCCACCTCGACCAGCCTGTCGGGCTGGGCACCTTGCCCTTTCCAGCGGCAGAGCCCACCTCACCTGGCTGCAAACCCAGGCGCCCATCAGCATGGCAGTGGCAGGGCTGGGCAGAAGCTGGACCCTGCACTGGAAAAGCACTCTTGAAGGGGGGCTAGGTGGTGGCACACCCAGTTAAGGGCTCAGAGTACTACGTGCAAGGACCTGCACGATGATCCGGGTTCAAGCCCTGGCTCCCCACCTGCAGGGAGAAGGCTTTGTAAGCCGTGAAGCAGGTCGGCAGGTAGGTTTCTCTCTCCTTCACTGTCTCTCTCCTCCCTTGTCAGTTTCTCTCTGTCTTATCCAATAAAATGAGGGGGGAAATGGCCGCCAAAAGCAGTATGTTTTTAGTGCCGGCAGCGAGCCCATGATAACCCTGAAGGGGAAAAACAAGAAAGAAAAGCACTTGGGTGTGGCCTAGATCAGCCAGAGTGATTCTGAAGGCAGAAAAGGGGTGCCCGGGTCACTTGGAATTTATTCCCAGCTGCTGGGAATAGCCTCGTGGTTCCTGGCATTTTGTATTAAGCTATTCAAGGATGAAATTGATGGGGTTTCCTGAGGGGGCGTGCAGAATGACCTTCCCCCTTCACACATACACATCCCAGTCTTGGCATAGATGCCCCCCAGGTGGGCAGGGTTCAAAGCTTGGGGCGCTGAAGGCCCACATGGCTCCCCTCTGCCCCTGGCTGACTGGGGACAGGCCCGGCCCACAGGCTGGCCATCCTCAGCTCCCGACAAGCTCTTGCACTTGTTCCTTCTGTGGGCTCTCCCCTCTCCTCCCTCCTTCCCTTTCTGGGAGCATAAACATCACCTCCTCCGCAGCCAGCACACCGCCTGCCTGCTCGCTCTCCCACGTCTGCTGCCAAACAAGCCACCTTCCTAGCCACTTGAGCTGGTGTGGGTTGGCCATGGGGGAACTGACTCCCCATCTCAGGGCTTGGAGGGGGTGCCAGGAGCTCCCGGTGGCCACAAGAAAGCAGGGTTGGTGGGCTCCTTTACTCATTCGTTTACTCACCACGCACTGACAGAGACCCTCCTACCACAAACAAGGGCCTCGTCTGGAATGTTCTACCCAAGATGGCCCCCTGGAGAGACTCTGTTTTCCCTTACACTGAGACCAGGCTTGTCCCCAGCTGCTATCCCCAAGGTCCCTGTCCATGGCAGGTATGCGGTGTCCTGCTGGGACACCCCCTCTTTGTGAGCTTTGTCACACACAGCCTGCTGGCCCTTGGTTCCGGTTCCAGGACACCACAGCTTTCGTTCAATCCCCCGCCAGCTCCATGGGGGGTGTCAGAGTGGGGATGAGGACTGGGGCTTTGTGGGAGGGCAGGGGGTTGGCTAGGCTGACTGGATCTACAGCCTGTAGCCCTGGCAGAGGGCCTGCTCCTCCTCCTATCACAGTGTAACCCTCCCTCTGAGGGACCAGACACACTCTGGTCACCAGGCAACTGCCCGTCTTCTCCCAGAGGAGCTGAGATGAAGGCAGGCCTTTGGGAGGCCCCTACGGTGAGGCTGGCTGCCACTCAGCTTTCCACAGTCCTGTCTGGAGAGAAGGTCGCCCCACAGTCAGACCTGGGCAGGTGTCGTCACCTCCCGAGGCCTCTGTGTCCCCGTGTAAGATGACAGTAACGCTAACAAACCTGCCACAGGGCAGTTGGGAGGGTCAGTGTGGATTCAGACACCGGCTGAATCAGTCACCTGCTGTTCCTGTGGGCACTGGCTCTGAGGAGGGAGAGAGGCACCCGGGTTGGAGCATCTGCTGATTCCCGTCCTATGGCTACTCCCAACCGTGGTCAGTTCCAAACTACCAATAGCAAGGGCTTGTGAGCTTCCTGAACGTGTATCACGCGCCCTTTGACAACGTGTGTGAGAAACCCCAGCGCACTGCTGTGCAGCAGACTCTTGTTTACCCAGCCACGGGCACCCACCCATCCAGCCATTGACTCACGCACTGTTGGGTGCCAGAAACTAATCCAGACACTGCACTGCAAAGGCTCTGTCCTTGGGGGTCCCCCAGCACCCGGAAGGAAGAGAGACAGAGCTGTCAGACCATCAGAGATGGCTGCGGGAGAGGCATGGCCCATACACCCATTTTACTGATGGGAAAACGTAGGTGTCTGAAATGAGTCATCATCAGAATCAGAGTGCAGCTCCAAAGCCAGTGAGTAGGGACCTCGTGAACCTTTCTCCACAATCCGGCGCCCCTGTTTCTCTAACCACTGAGCTTGCAGGTAATCCTCAGGTTTGGCAAGATTCTGGAAGCAAGAAGACTAATGCTTAAGGGACTGCAAGGGTTTAAGATGAAGTTGGCACAAGGACCTGGATTCAAGCCCCTGGTCCCCACCTGCAAGGGAGGAAGCTTCATGAATGGCTAAGTAGCGCTGCAGGAGTTTATTTTATTTATTTGCCTCCAGGGTTGTCACTGGGGCTAATCCACTGCTCCTGGTGGCCATTTTTTCCTTCTTTTCTTTTCTTTCTTTCTTTCTTTTTTTTTTTTTTTTTTGCTTCCAAGATTATCGCTGAGGCTCAGTGCCTGCACCACGAATCCACTGCTCCTGGAGTCCATTTTCCCCATTTTGTTGCCCTTGTTGTTGTTAGATAGGACAGAGAGAAATCGAGAGAGGAGGGGAAGGCAGAGAGGGGGAGAGCAAGACAGACACCTGCAGACCTGCTTCACTGCCTGTGAAGCGACCCCTCTGCAGGTGGGGAGCCGGGAGCTCAAACCAGGATCATTATCAGCCCTTGAGCTTCGTGCCATGTGTGCTTAACCCACTGTCTTTTTTTTTTTTTTAATTGAATAGAACAGATAAATTGAGAGGGGAGGAGGAGATAAAGAGGGAGAGAAAAGGACAGACACCTGCAGACCTAGCTTCACTGCTTGTGAAGCGTCCCCTGTAGGTGGGGAGTGGGGGGGCCCCAACCCAGCTCCTTATATAGATCCTTTCACTTAGTACCATGTGCACTTAATTGGGTGAACCACTGCCCAGCTCCCAGGTACTTCTCTTTCTCTTTCTCCCCCTTCCCTCTCAATTTCTCTGTCTCCATCCAAAACAAATAAATCAATATATATATATATATATTTAAAAAAAAAAAAACCACAACGAGCTTGCCCTCTGACCTAGAGTGGACCTCACCTAAACCACTAGCAACATGTAAGCATCCCCGGTGTTCTCCTAAATCACCTCCAGGCAGGGGGCCCTGTGGCTGCTCCTAGGACTGTGTTTCTGCTGACATCAGTTTTTTTCTGAAGCTCATACTGACTCCAAATGCTGCTCTCACACGTCCCACTCTCTTAGTTTCAGCACTCCTGGAAACAGAGAAGAATAATCATCAGCTTTTCTTTGCACTGTACTGTCTCCCCTGGCAGCTCATTATTTCACAGAAAGGGGGGGAAGATAGAGGGGGTGAGAGAGAGAGACCACAACACTGCCCCACCATCCATGGGGCTCAGACATGGATGCTCGAACCCAGGGCCTTGTGCATGATTAGATGCATGTGCTGGTTAAGACACAAACTACCAGGTGAGCTGTATCTCCCATGCCTCTTCATTTTCTGAGAACTTGAACTTCCACCTGAGCTGGGAGGTCATGTCTTCTTGATTGCCACAGACGAGGGTCCAGCTTCCAGCTCGGTTACCGCTGCCACCCCTCTGTCCCACCTTCTGCACTTCAACCGCCAGGCCAAGACCTCAGACCCAGGCCACAAAGGGAGGTCGCTCCATGGGAGTGGGAGGGGGGCTGGCTGCCTAAAGACAGGAGATGGGGGCCCTTCGAGGAGGACAGCACGAGCACATTCCTCTATTATTGACATAATCATAAATAGCGACCAATTACTGGAACTCGCAGGGGGAGATGGAAGCTTGTCCCTGGACAGGCTTCAAACTCTGCAACGTTGTCCGAGAAGCCGGCTCTCCAGAGAAGCAGAATGCCATGGCAGGGACCCAAGATCTATTTTAACTTCGCCATCACTCTCCATGGAGCTGAGGGGCTGGCTCTGCAGAGGGTCTGCGGGCTGGGGAAGGAGGCAGTGGGCTGGGGAATGGCAGTGTCAGTGTCTGACACAGAGGCAGCGACCTTGGAGAGGGGCTTCTAGACTGTGACTTTGATGTAGCCAGTGTCTGTGATGTAGGTGGGGGTGCATCCCACACCAGTGAGCAGCAGGATTGTGGAAGAGGCAGGAAAAGGGCCCCACCCCCTCTGTCTCTGACAGCCGTCACGCCCCCATCTCTTTGCCTCTGCCTCTTCCACACATCTCCTGGGAGGGAGTCTTAGAGCATCATCTTTGGGGACTGGCCTTTCACTCACCGGGCTTTCAAATCCATTGGTATTTCAGCAGGTGCAGTGTCACAGCCAAGTGAGAGTCTGTGACCGAGCAGGCCTTACTGGGTGTGTCCACTCTTCTGCTGATGGACACTGGGGAGGGTCACGAGTGAGCTGGGCTGTTTGACAAGACCAGCTGGAGTCACAGTGGAGGTCACGTGCTGTGTCCCTTCTCTTCCTTCCTTCCAAAGAAGTGGTGGGACGTGGGGAGGGAGCATAGAGGAGGGACTTCCCCTCCAGACCCACTTAGTCATCAGGGCCAGAGCACAGCTGACCGGCCAGCCCAGCAGGCCCATTTCAGAGACAGGAAAACAGCGGCCAGGCAACCAGGTGCACCTGGCTGAACACACAAGTTACCCTGTGCATGAACCCTGGCTGAAGTCACCACTCCCTACCTGCAGGGAGAAAGCTTCACAAGCAGTGGAGCAGGATGCAGGTGTCTCTCTTTCTCCTACACCACCCCCCCCTTTTTTTGCCTCCAGGGTTATCACTGGGGCTCAGTGCTGGCATTACAGATTCACTGCTCCTAGCGGCCTTCCCCTCCCCATTTTATTGGCTAGGACAGAGAGAAATTGAGAGAGGAGGGGGAGGTAGTGAGGGAGAGAGAAAGGTAGATACCTGCAGACCTACTTGCCATTTGTAAAGAGTCCCCTCTGCAGGTGAGGAGCTGGGGGCTTTAACCTGGAACCTTGCATGGGTCCTTGCACTTAGTTCTATGTGTGCTTAACCAGGTGTGCCATCCCCCAGCCCAGCCTCCCTCTCTAACTCCCCCTTGCCTCTCAGTTTCTATCTTATCAAATAAAAAGAAAGAAAGAAAAAGAAAGCATAGGGGGCATAGAGGTAGCACAGTGGGTTAAGTGCACGTGGCGCAATGCTCAAGGACCTGAGTAAGGATCCTGGTTCGAGCCCCCGGCTCCCCACCTGCAGGGGAGTCGCTTCACAGGCGGTGAAGCAGGTCTGTGGGTGTCTGTCTTTCTCTTCCCCCTCTCTGTCTTCCCCTCCTCTCTCCATTTCTCTCTGTCCTATCCAACAACAGCAGCAGCAATGGCAAAATAACATCAACAACAACAAAGGCAACAAAAATGGCCTCCAGGAGCAGTGGATTCATAGTGCAGGCACTGAGTCCCAGTGATAACCCTGGAAGCAAAAAAAGAAAAAAGAAAACATAGCCATTGGGAGTCACAGGTCTGTCATGCAGCTACCACGCCTCGCTGATAACTCTGGTGGCAATAAAATTTCTTTTTCCAAGAAAAGGAAACCAGGCTCTAGTCACCCAGTTCATATGGTAAAATTCAGAACCGGGTGGCCCGGGGAGGTGGCGCAGTGGATAAAGCACTGGACTCTCAAGCATGAGGTCCTGAGTTCAGTCCCCTGCAGCACATGTACCAGAGTGATGTCTGGTTCTTTCTCTCTCTCTTCCTATCCCTCTCATTGATAAATAAAATATATTAAAAAAAAAAAAAGACAGAACCAGGAGGTGGGCGGTGGCACAGCTGGTTAAGTGCACATGACACAAAGCGCAAGGACCAGCATAAGGATCCTGGTTCGAGCCCCCAGCTCTCCACTTGCAGGGGGTTCCTTCATAAGCGATGAAGCAGGTCTGCAAGTGTCTATCTTTCTCTCCCCCTCTCTGTCTTCCCTTTCTCTCTCCATTTCTCTCTGTCCTATCCAACAGCAACAACAAGGGCAACAACAACAATGATAAACAAGGGCAACAAAAGGGAAAAAAAAAAAAAAAAAAAGAACCCTGCTGGATCCCAGCCTCTGGCTCTCAAACCCAAGACCCTCTCTGCAGTGTAGTCTCCAGTGGAGGGCACAGGGCTGGCAAGAGTGGAGAATGTGGAAACCCACTTCTTCCATCAGCCCAAGAAGCTGCGTTTCTATCTAAGAATGCAGGGAACCCTGACCTATAGGGCCCTGGCAGCACCCTCCCGGCCGCTGCAGTGCCCTGCCCCTCAGGACCCAGTGCAGCTCCGCCCTGACCCTGTGACCTCGGGGAACTTCCTCCCAGTGGCAGAGAGCTGGCAGTTCCAGGCTTCAGGCCTGGACAGAGCAACTGAGGCCGCCTCCTTCCCTCCCTGCACAGAGCATCGCAGAGCTGGTGGAGCGAGCGTGCAGACAGCTGAGAGTGGACATCTGGGAAGCGCGCCAGTCAGTGGGGCAGGCCAGGTGCTGCTGAGTCAGCGAGGCCTGCTGGGGGCTTGGGGGGCACCCGGCACTCCACAAAGCCCCAGTGTGCCTGCACCCTCTCCTCTGTCCACCTGAGCCACCCAGATGGAAGGTGCCTACCACCCACTCTCTAGATGAGCACCAAGTTATCAGATGCACCGACATGTACTTAGCATCCTGCTTCCAGGCACTCGGCCAGGTGCTTGCAGCCGCCGCAGGAGAGAAAGGCAAAATGGGGGTGGCTGTCCCCGCACACAGGCATGCCCCTGACAAGAGAGCCACAGAGATGAGCCAGGGCAAGTTACCCTCTTCAGCCTGAAACCATCCTGGGCGTCACTTCCAGGTCCCAAGGTAACAGCTCAGCCCACTCTCCCGGCTTGCACCTGCTCACACATAAGAGGCAAGTGCTGTCTGAAGGCCAGGCTGCTGAGGGGACAGCCAGCCCACAGGGGGTGAGCTGGAACCTGGAAGTCGGTGCCTGCTTGTGGCCGCAGAGCCAACCCTTGGGGAAGGCTCTGCTCCCCGGGCCCGGATGGTGCCCTCTCTCTCCGTTACCTGGGGCGGGGGCCAGAAACCAGCACCCAGCTCATCCCCCTGCCTCCCACCCAGCCTCTGAGGCCAGCTGGGACACCTTCCACAAAAGGAGTTGGGGGACCCAGTAGAGTGCACACTTCAGCACACATGAGGACCTGGCTGGCATCCTGCCCCCCCCCCCCCCCGGCTACCACACTGGAGCACCTGAACTGGGAAGCCTCTCCAGAGGCAGAACACTGCTGTGGGGTCTCTCCACTTTCTCTCTCTCTCTCTCTGTCTCTTAGCCTCTGTCTAGAAAAAGACAGTCCACTGGGAGCAGTGACATTGTGATTGTGCAGGCATGGAGCTCCATGGTGGCAATAATAATTTTTAAAAAGGTGGGGGTAGATAACATAATGATTATGCAAAGAGACTCTCTTGCCTGAGGCTCCAAAGTCCCAAGTTCAGTCCCCCACACCACCATTAGCCAGAGCTGAGCAGTGCTCGCAGTGCTCATGGACCTGGGTCAAGCCCCTGGTCCTTACCTCCAGAGGAGAGGGGAGAAGCTTCACAAGTGGAGAAGCAGTGCTGCTGGTGTCTCTCCCACTCCCTTCCTTCTCAGCTTTCCAATCTCAATCTCTATCCAAAATAAACAAATAACTTCTTTAAAAAGGACTGGTGGTGGTCTCTTCATGGGCTCTCATGTGAACACGTCCCTCTGTTCCGCCCCCGGGTATTTGGCGTGCTTTTTAAAGCTCTGTTTATGTTGTACATGTGAGACACAGCACACAGCACTGCTCCAGCAGTGCCTGCCGCTGGCCTGTCCCTATCCCTGGGGGAGCAGATCTGAGTTCTGGAGGAGGCCTAGACAGGGAGGCCTCCTGGATTTCTGGAAACCTGGGCCTCAGCCCAGCCGCCAGATGCCACACGGTCCAAGAAGGGCTTGGTGGTTTCTGAGTGGAGGGAGGGTGCAGGCGGGCGAGGGAAGGGGGTAATCATGGGGTCCCAGTGGAGGCAGGGCAGCAGGAGAGCAAGGGTTAGGGAGGGCCTGAGAACCAGGGCACCCAGAAGGAGGCATTCCTCCCAGGGGGCCTGTCACCAGGGAGACCAGGGCACAAGTGAGAGGTCCATAGGCAGCCCCAAAATGCACAGGGAGGGCGGGAGGGGCAGTCTTTGTGGGCTGAGACCTGCAGTGTCCTGTGGGGCTCACTAGCGAGAGCCCTCCCCAGAGGAGCAGTGAAAACTGGGGGCGGGAGGTGGGCTGGGTTACAGTGAAGCCCTTTCCCCTGACTCTGTATTTCATTTCCCTCTTAGGAAGATGCAGCCAGAGGACTCTAAGCTGCTATGGACCAGTTTCCCGACATGCACAAGTCAAGAACAGAATGTTCTCGAGAGATGCACATATATTTAGAAGCAGCAACAGGGGGCTGGAGTCTCTTTCTGGAAGACCTGAGAAATGCAGGGCGGCTTGTCTGCTGGAGAGAGGAGCCCATGGGATGAGTGCTGGAACTTTCTCAGACAGGAAAGCTGCATCTTAAATGAGGAGCACTTAAAACTCTCTTTTTGGGGGTCGGGCGGTAACGGCAGTGGGTTAAGTGCACATGGCGCAAAGTGTAAGGACCGGCATAAGGATCCTAGTTCGAGCCCCCGGCTCCCCAACTGCAGGGGAGTCGCTTCACAGGCGGTAAAGCAGATCTGCAGGTGTCTGTCTTTCTCTCCCCCTCTCTGTCTTCTCCTCCTCTCTCCATTTCTGTCCTATCCAACCAGGAATGACATCAACAACAATAATAACCGCACCAAGGCTACAACAATAAGGGCAACAAAAAGGGGGGGGGGGGAAATGGCCTCCAGGAGCAGTGGATTCATGGTGCAGGTACTGAGCCCCAGCAATAACCCTGGAGGCAAAAACAAACAAACAAACAAAAAACTCTCTTTTTATGCTTTTATCTCTGGGGCTCAGTGCCTGCAACGAGTACTCCTGGAAACCTTTTATTTGTTTATTATTGATAGTGACAGAGAGACGTTGAGAGGGGAGAGGGAGACACAGAGCTCTGGAGAGGGGCAGAGAGACACCTGCAGCCCTGCTTCACCACTGCAGGGGGGGTGCAGGGGCTTGAACCTGGGTCCTCGCACAGTGTAATGTGTATGCTTAAACAGGTGCGCTACGGTCTGGCCCCCGAAACCCTTTTTCTTTCCCTTTTCCTTTTCCTTTCTTTTCTTTTCTTCCCTGTGGAAGAGGGTGAGAGAGAGATGGAAGGAGAGATGCTGCAGCACTGCTCCACCCGCTGCTCACGTGGCTTCTCTCAGAAGCTCCCAGGTGGTGGTCATGGCTTGAACCCAGACGCTGTGTGGGCTCTGCCAGGCAAGCCACCTGCTGCTTTTAAAACTCTTCCACCTCAGGCCACACCCCAGATACTAATTAAATCAGACCGGGGAGGAGGGTGCAGCCAGGATTTTATCCCCTAAAGATTCCAATACACGCTCAAGTTTGAGAATCCTCACTGCAAGTTATTTACTTTAAAGTACTTTTATTTAAAAAATTATTTATTGGGGGTGTCGGGCAGTAGCGCAGTGGGTTAAGTGCACATGGTGCAAAGCGCAAAGACCGGTGTAAAGATCCCGGTTCGAGCCCCTGGCTCCCCACCTACAGGGAGGTAGCTTCACAAGCGGTGAAGCAGGTCTGCAGGTGTCTGTCTTTCTCTCCCCCTCTCTGTCTTCCCCTCCTCTCTCCATTTCTTTCAGTTCTATCCAACAACAACGACATCAATAACAACAACAATAACTACGACGACGATAAACAACAAGGGCAACCAAAGGGGAAAAACAGCCTCGAGGAGCAGTGGATTCATAGTGTAGGCACCGAGCCCAGCACTGTGACATCACTGTAGTGCTGGGACTTGAACCCAGGTTTTCACATGTGCGAGTTTTACAGTGTCACCAGCGCCTTGCCATCTTCGTTTTACTATTTTATTTATTTATTTATTTACTACCAGAGCACTTATAAACTCAGGTTATGGTGGTGCTAGGGACTGAACCTGGAACCTGCATGCCTTGGGCATGTGAGTCTTTTTGCAGAACCATTATGCTGTCACCCCAGCCCCGTTTTACTTTATTTAAGTGATATTTTATTTATTAATTTTAGTATATATTTTTTAATTTTTATTTTATTATATTATCTTTATTTATTGGATAGAGACAGCCAGAAACTGAAAGGAAGGAAGCTAGAGAGGGAGAGAGACACCTACAGACCTACTTCACTACTCACAAAGCTTTCCCCCTGCAGGTGTGGACTCACTGGGTTCAAATCCCAGTCCTTGTACACCGTAGCACATGCGCTCAACCAGGTCCACCACCTTCTTTTATTTTTATAAGAGACCAAGAGGGGAGTCGGGAGTCGGGCGGTAGCGCAGCAGGTTAAGCGCAGGTGGCGCAAAGCGCAAGGACTGGCATAAGGATCTGGGTTCAAGCCCTGGCTCCCCACCTGCAGGGGAGTCACTTCACAAGTGGTGAAGCAGGTCTGCAGGTGTCTATCTTTCTCTCCCCTTCTCTGTCTTCCCCTCCTCTCTGTCCTATCCAACAACGATGACATCAATAACAACAATAACTACAACAATAAAAAAACAACAAGGGCAACAAAAGGGAATAAATAAATAAATTAATTTTAAAAAAAGAGACCAGAGTACTGCTCAGTCCTGACACATGGAGGTGCTGGGAACTGATCTTGGGGTGCACTTAACCCGCTGCGCTACCACCCGACTCCCAGGCCTCTGTATTTTCACAGGGAGTCCCTGTGGTGTGACTCGGGTGGCTGTAGATGGCAGAGCCCGTCAGCCCTGAGGGCATCGCCAGCACCCTTGCCAGCTCTCGGCTGACTCCCTGCGAGCATCTCTGGGGATTATAGGGAATATGAGGGCCTCCCACACAGAGCTGTGGAAAATTCAGTTTCAAGTCCAGGCACCACCACACTGGAAGAAGTTTTAATACTATGGTTGGTCGGTCTGTCTGTCTGAAAATGTCAGCTCAGAGTAGGAAAGCCCTGGTGGCAAAAATAAATAAATAAAATATAATAATAATTAAAAGGGGCAGGACAGGAATGCACAGTGAGGAGGCTAGCAGTAGAGCACCTACCTTGCATGCCTGATGCCCTGGGTTGCATCTGCAGCATCGAATTAAAAACAAACAAACAAACAAACAAACTCCTAGGTGAGATGAGTAAAAGGTCTGTCAAGGTCCTGCTAGATGTCAGAGGCAGGACACCAAGGTTTGAGGGGCTGGGGGGGGGGTGGTGGCACTGGCTAGGTTTCTTGGAGCTGGGTGCAAGGCCAGGGAGCCTGGGGGTGTCTCTGGTGTGAGGCCGGCCTGGTGCTCATGGCTTCACGTGTGCACCCTCATGGTGACCATGGAGACAGCGGCTGGCGTGTCCACTAGCTGCAAGTGACCGTATGCAGCTTGGGACAATGCTAAGCTGTCCAGTCTGAGCTGTGTCCTCCTCTCAGAGCTCCTCAGCTTCTGGAAGGGAAGCATTTCACCCCTGGCTGGTGGCATCTTCTTACTCTCCCCAGAATTTATTTCCACTCTGAGCTGGAGTCCTCTTTCTCTCAGATATCAGGGTGGCTGGTACACCGGGTGAGGGAGCCTGGGGTCTCCCCATGTTTGTTAGAAGCCCCCAGGTGGCCTGGAGGTCAGGGGCAGAGTGGAGGTGCCTCTGCCCTTTGCTGCTGAGGGGAAGACTCAGGATCAAGGGTCCTTTGTCCCCATCCTACTGGTCAGGCCTCAGACGGCAGCTCCGAGTCCTCCAGGCCCAGGAGCAGCCGCTTACAGGGGGACGTCCTCTGCTCTCTGGGGGCAGGAACCAGCCCACCAGCTGCAGAAGTGCAGGAGCAGCCCTGCAGCCCCGCAGCCCCAAAGCTCCCGCCACTGCCTCCAGGCAGCTCCTGTCTCCAGGCAGCCATTCTTGGTCTTTGGAACACACCTCCCCTGTGAGGAGTCTCTAGACTCTACTATTTTGGCTTTTTATAAACCACTTAGAAATCCACAGTGCACTCGCCTGCTGGCTCCCTCTGCACAGAATTCTGCTTCACTTTCTTATTTTTTTAATGGCCGCCAGGGTCATCGCTGGAGCGTAGTGCCTGCACAGTGAATCCATGGACCCCCAACAGCCATTTCTCCTTTCCCCTTCCTTCCTTGCTTCCTTCCTCCCTTCCTCTTCCTTCCTTCCTTATTTGATAGGACAAATAGAAATTGAGAGGGAAGGGGGAGACAAAGAGGGGGGAGGCATTTGCAGACCTATTTCACCTCTTGTGAAACTTCCCACTTGCAGGTGGGGAGCCAGGGCTCGAACCCTAGTCCTTGCACGTGGTAATGCATGCACTTAAGCAAGTGCATCACCACTTGGCCCCCCTGCTTCCCTCTTTCAGACTTATTAACCATCAGAGAGAGAGGGAAAGAGAGAGAAGCAGAGCATCCTTCCAGCACATGTGGTGCTGAGGGCAGAAGTCAGGACCTCACCCTTCTGCTCCCCTCCCGGCCTGCTGCCCTAAGTGTCTCTTGGATGTGGGGTGTCCCTTTGAGGGGTCTCCCAGGGGTACATTCCCCACAGACCTCGAGAATGTAAACATGAATACGGCGCCAGCACCCACCACTCCACTCCTGCAGCTGAACCTACCTGCCGCCCCAGGACATGGCACTGGTGTTCAGAGGCTGCCGTGTGGTGGTTCCAGCTGGGCACCCAGGTCCAATACGATCTCTGCCCTTCAAGGTCAGGTGTGCCTGGCTTCTCTCTGCCTCCCCTCCTGCAGCCTTGAGCTGGGCCTGCTGTGACAGCGACAGGGAGGGAAGCACGTGGGGCCCTGCCATCAGAGAGGGAAGCCTGCTGAGGCCCAGCTGCTCCTGGTGGAGGAGAGGAGCAGGCTCAGGCATCTGTGAAGCTCCACTGCCCCCTAGGGCACGAGAGGGACTCACACACCCTGAACCTGTGTCCTAAGAGGATGCCCGCTCCACCCTGAGGAGCCATCCTACCTCTCCTCCTCTCTTATTTTTATTGCCAACAGCGTTATCTCTGGGGCTCAGTACCTGCACAGCAAATCCACCACTTCTGGGGGCCGGTATTTCCTTTGTTTTTATTCTCTAATAGGAAAGACAGAAAATGACAGGACAGAGGGGAAATAAGGAGAGAGAGACACCTGCAGCACTGCTTCACTGCTTGCTAAGCTTCCCCCTTGCACGTCGGAGTGGGTGCTTGAACTGGGGTCCTTGTTCACAGTAATGTCTCCACTAAACTGGATGTATTATCACTCCCCACCCTCCACCTGTATCTCCCCTGTGACCCTGGACAGCTTTGTGTCCCCTCACGGGGCCTCCGTGTCTCACCTGTAAGACGGGTCCATAAGGCAGAGCAGTGCAGGGTCCTCCTCCTCCTGCATCTCTTCTTTCTCTCTCTCTTCCTTTTCCATTTGGACTTCCTGCCTGCAGGATACCATCATAAGCAGCTGATTATTATTATTTAAAAATTTAAATTTGTCTTTACTTATTGGATAGAGACAGAAACTGAGGGGGAAGGGGGAGATAGAGACACCTACAGACCTGTTTCACCATGAAGCTTTCCCCCTGCAGGTGTGGACTGGGGGCTCAAACCTGGGTCCTCGTGCATTGTAATACGTGCGCTCAGCCAGATGCGCCCCCACCCGCCCCCCAGCTGATTCTTTTTCCAATCTCCAGATAGTTGGTGAGAGACACAGGGGAAGAGACAACGAGAGAAGTCACATCACTGTTCCAGTGCGTGCAACGCTTCTCTGTTTTCTCGGGCCCTCAAAGCTGGCGGAGTGTTTGCTACTGGGTTAGCTGTTGCCTGCCCCCTTGGCATTTTGTGAATGTGTTGCCAGAGGTCAAACCAAGGGGGATGCAGCCTGCACATTAGAACTCGGTCAACTGCCTCACCCAAGACGTTTTTGTTTCCTTGTTGTCTCAGCAAAGCATCTCTCTATATCTGTAGGTTTCTCCTTGCTACTCCCATGGGTGTAAGGGATTGAATGCAGAGCCTTGGGCAGGGGAGATGGGTGGTCTACCATGGGGTCTACTCTGCCCCCCACCCCGCAGATCACATGCCCCTACTGGGCAGGTGGCACCCTCAGCCTTCCTGAAAAGGCAGCCACTCCAAGGCCAGTTCACTTCCTGGATGTGCAGGGACTGGAGGCCCCTCCCAACCCTGAGCTCCGCAGCTGGGATGCAGGCCCAGGAGACTCTGTTGTTTTTGTGCTCCTCCGGCTCCCTGAGGATGGTACGGCTGCTGAGGTCCTTGTCCCCTCTGAAGCAGGGGCTTGGGGGATGGAGGATGCCGCTCCCCTCTACACCCACACCCCGGGCATCCCGAGATTCAGCCTGTGTGCTGAAGTGCCATCCGGGGACTTCACCTGGGACTTTACACACCCATGAGGGAGTTCACAGCAGGGCCAGCACCCTATCGTCTCTTGCTGGCAGGGGCAGACCCCCTTATCACCCCCCCTGCAGAGGGCAGAAAGAGGAGGGGCAACATGGAGTGGGCTCAGTAGGGGCAGAGGAAACAGTGCCCCCCACCTCCAGGGAATGCTCTCACGGAACAGACCAGAATGCATCCCCCTCACCTGTTCACAGTACCCCCCAGAGGCCCGAGACAGGGCTCAGCTGGTAGCACACACTTTGCCACGTTCAGGGACCTGGGTGTGAGCCCCCAGCAACATGGGGGCACTGCAGGGAAGTGTCATGAATGGTGGGAGAGAAGCTGTGGTGTCTTTCTCTCCCTTTCTGTCTCCTGAAATAAAAGAAGACAACAAAATCCACCAGGAGCAGTGGAATCATGAAGTCCCAGTGTTAAATAAAGTACGTATTAATAAATCTTTTATTCTTTGTGAATATAAATTCAAAACACCAGGGATCGCTTCCCTTCTCTTGTGGGCACAGCCTGCAGCAGCCAGATTTCAGTTCTCCTTTCTCAAGTCCCTCAGGAATGTTCCACTCCCCCAGCAGACTAAAAGCCCCTGAGGGTGTGGTCAGCATAGCCGATGCAAGACAGACTGATCATACAGTCACAGATAAGGTTCTGAGCAATAGGGAGGCTTGAAGATCCAACAGAGGGTCCCTGGGTCACGAGCTTTGTGACCACGACTTCACAACTCCCCCCATCACAGCAGCTTTGACCAGGGTTCAGCTGAGGTCCCTGGATAAACTGATTTCTCTTTCCTGGCCACAGAGCAACTTCTAGCTCTCCGTGCTTAGGTGGACAGGGGAGGGTGGTGGCACACACAGCTTTTCTTAGTGGGTGTCTATAAGCCTCAGAAATTCTGTATTAAGTACAGAAATGAGAAGTCAAGCTAGATTATTTGTTGTTTGTTTGGATCCTGTATGTTGGAAAACAATCTTATGTTTTGTATTTTGCTAACAGTGTTTAGGAATAGTTTTCATCATCAAACAAAGAATTTTTGTGACTTCAATTTTTTTTTTTTTGCCTCTAGTTGCTGGGGCTTGGTGTTGGCACTATGAATCAATCACTCCTGGCAGGCATTTTTCCTTTTTTTTTTTTCATGTTATTTAATAGGACAAAGAGAAATTGAGAGAGGAAGGGGGGAGGAAGGAAGGGAGGGAGACCTGCAGACCTGCTTCACTGCTTTTGAAGCATCCCCACTGTAGGCGTCTTTGTGGGTTGTACTATGTGCACTTAACTTGGTGCAACACTGCCCTGCCCCCAGTGACTTCAATTTTAAGCCAACTGACTAATCAGTCATGGCCCTCCCTATCTTTTTCTCTCCCCCTCTAATTGTGGGAAATACACATAACACACTAAGTGTTCAATCCATTTACACTGTATTGGATAGATTTGTTTTGGAAGCTCTTATAGAATTTCACCAAGTTTGCAAACAGCGTGTTACTGTTGAGAAAAACTTAAGCTTCACCATGTTTTAGATGAACTCATTAGATGCACACAAATTCATGAAGTACCTTGGACGGTTTTGGAAAATGCTTAAGAAGAAATCATCTGCTGAATTCATTAGTGCATGGGAAGTATTTAAGGAAAAACCAATTAAGTGTTTTGTCTTGTTTTTAAATGATTGTAAAAATCCAGCCAACTCAGAAATAAAATAGTGAGATTCACAAGTGCACAAAAACTCTGGGTAGAACTAGTGTTTTGAATGTTTGTAAGTTCAAAAACTAGTGTTTTGAATGTTGGTTGGAGGGGCTGAGAGAGCGCTCACCCAGTAGAACATATGCCTTGTTTTGTACAAGGTCCTGGGTTCAAGCCCCACCACCACAGATGGCACTGGAAAAATCTTTATTTTGGGGGTGGTGGTGGTGATGGCACACTGGGTTAAACACACATAGTATGAAGCTCAAGGACCAGCACAAGGATCCTGGTTCGAGCCCCTGGCTCCCCACCTGCAGGGGGATCACTTCACAAATGGTGAAGCAGGTCTGCAGGTGTCTGTCTTTCTCTCCCCTCTCTGTCTTCTCCTCCAACAGAAGCAGTGGATTTGTAGCGCAGGCACCACCACCCAGTCTCTGGAAAATCCCCATGTAAGCAGTGCCGGTATTTCTCCTCTTTGTGTCTCTCCTTAAAGCAGAAGAGTGAGAAGACTGGCCAGGGCAGGCTGCTGAGCAGTGTCTGAAAGTTCTGCAGCAAAGCCCTGTATCGACAAGAAATGCTTTCCCTGCAGACCATGGGGTTCTGGGCTGGTATTTCTGTGATCTTTTAGGCCCTTCCTTTCAAGGCTGCAATGTGGTTCCAGCAGTGCCAGACATCACACCTTCTCTTAATAGTATTTACATCAGGAAGGGAGGAGACAAAACTCTGTCTCTGGGCAGAGGGTAGATAGCATAATGGTTATGCAAAGAGACTCTCGTGCCTGAGGCTCCAAAGTCCCAGGTTCAATCCCCCGCACCACCATAAGCCAGAGCTGAGCAGTGCCCTGGTAAAAAAAAGAAAGAAAGGAAGGAAGGAAGGAAGGAAGGAAGGAAGGAAGGAAGGAAGGAAGGAAGGAAGGAATCCTCTGTCCCTGTACACTTAGCCTACATCAGACTGAGTTGCATGCCTTCCCAAGACAATCACTGATAAGCCAGGTGGACCAAACTCAAGTTTTCAACATTCCTAGTTAGTTCAGACCCTGCAGCCATGGACACTGCATTGTTGCCAGAATAGAATTTGGTTTCTATTTGTAAGAATGACAGAGAAATGTGTGTCAAGTAGGTAGGCAATGTGCCAGCTACATGTTAGATTCCTGGTTCCGTGGCATGTTTCCTTTCTTTAATATGTTTAGTGAGAGAGAGAGAGAGAGAGAGAGAGAGCAAGAGAGACCAGAATATTACTCAGCTCTGATTTATAGTGGTGCTGCAGATTGAACCTGGGATCTTGGAGCCTCAGACATGAAAGTCTTTTGCATAACCAGTATGCTGTCTTCCAAGCCCAGCATGTACTTTCAACCAACTCTATTTCCTGAGGGCCTGTTATGCCAACCACATAGGGATAATCCAGTTAAAGAAGGCAGGGATGAACAACAGTCTACCTGACCATGTGTCTCGTTGTTGTGGGAGCTGGCAAACTGTGGTCCCTTTTTGTCAATAAAGCTTTACTGGCACACAGCCATGTCTCTCCCTTTAGGATGTGTCCAGGCTGCCTGCTTGTGACAAACAGCAGAACTGAATGGCTGTAACAGAGACTGGCTTGCCAAGCCTCAAACATTTACTGTCTGACCCTTTACAGAAAACATCTGTCAACTCCCTTATTGTTGTGACAAGCCCCATTGTTTGAAAGGCAAAGAGGTGATAATACTCTGGCTGGGAAGTTGGCAGGTGAAAACAAGACAACCCCAGGGGCCAGGTGGTGCCGCACCTGGTTGAGCAGTGCACATGTTACAGTGCGAAAGGACCCAGGTTTGAGCCCCTGGTCCCCACCTGCAGGGGGAAAGCTTCATGAGTGGTGAAGCAGGGCTGCAGGTATGTCTCTGTCTCTCTCCCTATCTTCCCCTCCTCTCTCGATTTCTGGCCGTCTCTATCCAATAAATAAAGATAATATAAAAAAATTAAAAAATAAAATTAAAAAAAACCAAGACAACCCCCACCTGCCACAAGAGACTGTAAGCCTGCAGCAGTTGGGAGAGGCGGCCTAGACACGGAGAACTACTTGCCTTTTCCTCCTGGCAGTGCTGTTTCTACCTGATGCCGGCTCCTTTGCCTCCCTGTGCGGGTCTCCTTCACTCAGTCACCCTCATGCCAGGGGCTATACCAGGTGCAGGGGCACAGGCAGAGACAGACAGACAGGCAGCAGGGAGCCAGCCCCTAAGCTCGCCTGCCAGGAGCCCACTGTACTGGGGAGCAGGAGGGCAGGAAATGAAAACCCAGAGTGGACTCTGCTGTGATGAGGTTAAACATCTGGGGGTGCTTGGCGGTAGTGCAACGGCTTAATTGCACATGGTATGAAGCGCAAGGACCAGTGTAAGGATCCCAGTTTGAGCCCCTGGCTCCTTACCTGAGGTGGGGGGGGGTCACTTCACAGGCGGTGAAGCAGGTCTGCAGGGGTCTATCTTCCTCTCCCCTGCTCTGTCTTCCCCTCCTCTCTCCATTTCTGTCTTATCCAACAACAACAACAGCAATAACAACAACGATAAACAACACGGGCGACAAAAGGGAAAAAAATGTTCTCCAGGAGCAGTGGATTTGCAGTGCAGGCACTGAGTCTCAGCAACAACCCTGGAGGCAAAAAAAAAAAAAAATCTGGGAGGCAGCAACTCTCCCAGCAATATGTGTGTTGAACCAGATGTGTGTATGTGTGTGTGTAACCAGGTGTGTGTATGTGTGGTGTAACCAGGCGTGTGGTGTAACCAGGTGTGTGCGTGTAACCAGGTGTGTGCGTGTGTGTGCTATGTAACCAGGTGTGTGTGCTGTGTAACCAGGCATGCATGTATGTGTTGTGTAACCAGGCGTGTGTGTATGTGTGCTATGTAACCAGGTGTGTGTGTGTGTGTTATGTGACCAGGAGGGGAATTTGAGCTGCTGGACACACAGGGCTGTGATGTCACAGGGGAGCGTGTTCCCAGCAGAGTACAACCTGCCTGGTGGAGAGCTGTAAGGAAGAAGTCTGGGGCTGAGGCAGCGTGCCTGCTGGTGGGGAGAGAGTTGGGCCGAGGGCCCAGGGAAGCCATTTAGTGAGTGATGACATGCAAAGACCTGCTGGGCAGCAGGTGACCAAGGTGGAGTCCCCTCAGCTATGGATGACACGGCTGCCGAGGTTGTGAGTCCTTCACGTCCACAGGGGGTGGAGGTGCATGATCTGTGTCCAGGGACTCGGCAGGCCCCCGCAGAGGAGGGGGGTCCTCCTTTGCCCTGCGCCCCATTTTGGTTTACTCAGTGAACTGGAACAGTCACCACGGGGAGGAGACAGGTGGTGGCCAGGCCCCAGATGGCTCAAGACCTAAGTTAGAGACGGAGTCACTTCCTGGAGCTGAGAGCTTGCAGACTTGGCTTACCAATCTTTCTCTTTTAAAATTTATTTTTTCCCTTTTGTTGCCCTTGTTGTCATCATTGTTGGATAGGACAGAGAGAAATGGAGAGAGGAGGGGAAGACAGAGAGGGGGGAGAGAAAGATAGACACCTGTAAACCTGCTTCATCGCTTGTGAAGCGACTTCCCTGCAGGTGGGGAGCTGGGGGCTTGAACTGGGATCCTTACACTTTGCGCCACCTGTGCTTAACCCGCTGTGCCACTGCCAGGCTCCCGGCTCACAAATCTTATCTCAGAAGTGGTGTGTGGACACCACGGTCTTTCTCGTGTGACCTTGCCCACTGTGTGCATGTGGACCTGTGGCATCTTCCCCAGGGGCAGTGCCATCTGACCAAAGCCTCATACGCAGGCCTCCGGAGACCCCACAACACTGGGGCACCCAGGAGCCACAGCCTTCCTCTCTGCCTTCTGTTTTCTTTCTTTCTTTTTCTGCCACCATGGTTATCCTTGGGGCTTGGTGCCTGCACAAGGATGCCACTGATCTCAGCGGTCATTCTTCTTTTTTGACTGAGACAATGAGAAGGGAGAGTCAGAGAGGAAGAGAGACAGAGAAACACCTGTAGCACTGCCTCACCGCTTCTGAAGCTTCCCCTCTGCAGGTGGGGTCTGGGGGTTCGAACCTAGCCTTAAGCGTGGTAACGTGTGTGCTCTACCAGGTGTGTCACCGCCTGGCCCTGGGGCAGCAGCCTTTTCACCTAAGAGAAATGCCAATCTACCCATTCCTTTCCTAGGTATCCACCCAAAGGGCACAGGGACACTTATCCAGAGTCACGAGCCCCCCGCCCCCCACACCCCTTCTCTGTGGTGCCACAGCCCATTGCCAGTGAGTCCGCAGGCAGATAGTGGGTGAGACAGATGTGGCCTGTGCACACTGGGAGGTGCTGCTCAGCTGGGGGAGAGGCGGAGGTCTGCCTTTCGCTGAAGTGTGGATGGATCTGGGGGGACTGAGCTCCATGACCTAAGCCAGGAGACAGACTGGACACTGGACTCACAGGGAGGACTGCCCCTGTGGGGGGCAAGGTGTACAAGCACCTATTTGGGGGAGCTGTGAAGCCGTCACCCTGAAATGACAGCACTTGCAAAAACATTTCCTCGATAAAAATGAACCGATGACAAGAGCGCCGTTCTCACATGAAGGTGTAAGCCTGGCAGCTGAGGCAGCTGAGGCCTGTGAGGGTGGGTGGTGCCGCCCACTCCCCGGGAGAGGAGCTCAGGCGAGGGGGAGAGGCAGTGGGCACCCTCCCAGCCTTCGGTCTGTGCAGCTCCGCACGAGAAATGACAGGAACAGGAAAACAAGCTGGGAGCAGATTTTGCTTTCCCGGGAAGGACGATGGAAAATTACCACTCACCCTTCTCCTCCCTTCCCGGATGGGAACATGGGTTCCCGGGAGGGGACAGCAGCCAGCTGGCAGGGTACCTGGGCCATCCTGTGTGGCGGCTCTGTGCCGTGCTGTCTCTTGATGCGAGGCAGGGCGCAGCAGGACGGGAGCTTAACGAGCTCTGAGGACGGTGCCGCCTCTGCTCTGGGTTGCCTCAGCCTGCCTGTGACACTGAGCAGAGCCTGTCACTAGCAGATTAAACTACAGGACACACATCCCCTCACCCCAGCATCATCTGTCCCTACTGCCACCTTCCTCCTGGCTCCTCCAGGATCTCTGCTCCGTGCCTCACACACCTGCCCACCTCAGGCCCCGACCCAGCCAGCCCTCTGCCTCCAGGTGGTGCCCACACCACTGTGGTGGGTCATTCAGAGAAAAGGCAGGAGGAGGAGGACCTAACAGAGAGGGAATCCTGGCGGGTAAGTCACACATGGTGAGGGTCTGAGTCACCAGCTCAGAAACCTACAGGACGGCAGGTGGCCTTGGGAGCAACTTTGGCGGCAGCTTCTCAGCCCAGGCAGGCAGAGTGCTGGAGGGCACATGCTGTGGGTCTTGCTTTGGGCAGATCACAGAGCACCCTGAGCCGACCCTTCTGGTGTTCCCCAACCTTTACTTCTCAGTTCTGAAGGCTGAAAGTGCAAGATCTAGATGCCAGCGTGTGGGTGCTGGGTGAGGGCTGCCCCCTGCTTCCCAGAGGCTGGTCTGACACTTTGCCCTCATGAGGTGGTGGGGGCCAGAGCTAAGTGAATTCCTGTCATCTGCCTATGTACCTGTCTAATCTTTCCTTTCTTCTTCTTTTTTAATATTTATTTTTCCCTTTTGTTGCTGTTGTTTTATTGTTGTAATTGATGTCGTTGTTGGATAGGACAGAGAAACGGAGGGGAAGACAGAGGAGGGAGAAAGACAGACACCTGCAGACCTGCTTCACTGCTTGTGAAGTGACTCCCTGGCAGGTGGGGAGCCAGGGGCTCGGACCAGGATTCTTATGCTGGTCCTTGCGCTTTGCGCCACATGCACTTAACCTGCTGCACTACCACCTGACTCCCCTTCTTCATTTTTTAAAAAATATTTTTTATTTTAGAGGGAAAAGAGGGAGAGGGAGAAAGAGTGAACAGAGCCCTGCTTAGCTCTGGCTTGCAGTGTTGGGGATTGAATTTGGGACCTTGGAGCATCCGGGATGAGTGTCTTTGGCATAAGCATTATGCTGGCCTCCCCAGCCCTCAGCTCTCTTAATCTTTCTACCTAGCATCCCGTCTTTCTTTCTTATCCAGCCATCACTGTTACCCTTGTTTTCTGTTGCTCTCCTTGGTGCAAGGGATTAAACCTTCACACGAGTCATCTCCCCAGTCCTGGCTCTGGGGTCCCCCTTATAAGGGCGCTAAGTCCCGCTCATGGTGCTAGGAAGATAGCATAGTGATTCTGCAAAATATTCTCATGTCTGAGGCTTCTTGGTCCTGGGTTGAACCCCAAGTACCACCAGAAGCGTGAACACTGTGGGGGTGGGGAAGAGGGGGAGAGGGTCACTTCATAAGCGGTGTAGCAGGTCTGCAGGTGTTTTCCCCTTCTCTGTCTTCCCCATCTCTCTTAATTTCTCTGTCCTATCCAACAACAGCAGCAATTAACAAGGGGAACAAAGACGGGAAGAATGGCCTCCAGGAGCAGTAGATTCATAGTGGAGGCACAACAAACAGACACCCTGGGAGAGCTGTGTAGAAGCTCTGAGGACCTGGGACTGTGGAAGGCATGACTGTGTGGTTCAGAGAAGGAGCTAGTTGGCGAACGGAAGCAGCTGAGAGTGCGGGGGTGGAGGCAACGGGGTGGCACTGGCTCACTCACAGCTGGGCAGGACCTGGGGACACAGGGGTTTAAGAGGCACTGGTGGAGAAGCATGATGTTCTGTGCAGAAACCACCTTGATTAACCAGCCAGAAATGGGTTATTCTTATTCCTCAGTTCAGATTGTTTTTCAGTCATTGGAGTAGAGGGCTTTAGAGCTCGAGCTGTGATTAACACTGATGATGAAGCACATACTCTATCCACCGAATCGCTTCCCAGGCCTGTGCATGGCCTTTTCTAAGTGAGCTCTGATACCCACGGTCTGCAGGAAGCAAGAGGCTGGGTCTCCAGAGACTGGAACAAGAGCCCACATTAAACTCTGATTGGAAACCGGAAGCAACCCAGTCCTCTGAGGAGGGCACACCTCCTGGCTAGGTGAGCCAAAGCAAGAACTCAGAAAAACCTCTCCACAGGATTTTAGACCTTGAATAAAGTAATGTCTGTAGGTGACGCTTCAGGAGCGAGACTTACCTGAAACAGCAGGCTGTCATTTGGTCGTTAGGCAGCTAGAAGGCTCTCCTGGTGCAAACTGATTTCGTGTTGAGTGACCTTTCCTGTCTTTGAGACTTCTACCTACTGCTTCAAGCTATGGACCAAGGTGTGAGAAAATTAACATGCTGTATGATTCTGTGATAAAAATGATTTCACCACATACCCTGTTTGTTTCGTTACTGGGGTTTCAGCACTACAGGTTTTTTAAGATAGACCTTAGAGACCCAGGCAGAGATATGGCAGAAAAGGAGGAGGGGACCATTGCACCCAGCCTCGCCCACTGTAGTGGGGGCTGGGTTTGAATCTGGGCCATACACATGGCAAAGCTGAGTGCACTGTTCAGGGGAACTGTTTCTGGTCATTTTATGGGTTTATTTTATTTTTTAGATTTTATTTATGAGAAAGACAGGAGAGAGAAAGAACCAGACATCACTCTGGCATATGTGCTGACAGGGATCGAACTCAGAACCTCATGCTTGAGAGTCTAAAGCCTTATCACTGCGCCACCTCCTGAACCACACATTTATGTTCTCATTTATTTTATTTTTTCTTATGAGACAGAAACAGTGCATTGATCAGCTCTGCAGTGTTGGGGACATGCATGCAAGCCCTA
The DNA here is from genome assembly GCF_950295315.1 of Erinaceus europaeus. Taxonomy (NCBI): domain Eukaryota; kingdom Metazoa; phylum Chordata; class Mammalia; order Eulipotyphla; family Erinaceidae; genus Erinaceus; species Erinaceus europaeus. The sequence continues at coordinate 9,026,752 of NC_080167.1, read as the reverse complement.
GTGGCTAGCTCCCTGAAAATGTTATTTTTAAAGTCTTTTAAAAACTATTTATTTATTCCCCTTTCTTGCCCTTGTTTTATTGCTGTCGTTGTTGTTGGATAGGACAGAGAGAAATGGAGAGAGGAGGGGAAGAGAAAGATGGACACCTACAGACCTGCTTCACCGCCTGTGAAGTGACTCTTCTGCAGGTGGGGAGGTGGGGGCTCGAACCAGGATCCTTACACCGGTCCCTGTGCTTTGTGCCACGTGTGCTTAACCGCTGTGCTACCGCCCGACTCCCTTTAAAGTCTTTTTAAAAATTATTATCTTTACTTACTTATTGGACAGAGATAGCTAGAAATCGAGAGGAAGGAGGGTGATAAAGAGGGAAACATCTGCAGCACTGCTTCACCACTCACAAAGCTTTCCCCCTTCAGGTGAATACTGGGGGCTCAAACCAGGGTCGTTGTGTATTGTAACAGGTGTGTTCTACCAGGTGCAGCACCAGCTGGCCCCTAAAGTGTTTTTTTTTTTAAATTTATTAGAGACAAAGAGAAATTGAAGGGGAGAGGGAGATAGAGATGGAGAGAGGCAGAGAGACACCTGCAGCGCTGCTGCACCACTTGTGAAGCTTTGCCCCTGCAGGTGGGGACCAGGGGCTTGAACCTGGGTCCTTAAACCTGCTTAACCAGGTGCGTCACAGCCTGGCCCCATATCTTTTAATTTATAGTGAGTGCCAGAGCTGAGTATTCAGAACAGAAGTTATAGGCCTTGCACCTATGAAGTAAAAAATAAAATAGCTTTAGACTAGATCATATTTAAAGTATAGTTACATGCAGCCAGGAAGATAAGATACATTCCTTGCAAGTGTCAAGTCCAGCCTTTGAACCCAGGGACCATATATGCCAGACTGGTAACCTGGCTTCTTTCATAAAATAAAATAATCTTTTTTTAAAAAAAGTTACGTAACTAAGATGAATAAATTCCAGAGGTCTGCAGTATAGCATAGTAGAGTTAAAAATAATGTGATGTCTAAACTTTAAATAATCTGTTAGAAAGTTAGGTAAAAACTTTTTTTAGTTTTACTGTAAAAAGCAAAGCAAAAGGAGTCGGGCGGTAGTGCAGCAGGTTAAGCGCATGTGGCGCAAAGCACAAGGACCAGAGTAAGGATCCCGGTTGGAGCCCCAGCTCCCCACCTGCAGGGGGGTCGCTTCACAGGCGGTGAAGCAGGTCTGCAGGTGTTTATCTTTCTCTCCTCCTCTCTCCATTTCTCTCTGTCCTATCCAACAATGAAGAATAACAACAATAACCACAACAAGGTTACAAGAAGGGCAACAAAAGGGGGAAAAATGGCCTCCAGGAGCATTGGATTCCTGGTGCAGTCACCGAGCCCCAGCAATAACCCTGGAGGCACAACCCCCCTAAAGATCGTATACCTTAAATTATGTGCACTAGCAGAATTCCTTTCTTTTCCTTTTACCGGAGCACAGCCCAGCTCAAGTTTATGGTGGTGCCAGAGACTAAGCCTGGAACCTCAAGCCTCAGGGCTGGTCTCCCAGCCATCTTATCTACCCTTTAAAAATATCTGGAGTCTTGGGGCCGGGTGATGGCACACCTGGTACCTTGTGTGAAAATCCAGGTTCAAGCACTCAGTTCCTACCTGGAGGCGGGAAGCTTCATGAGCGGGTGGTGCGGCAGTGCTGCAGGTTTGTCTCCTCTCTCAGCTTCTCAGAGAAAAACTACCCTGCAATGCTGGATGTCTCCATCTCCAGTTGCTTTTCTTCAAGAATCTCTTCATGCATAGCTTTGTTTTCTAAGTTCATGAAACAAATTACTATAGCTCTCCCTACCCTCTATAGAGCTTGACATCACTGCCTTTCTTTCTTCCTTCCTTCCTTCCTTCCTTCCTTCCTTTCTTTTTTTGGTCGTCAACAAGTGCTGGGCTAGCTTCGCAGGCGGGAGACAGATGACCAGGGACTCATGGCTGAGCTGGGAAGCAGTATCTCTTTATTCATGTGGAACGCGGCACAATCTAAACTAACTATAATCACAATCCTGTCCTTATATATATACTTGTCAAGTAGGGTGGAAACAGGATGTGACGTAGAGAGGGTGGAGCGAAAAAAGACTGGTGGAAATCAGGGTGTACTAGGAGAGGGGGTGGAGCAAAAAGACATCATAAACCAGTGGGGATTAAACCAATGCCCTGCAGGCAGGGCGGTGCTTAGTTAACAGTGGTTATGTGAATAGAATACAGTGTTAAGCAGGGGGGATTCAACCAAAGAAACAGAAGGGGTTTTAGAAGCATACCAACAAACAAGTAGTAGACCATCGTGTGGAAATATCAGTGCACTTTAAACTTAAAAATGGGAAGAATTACATGGCCCAAAGCCCAAGGGCCAGCGTAAGGATCCCAGTTTGAGCCCCCAGCTCCCTACCTGCAGGAGGTCGCTTTGCAAGCGGTGAAGCAGGTCTGCAGGTGTCTATTTTTCTCTCCTCCTCTCCATTTATCTCTGCCCTATCCAACAACAGCTACGGCAACAATGAGAACAATAACAACTACAACAAGGGCAACAAAATGGGAAAAATGGCCTCCAGGAGCAGTGGATTCGTAGTGCAGGCAATGAGCCCCAGCAATAACCCTGGAAGCAAAAAAAAAAAAAAAAAAGGAAGAATTGCTGTGAGCAAACCCCCAATAATATGGTTCCAACTTAGCTTAGTGACAGAGAAACTCCTGTGGCAGGCTGGGAGGCTGGAGGGCTGGAAGGCTGGTTTTGAAGACTCCAGTCTGGTAGAGCTATTGTTACAATTTGCAGGGTGGGGCCGCTAGTACTGCAGCTCCTCTTAAAGTACTTCTTATTCAGGGCTCTGATGGTGGTTAGTGTTTTAGTACTGAACTATTAACTAAGGTATATGCACAATGGCTTCTGACTGAGCTACTGCCTGCCCACTTCATGAACCGTAGTGCAAACATGCACTCAATGTGCTGGGGGCCAGAGCAATTCCTGTGACTCGCCTTCAGCAGGAGTGTGGCCTGAGCCTGCAGCACATCGGAGGTTGTGCCAGCAGTGGAAAAAAGAGAATGCTGGGTGAGCTGGCTGCTTAGAGCCAAGTCTGATAAGAAAAAGGGGGGCTTAGGGGCCGGGTGTTGGCGCACCTGGTTGAGCGCACATGTTACACTGTGCGAGGACCTGGGTTCAAGCCCTCAGTCCCCACCTACAGGGAGAAAGCTTTGCAAGTGGTAAAGCAGAGCTGCAGGTGTCTCTGTCTCTCTTTCCCTATCATCCCCTTCCCTCTCGATTCCTGGCTGTCTCAATCCAGTAAATAGACAAAAAATTAAAAAAGAAAAAAAAAAAAAAAAAAGAAAAAGGGGGACTGAAGCCAAACTGGCTGGTGTTAGAACTAGAGGGACCAAAGATCAGCTTCTATGCTGAGAAGGGCAGATGCCTCCCATCCTCCGAGCAAGAGGAAAGTCCCTCTGAGCAGCAAAGATGTCAGGTGATGGTGGCCACCCTGAAGAAAGGGAGGAGAAAAAGGCATAGGACAGAGAAGGAAGGAAATAAAGCAGATTGGAACATTCTGGAGGAGAACTTTGGGTATGATTACTGCCCCTGATAAGTTAGTTGCCTGCTAAGTTTTGAAAGGCATCGAAGCCAGAGGAATCACAAGCTTGTAAAGATATTTCTATTTTTACAACACTGGCCCCCAGGCAGGAAGCAGACTGAACAGGCTGTAAGACTGCAGGGGAGCACCCCAATACCCACTTATGCTGGCCCCTGGGGATAGGAGGGCTCAAGGGACAAAGCATGGTCACTCTTTTCGATTTCTTTTTCCAAAACCCGGCTTTCTTTTTTTGGTGGTAGTTCTTTTGCTTCATCTGCCCCATCTCTGCTTCAAGAAGTCCTCCCATGCAGGGGGCGGTCTCCCAGGAGCCACAGTGGACTGCGGCAAGGACGGCAGTACTAGGTTTCTTTTCTCCAATATATACAAGTTTACTTATGTTTTTGCCTCCAGGGTTATCACTGGGGTTTGGTGCTAGCAGTACAAATCCACTGCTCCTGGAGGCTATTTTTCTCCTTCTTCTCCCCTTCTATTTTTATTCAATAGGTCAGAGAGAAATTCAGTGGGGAAAGACAAACACCTGCTAATCTGCTTCACCATTAGTGAAGGGTGGGGGAGCAGGGCCTCGGACCCAGGTCCTTTGCATTAGTACTATGCGTGCCATCGCCTGGCCCGAGCGGGAGTTTCACGGGTGTGATTTCACTAGTCCGGGCTGCCGTTTGATCCACCAAAAGACAGCAAGACACCACAGTACCACCGAAGATTCTCCACCCTCCCCACCCTGTGGCAGCAAGTCTCTGTTGTAAGGAAATACATTTACACTTGGAGTGTGCTTCATTTCACAGCTTCTTGAGGCCCCACCAACACATGGGAGCTCCACAGACAGCACTGGTAGGAGTGCCATGGAAAGTGGGGCCATGGAGTTCAATCTACCGTCTATCTCACTCTCTCTCGAAAGTAAAAAAAAAACTAGGAAGGGGAGGCTGCTCAGCAGTGTCACACACATATAAGACCTCGGGTTCACTCCCTCCCTGGTGCCATTAAAAAAAAAAGAAAAAGAACTAGGAAAGTTCGAAAAAGCAGGTGTTAGAAAATATTAAACTAATTTAGCAACAATGCTGAAATCCTTCACAGAAGAAGCTGTGAAATGAAGCACACTACAAGTTTTAATGAACTTACTTATAATATCAAGCTAAGACGGAAACAACAGAAAGCGGTCTTTCAAAACTTGGTCTGATGATATTTCAAACAAGCCGTCAGCAAAACTGGCCTGAGAGAGCTTATGTGCACACGTATCCATAAACTACTGCAAAATATATACCTGAAAGCAGGATTACACTAGAGTTTGCAGTGAGTACCTCCCTAACACTTCCTCTCCACTATTCCAAGCTTGGGATCCATGATTGCTCAACAAATTGTTTGGCTTCATATGTTAACTCTCTTTTCAATCACCAGGTTCCAGATGCCACCAGGATGCTGGCTAGGCTTCCCTGGATTGAAGACCCCACCAATGTGTCCTGGAGCTCAGCTTCCCCAAAGACACACCCTACTAGGGAAAGAGAGAGGCAGACTGGGGGTATGGACCGACCAGTCAACACCCATGTTCAGCGGGGAAGCAATTACAGAAGCCAGACCTTCTACCTTCTGCAACCCTCAACGACCCTGGGTCCATGCTCCCAGAGGGATAGAGAATGGGAAAGCTACCATGGGAGGGGGTGGGTTATGGGGATTGGGTGGTGGGAATTGTGTGGAGTTGTACCCCTCCTACCTTATGCTTTTGTTCACTAATCCTTTCTTAAATAAAAAATTTAAAAAGAAAAAAAAAAGAAAAAAAAACAAAAAAACTGGCCTGATATGTAAAGCAATTGCTTTTGACACAACTAGAGCTCACGGAGATAGTACAAGTGCTGGACAGTGGTTGCTGGGTGCTGTGTGCGGGGAAGGAGGCTCGGGGCTGAGTTAGGTACAGAAGAGGAATGTATGAGGTCTGCAGAAACATTACCGTAAAGCTGTCACCTACTCTCACCAACACAGCACATGGTCATGACACCAGGAACTCTGCTCTGCAGGCCACTTTGGACGAACTGTAGGGCATGCGACCATCTGATCCACAGTGACACGCCAAGAGCCCAGAGCTGACGCAGAGCCCTTGTCTTCACTTCTCAACCTAGACCGCAACATAACCAGAACGCTCTGACCACACACTCTAGGCGGCCTGCTTGCTCACCAGTGTGAAGAGACTTTTCAGCAGAGCAAAGCTGACCAGGAGGGAACGGGCAGGCATTCCGCTGCTGTCACAGCAGAGTTTTTTTTTTTGTTTTTGTTTTTTCTTTTAGTCTGGAATGAAACTGGACAGTCCACTGATGTGGTTTCTCTGGACAAGTTCCTTTTATTAATCATTGTACAAAAGAAATCTTGGCATTCATTCGAAGAGAAAAGAATCCAGATATCTTGTATTTTAACATTGTGAAAGTTCTACTTTTATAACAGGGCTTTTCAAAATGGAGAAAACTTTTGGAAAAAATTTTTAAAAAGAAACTTATGATTTATTAGAGTACAGGATCCAAAACACGTTTATAGAAAAATATAAAGTGCCCAAATACCAACTTACACAGGTGACACAGGCTTTCCAGGAGCCAGACGAAGCATTCATGAAGAAACACACTTAGAAACAGCCTAGGTACATATTTACATCAGGTCAGTAAAGGGAAAACCGTCTTTCTTGGCTTTGATGTTATTCTAAGAAAAAAGGAAATCATGACAGGAAACCAACAGTTATAACTCTCAGCATGCTCCACAGTCTCTTCGCAATGCATCTCATTAATATTTACTCCATATCATCTAACTTTCACCTCTAAATGAGAGTAGTGTGAAACCCCAGCCCGTCAGGCTGGGTGTTATGAGTGGTCACAATTTCAAATGCAGGTCTGCATTATTGGACCTTGAACTTGACCAACAAAGGGACATGGACACGGGATGACAGATATTCAGGTTAGAAGGAGCCGGCTGGCCCACCATCTCTCTCTGAACCGCTTAATCGCTACCCTTTGCTAAATGAAGTGAGCTCAGGTGGCTTCCCCAAACCTTGGTGACCCGAGGGTCTCCAAAAGGCAAAGGAGAGGCAGCCATCAAACATGGAGTGGGAATACTGCATGCAAATGAACATACAGGCGGCAAGGGGGTCCGGTCACAGCCCCCTTGATGCCTCATTCACTAGAGCGACTGGTTTTGTTAAACTCGGAGTAAAGTAACTAGGTCCTAACTCCAGAAGTTAGCATCTACTGGTTAACTACACGATTAGCTCACATGAGACTAGCGCGTGGAGTATGGTGCGAGTTCCAGAGCTGCATCAACACTTGGTGTATACGCTCTGAGGGACCTGGGACACAGCCCGCAGTCTCTGGACATGGGCCTGGAGGGCAGGCCTCATCCGAGAGCTACTGAGGCAGTGGTCGCCGAAGAGGGCAGACCACTCAGGTCTCCTCTCCCACTGGCCCAACACTCTTAGAATTAAAGACATTTTATCTCTGCCTTGCTACATTCAAAAAGCGCATGAAATGACTCTAAGGAATGACGGTGTGTACGTGTGCACGCGCAAGTGTGTGTATGTGAATGAAACCTTACTTAGGGTTCATTATTTTTTAATCTAGTTACAAAAAGTCCTTTTTAGGTCTTTGGAGACCATGGTGTGTGGTTTCTGTACATACATGTTTTAGTATTAGATTACTTCTCACCATGAAGACAACCCATCACTGATTTAATGTCTACTTATGATACTGGAACAGATTAAAAAAAATAGTTAAAGGGAGGACTAGTAGACGGACAGGGTGAGTTCATTCACAAGTATCGTTATTAGGCATGTTCTCAAATCATTTCACCTAACAGAACAGAAAATTAAGGACTTGTAGAGGTATTCTAAGAGAGGAATATGAAAGGATAACTGTATCCTTCTCCCAACTCAAATAAAAAGCTAAGTGCCAGAAAGTTGCTTCAGCTGTCAGAAAAAAAATTAACTGAATGGATTCTGATTACCATTAGTTTGTTAATGTTTCCATCTCCAAGATGCTGCTAAGACTGCTCACAGCTTCATCTCTGGAACTGAATTCAGGGTAAAAAAAAAAAAAAAGACAAAGAATCCTGACTTTGGATTGCACGCGCTTCCTCGAGAAGTCAGAAACAACCGCACACGTAACGCCATCTGCTCAGCAAATGAAAACACGCTCTGTGACACGTGTGGACAGACAGAATGGAAAGTGAAGAAAGAATGATTCTAAGGGTGTCAACTGTGAGACGGCATGAAGACAGAATGTCAGAAACTGTCACCACAGGACAAGCACACAAGCCATGCCACTGAACACAGTGCCTTTCAAATGAATTCACTAGTGTAGGCGGAGAGCAACATTGTCTTTGCAGCTGGAGGAGAGCACACTATTTAAACTTAGTAGGAGGCAACCAGCACTACTGGTTAAGTGGCTTTCCTGGTGGTGTGAATCCGGAGGGATCCAGGAGTCATCTCCGGAATGCTGTGAACTTGGGAGATAGCAGCAGCAGCAAAGGTGCAATGTCCTCTACTAAGCTTTACTCTACGTTCTCTTTCTTTGCACTGTAAATATTCTGCACCGTCTCATAGACAGACTCCAGATCCTCTGGATATCGGATTTCTAGCTCTGCGTTGGGGATGTAGTGAGTGCCAGTAAACTCTGAGAAATAGCGTCCAACATCGGGGTGCGAGATTTCTTGTGGTTCCACATTATACTCCAAGTTTTCTGTTGGCAAAGAGGCACATGGACATTCTCGTTAAGACACACATTTCTGTAGCAACCTTTATCCAGAGAACTTCCTAACAAACCTTGAGAGCCATTTTTTGAAGTGAAAGAAAACACAAGACAGGAGACCTTTACAGAGTATGGGGGAGCTAAAGCAGTAAGTGGCAGGTGGGCCCCCAACAACTCCACACCGAGCAGTGGACTGTCCTGTCCTCTGAGCAAGAAGTTCGGCTGTAGCAGATGTCCAGCAGTTTCTTCGCAGTTGGCAAAGGAGACGCATCATTTCCTGTGACTTGATCTGGCAAACAGGCACGAGACAGGACATCTCAGCCTGCTCCCTTTTTGCTTGTGGTCACATCATCTGCTTACATGCCTCGCACCTGTCATCCTTCTTGTCTACTAATGAGACTACCTCCCACACAGACACTCGACTGGGCTCCTTTCAACACGGGCTGTGCTGTTCTGTTGCAAAGCAGCCCCATCACGAGGCTGTCTGAGAACCCGTGGGAGGGATGGGAAGGCGGTTCACACCTCCCGGCCCTAGGACCGGAGGCTATGACATTTGGGGAGCCTCCTAGGGAAACCATACCATCTCTCCTCCCTGCTCTCTGGAGAAGGGAAATAGAAGATAAGATTCCTTGAAATGACTAAAGATGTTTACACTGGGTTGATGGAAAAGTTATGGATTTCTGCATAGAAAAACAGAAAATCATGTTATGACTTATTAAAAAAATATTTCCTTTTGTTGCCCTTGTTTATTGTAGTTATTATTGTTGTTACTGATGTTGTCATTGTTGTTGGATAGGACAGAGAGAAATGGAGAGAGAAGGTGAAGGGAGAGAAGGTGAAGACAGAGAGGGGGAGAGAAAGATAAGACACCCACAGGCCTGCTTCACCGCCTGTGAAGCAACTCCCCTGCAGGTGGGGAGCCAGGGGCTCGAACTGGGATCCTTACTCCGGTCCTGGCTTAACCCGCTGTGCTACCACCCAACTGCCACGTTATGACTTTTCTGACAACCGTATGTGGTTGGTGCCTTAGTTGAACCCAGGGCCTCCTACATGTGAAGGCCATATATTCTACCACTAAGCTACATCCCCCGTCCTACATGTGAGTATTTTAAGGCTGAATTCTTTCCTGGTGGTCTCTCCATGGGCTTTATGAAAGGGCTGTCTCCTGCATCGTGAGCCCTTCCGCACTGGCTGCAGAGCTGGCCCAAGAGTGGGTGTGGCCCCCCAGCACCATCCCGCTTGCAAGGAGGTAGCCCTCCTCCTGGGGTAGGGTGTGAAGGAGCCGGGCAGCTGATCATGACTCAGGGTGGTCAGAGTTCCATGTCACAAAGTCACACTTAGCACAGTGAGTCTGTGGGAGCCTCGCTGGCGAGCAGACCCAGTAAGCGCGCAGCAGACTCTCCCTGGCGGGCTGGTGGAGTGCTCAGGGCGTCCAGTCCCTGGTCTACCCGCAGCATCATTCAGAAGCACACCAACTTCTATCAATATTTTTTTGGGAGAGGGGAGTTATTCATTCAAACTGTAATTTTGTTATTTAACTATAACATAGGAGTTTTGTTGTTGTTGCTCTGAGTCAATTTTTTTTTTTTTTCACAGACAGAAAGATACCACAACACTGAAGCCTCCTTCAGTGCAGCACGGCCAGGCTTGAAGCTGCGTCACTGCATGACAAAACAGGTGCACTATCCAGGTGAGCTGTGCTGTGGATCCAAGAAGGGAGCTTTAAGGAAATTCCATGTTAGAGTTTGGTGGAGCCTGTGTCGTCAGACTGTGCTTAGGGTGAGAGGCATTTGAGAATCAATATTGTTGAGGAAATCACTTGCCAGTCAAGTACAAAGATGGAAGCTACTTTAGCATTATTTATGACAGCCGAGAAATGTAGAAGGCATTCTAAATACTCAGCTGCAGATGACCGAGTGCATAGATAATGATATATCAATGCAGCACAACATTAGGCTGCCAGGGGAATGAGCAGGATCTCCCAGGAAAACGGAGTAAGAAACACACACTACTTGGGAAAAGCCTTAAAGGGTGTGTATCGGGACTGCTCCCTTACAGGGCACAGCCACACCCTGTAAGAGACCGGGACGCGGTGCCAGGCTGCTGCTCATGTAATGCTCACGCTGCTCCTCTAGGGACGTGGATCCAGCCAATTCCAGAGCCAGGAGCACAGACACAGGAGCTCTGCAAGGGCAAGGTGTGCACCTCAGCAGGCAGGCAGGCAGGGGCGGGGGCAGGCTGCTTTGAGGTGTTCTCAGTCAACAGCAGTCTGGTTTTTCAAAGAGGAAATGGGGACCTGCTGCTAACTTTGACGTTACCCTCCAGCTCCTCCCTGCTGCTAACAGTGCTAGACTTCCTTCCAGACACTCCATCTCCTCTTCTCTGTCGTTGCGATATTCTAACAGTGGAAATGGAAACACTGACCACTGTGAAAATGCCTCCAACTTCTTAAACTGCCTTTGCCTGTGCCCACACCCCACCCACCCCAGCTCCCCCAGAACCACATGTGACAAGACAGTGTAGTGGGTACAGACCCTCTGTGGGGAGACCCAACAGAATATAGTCACGCTCTGGTGCCTTCACTAGGATGTTGCCTGGAGCTTCATGTTTGGGTTTCCTTGCACAGATATGAAAAAACACTTGCAGGAGTAAAAAGAATCCAGGGATACCACCAAGAGAAAAAAAACACCTTTGCTCTAAAGGGACTTCTGCTATCTGTCATTGGTGGGAAGGCTAGTGCCAGTTTAAGTAAACAGAATGTCAACTGCTCTGCTGCCAGTCTGTCAGGGCTACTGCCTGCTAAGCAAGCTCCCTAGGCGGCCCCCACCACGAAGATCACCCAGACCAAAACCTCAACAGCACCTGCTTTAAAGAAATCCAGACAAGGGTTTTAGCACTGCTGCCCTGCTCTTTTTTTTTCCATGTGCTATTAAGGAACAGCCTGGGGTTGACTCACTCTTAGCTTCTGAGTGTTGAGAGCAGAGGAGAAAGGAGGAAGTCAGGTGAAGAACCAAGGAACTCTCCAGACAACATGACGCGTAGCTGCTACGAGATTTCGGACATGCTCCCCAAGCAAGAGGCAGAGGCATGAAAGGTACAGATGGGGCGGGGGGGGGGGGGGGTGACAGTCTAGAGGGGCTTCGCAACTTCACTCCTGGAGGCTGGAGAAGATGGACTGAACTCAGTTTAGTTACACATCTGAGACATCTGAGTTCCTAGCAGAACAGGAAAGAAAATGTTAACAAAAAAAACAAAAAAAAGTTTTTTGTTGTTGCCACTGGGGTTTCACCACTCCATGATGGAGTTTTCAGATGAGTAAAGAAAAGAGACTTTAGTTTGGAAGAAGATGACAGAGTATGGAAAAGGGAACTCACATTTGGTGAGGGCATACTCTGTAGCAGCATTCAATAAGGTATTTTATCATTATAAACACTGTTTAAGAACTGGATTTTCTACTAACCATTGTAGCTACTGTAAATCATTAATCTTTCCAGTAAATACAAACAAACTAGATTTGCACAAGAAAATCAAACTCCTGACCTTTCAGTACGGACAGCAGACTTAAACTGAGAGCATCTGTGATGTCAATTTTCTGCAGTATGTAAGAAGTATGAGTAAATACAGAGATTAGTATGCTCTCTTCTGTGCAGACCAAGAAAGTGCTGCCCCCTAGTGGGAACAAAAACTGATGAGCACACAAAATGCCTTTTATCTCCCCATCCTATTAGGATGTCAGTGAAACCTACCATATGGAGAGAACATTTCTCTACATCCTACTGTCTGAAAGGCCTTAAAAGGCTGAGAGACACTGCGGCAGTGGCACACCAGACTTGCATCATCAAGGCCCTAGATTTACTCCCTGGTACCACCTTATGCCAGATCTGAGCAGTGCTCTGGATTCTCATTAAAACATTTAAAAATTAAATCAAATGATTATGAGGCTGAAAATTTACTTTTCAACTATGGGAATCTATCATAGAAAAGTTCTAATCAATAAGTTCTATCCAGTTAGTAGAATCACTGGAACAAATAGCTGAAATTTTAGATTAGGCCAGGGATGCTGACAGTGGGAGGATGTACACTTTGCAGTCTGAGGCTCAGTGTGTGTGTGTGGACACATACAAATACAAAGCAGAGGGAGTCGAGCGGTAGCATAGCGGGTTAAGCGCACATGGCGCAAAGCACAACGGCCAGTGTAAGGATCCCGGTTCAAGCCCCCGGCTCCCCACCTATAGGAGGTCGCTTCACTGGTGGTGAAGCAGGTCTACAGCTGTCTATCTTTCTCTCCTTCCTCTCTGTCTTCCCCTCCTCTCTCCATTTCTCTCAGTCTCCTATCCAACAACAACAACAACAGCTATGACAACAATAACAACTACAACAAGCACAACAACAAGGGCAACAAAATGGGAAAAATAGCTTCCAGGAGCAGTGGATTTGTAGTGCAGGCACGGAGCCCTAGTAATAACCCTGGAGGCAAACAACAACAACAACAACAACAAAAAGTAGAAAAGGAAGTGATTCAATGCAAATGAGCAAGTTCACAGGTTTGCTACCCAGCATCACCGTAAGCTAGAGCTGAACACTGCTCAGACCTCTCTGTAGCTATCTCTCTGTATCTCTTGCTCATTAAAATAAAACAAAGTGTATATATGTAAAATAAGGAGCTTTTAAAATTATCCTGTGACAACTAGGAAATTCGAATACTGAAAGAATGCTAGGTAAAAGTTACTTTTGGTTAGTCTGGTGACTTAACAGGTAATGCAAAGAAATGTCCTTTTTCATGGAAGCTGATTAAGTGTCTAGGTCACATCATGGTTTGACACATAAAATTAATTCTATGCACAGATAAGAGTGATGAGTGTATGGGGTTATTACTATCACATTTGGAAGTGCTCCCAATCCAAGCTGTAAACCTCTCATTAATCAGACTACTTACACCTGCATCACTGTACCTATGTACACTTCTGCTTATAAGTTTCTCTCTCCCTCAGTCTAGTTCACTCCCTCCAGTTACCTGCAGTGACCCAGGGTGCCAGAGACACACCAGTGAACAAGGCAGACTCAGTTCTGCTCTTACAGAGCTCTGACAGAATGTGGGAGCCAAGTTGTTGGAAAGGAGATAATGGATGTGAACATGTAACAGCTCAGAAGGGCAAGCAGTGAGACAGGCCCACACTGGAGGTCAGCAGGGGAAGGAAACGCCTTGAAGGGACTGACATAAGCCTGATGGCTACCTGAAGAGAAAAGGGTCTACTGGAAAGGGACAAACCACCTCTGAGAATGACACATCCAGCCAGAAACAGTTTGATCAGACTGGAGATGACAGGAGTGATGAACAGAGATGAGGTGCTGGCACTGGGGTGAAGCCATCTGAACTGTCAGTAAGTCACTTCTGCCAGGTACTCTACGCACAAATGACCAGGCCCAAGGTGAATGCGGGGAAGGTTTTCTAGTTGTTGCCAAGAAAGATGCCCTATGAGGGGTAAGTCAAGAGGCAGATGCCAGTTAAGAAGTTGGTACAATGAGGTAAGGAAAGAAGAAATAAGTGGCACGGAGAGAAGAAATAAGTAGATAGAAACTTAACAAATACAGCTGAGGAGAGAGAATGGGTGTGCTATAGCCTAGAAGGATGTATGACCATGGAGGGATGGAGAACTGAGCAAGGTACCCAGGAGGTAGCCTCTGATGGGATGAAAAAAGCAGAAGCAAGTTGGGGCAGAACCAGTTAGTTCCCTTCAAGATATCTGAAAGGCTAGAATGCCCAAGCCACCATGTGCAGAAGTGCTTGGGTGGGATGGAAATAAGGATTCAAGAGAGATCAGCCTACCGCCAGGAGGCAGTGCAGGGGAGCCCAAGAGCTAGAAGAGCCCAAGAAGGAGCTCCATGAGTCATGTGATGCCCTCCTCAGAGCCTGTGTCTACGCTGCGGCTCCTCTTCATGTCTGTACCCCAGAACTGATTACCAGCTGGTATGCCACAGGTACTCTAGAAACAGACTGCTGACAGGACCCCCAGCAGAGAGACGGATAGCTACCACAGGGCAGGACTGGCTGTTTAGTTCTAATGATTTTCTTAAAGGCAACGTCAAATTTAAAAGGCAATTTGCCAACACACCACAGTCACTTGGTTAAATTTCAATTTCTGAGAGTAGAAAAGTGCCAACTATACACATTTACAGAGTCATTATAACATTCTGACGCTAAAAATGAATTCCCGAATCTTCTTCCTGGATAGGGACCAACTGAGAACAGCTAAAACTAAATGCCTAGTTTTACCTATTCTAAAAAGCCCATTGAAATATAAATGTTTCTAAAATATTGAAAGTCTTAGTACAGCCTGATGTGACTGATGGGCAGTGAATACACCTGGTGAAGCCAGACACTGATGTACACATGACAAGGACAACAGCCTCAGCTCTGCGATCCTCTCTTGCGAAATGCTTACCCTTTGCTGATTTTCACTGTCACTGTGATTTTTCCAACTGATGGAGTGTCAGAAGTTACATAACATCACTGGTGGTAGCTGCAATGCACCCTTGTGACTTCTCCCTTATGCTGACAGAGGTGACCTCAAGTCTCAACAGGCAGGATGTCTCCTGATGCCGCACAAGATCCTTTGTCAGCCTCTGGGGAAGCTGATGTGAAACTTCTCTGGTGACACTACTGAGATTTTTATGCATTTCATATTTCTATTATTGTAACTACCAGAATGCAGCATTTAGGTAGGCTAGGCATAAAAAGGGACAGCAGGGTAGTTAAGGACAAGGCTCCCAGCAAACTCGCTGATTCATGAGTTCAAACACAGATGGCCTGTGCCTTAGTTTCTCATGTATGACACAAGTGTGGTGTGACGGCGGTAGAGCTCTGGGATGGAGTTCACAAGCGCTGCCTGTCACACAGCAGTTCTGTGTTAGCTCTCAGGCTAATTTCTGTGAATGAACAGCGCTGTGACTACCACCAGGCAGGCACACAGCCAGTTCGACGGAGAGCCACAGGCAATGTAGGGTAAGTGCACAGAGGGCGCTCGTCTCTCACCTGCCCACAGCTTCCACCTGGCCTCATCCTGAGCCCGGCAGGCTAGCAACTGTCAGGGGATGGTGGGGACCCAAACACCGATGGGTACCCGCCGCCTGTCCCAGCACTCTTACCTGCCGGCGACTAGTCCCCACATGCACGCCTCCGGGGCGCCCACCCGCCCGCCCGCCTGCTGCCTGCGTGGAGAAAGCACTGAAAGGTGCTGGTGGTGGTGAAGGGAGAAGCCTGGGGCCTTATTCAGCCATGTGGTGGCTGCCCACCCACGGTTCGCGATCAGCCGCCTCTGTTCTCTCTCAATAAACTGATGACCTGTGCTCGTCGCATCTGAGTGAGCAAACGTGTACCAAGAGTAAATCAAAGTGCCGTAAGACACACACACACAGCTTACCTTGGGCTGCGTATCTACAAGAGCCATCCTCCACCAGAACATTATAGAAAGGCTGATGGTGGCCATGAGGCAGGCTGTGGACGTTCATGTTTCGAATCCATTCGTGTCCCATCATGCAGGTGGGGTCCCACCCATAGATGACACAGTTATAGCCATACCTAGTGCAGGAAGGAACAATGGCAAATCAGTTCTCTGAGGCCCTGTCATTGACAACTAAGAAGAGGGCAGAGGACGGATTGGTGCCTCTCAGGCTTACATTCGTATCCACTCACCTGCTTATACTCGATGTCAAATCATTTTCAGAATGCCCCTGCCCCTCTTTATAATTCCTCGTTACCACCACAGTCCTTCGTTTGGGAAATAGTAAGCTTTTCAACAAAAAGTGTCATGATAAAGACTGACTCCCCAAATGGAAAAAGTGTCACAAAGCCATATCTTAGCACAACAAAAACTTGGATGTAAAATGCACTTTTAAAGTGACTTGAAGAGGGGAAGATTTCTTTAAACAAGGTACTGATAACAGAAGCCATATAGGGAGACTGATTAATCTGACAGTATTAGGAGATACTGATTCCAACTATAAAAAAAAGTACTAGACAACTTGGAAACATGAACTGTAATTATCTGATGAGGTCAAGGAATTATTCATTCTTCTTAGATATGACATTATATATATATATTTGTGTGTAGATATATATGTATGTATACACACACTTTTTTCTTTTTTAAAGAGAAGAAGAGTCCTTACCTTTTAGAAAAACACAGTGAAATAGTTACAGATGAAATGGCATCTGGTACTTGACTCCAGGGAGGAGGGGAGTGGGCTGGGGTGGGGATAGAAATGAAATGATGAAGGCTGACCCTACAGTGCTTAATTCCTGAAGCTGACTATGGGAGAACCATCTGGTTCATAAGTTCTTACATATGTTTCAAATTTCCACAATAAAACTAGAAACAAAAATGAATGCAATGTAAAAATGAAAAACACAAACCAAAAATTGGGAAAAGAGATTTGCAACTTATCTGCATGTGGAGGCTAGCATACAGAACATGAATGACTAAGAGTCAGTAAGGAAGATGAATAACTCAGAAAATGAGCAGAATTTCAGAGGCACTTAATAAAAGTAAACTTGAATGGCCAGTAGGTGTTAAGACAAGAACTAAAGTCTCCTGGTAATCGCAGAGAAATCTATTTGCCACTTTCTGTGGAAGTGCATTTTTAAAGATCTGGCACTAACACATGGTAGCTGGGGGAGCTAAATTTGTGCAACCCCTTTGCAAACAGTTTATGTCGTTCAGGTAAATTGACCACGTGCATGCCCAATGACCCAGCAAATCCCTACCCACAACTCAGATTCAAGAGGAGATTGAGAGAGGGCAACAACAACAAAGAAATTAATAATAACAGTAAAGCCTGCCTAGGGTTGCTTCCAAGTTCCTCCTAAAAAAGATAAAGGTTGCAAGTACAATCTGGCTTCCAGTCTTTCCTGCAGTGGGAGCTCCATCGCTGTCCTGGCGCTCACAGGCCATGTATGTCCTCTGCAGCCGTCCCTGGGCAGACACCGCGGGACACTCACCTCTTATGCTTCATAATGAGCCCAATGGAGTAGCAGACATCTCTGTGCTTCTCGTGGGAGCGGAGCTTCACCTCCACGCCCACCTCCTCCTTCTTGCGCTCAATGTGCTCTAATGTGTGCTGCACCAGATAGCCCACCGCCCCATGTTGCCCGGGGTCTAGGGTTTGGATGTGCTGGAGGATGTCAAGCACCTTCAAGACAAGACAGAAAGACTAGGAGATAATATTTTCATTTAGGCCTTTTCTTGTTCACCACATGGGCTATAGAGCTACATAACCTGGCAACGGATGGCAAGGCGGGGGCCATACTGTGGCCCAATCCCAGTGACTGAGACTCTCGTTTCTAGTGCTGGGAACTGGCCCTATAGATAGCCAGCTTCAACCAACGTGACGGTGAAGACAATTTCACAGACCCCGTAACCTTGGTTAGGCATAGGGTAAGGAGGCAAGGGTGAGCCACCCATGCCATGTAGGGGCTAGGTGGACTTAACTTTGCTGTCAACATGGGGATGCAATTGAAAAAATCCTAGAGGAAAAAAATTTTCTGATAGAGACAGAGAGACATTAAGAAAGAAAGAGTACCGAGGTAGGAGGAGGGAGAAGGAGGCACACCACAGCACTGTTTCACTGCTTGGGACGCTTCCCTTTTACAACTGGGGACCAGGGGCTTGGACCTGCAATGTGTGCACTCCACCATGTATGCCACTGCTTGACCCCAAGGGGATACCATTTTTCAAACACAGAAAGGAGAAAATGTTTACCTGTTACTCATAAAATTGGTGGAGAAAGAAATGCTAACATGCTTCCAACAAGGGCTGTCTGACAGAGCTGCCCCAGTGGTGCCAAAGACAGAAACACCACCTGCTAATGAAAACTCATTCATCTACTTTATGATGTAACGCTGCAGGGACAAAGGTCTAAGCGTATCAAGGCCCTGAAATTCTACTGGTATTTCCATGGTTTAACACAATGGAACTTCAGTATTCAAGTGGGCAGTAGTCAATCACGTCTGTGTGGAACTGAAACAACTAGCTGACTGAAGCAGAACTGAGTTAACCATGGCTACATTATGCTTTATGCAATACCTCTACTGAAAAATACAATTCCAAATCACACACATACAGTACTTAACACTCAGTACACTGCAACATCTAACACAGGGCCTCTGAAGTTTCTCCTCGGAAAATAATCCCTGAGTCCTAGATAGATGTGATTATAGAAAGAGAAATCTGGAGTCTAGGCCCGGGAATATAAAGGACTGTATCTACCTGGGAATTTGTTTACATACCTGACAAGTGATAACTAATAATGGCCATGTTTCCTGATACAACTTGAGGCTATAAAGTGCTGTGAAGGGGCCAGGAGGCAGCTCACCAGGTACAGACAGCACATGCTTTGCTGTGCGTGAAGCCCTGGGTTTGAGTCCAGCACCACATCGGGTGCAGTTTTCTTTTCTTTTCCTTTCAATATAGAGACAGAGATAGAAAAGGAGAGAGTGTAAAAGACCGAAACACTGAAACTTCCTTCAGTGCAACGGGGCAAGTGGTCAAACCTGAGTCACACACAGGGCAAAGCAGCACGCTACCCAACTGAGCTATTTTGCTGGCCCAATGAGCTGACTTCACAGCCTGAGACAGTTACATACCGACTATTAGATATGATGATCTGCCCAGGTTCAGGAAGGAGATTAAAGATTCAGGAGCTGTCGGCTCACTTAAGAAAACTGAAGCACACAGCTAGGTGAAATCACCAGGAACGAGAAATCCTGAAAACACCCGGAATGTGGAGTCTCTAAGGGAGGACAGGACAAGGAACTAGTGTGACCCGAGATCTGGGAGCCACCAAGTGAAAGGAATAGAGTATCCTGAGCAGGGAGTAGCCCCAGTGGTCAGGAAAGATAAGGGAAGACACGTATCTACTAAAATGGCCACAAGGAGCTTGATTTAGTTAAAAGGGGTCAGTGCCTCCCTTGATGAGAGCAGTGCTTGTGTAGGAGAGGTGGGAATGGATCCCTGTGTTCCAAGGAGTGTGTAGGAGGTGAGGCAGGAGGCCATCACGTGTACAAGCCAGAGAGACACAAGACGGGAGCCAGAGGAAAATGTCAGATGCACGGTCATAAGGGGCTTGGGGGTGTCTTTTCTCAAAGATGAGAGAAACTGGAATGAAGTTTCAAGTTGACTGTAAGCGGTGTAGACAAAGGTGAGGAAGGAAAGGAAATTTCAGTTGTTTCTGAAAGGCAGGAGGGTAGGAGCCAGAGGGTAGAGGAGTTTGCCTTGGCAAACTGGATTTAGAGAGGAGGGAGGGACAACTGTGCCAAAGCAGGAGGGAGAAAGGACAAGCCTCAGTCTACCTGACCGCAGGGTACAGGCTGGGGTGGGGGTGGGAGCAGGGACATACCTTGAGTATGACATTACCTGCCTGGGTTCAACTCCCTGTGCTTCTAAGTCACCTGACTTGTCAGTGTCTCAGTTTTGTTAGTTGAGGAAAGGCAGAAAAACACATATATCCATCCTACGGGGTTGAAGAGGTGCAAAGAGATGTCTGGTATGTGCGACTATCTTCCGCTCTTTCCATTATGGCCAGTCACACTGGGCTGCTAAGAGTGACAAGCGCACTTACTTCCCATCCCTTAAGGTCCAGCGCTGGAGAGGAACCTTTTCTAGGCAGGCAGTAGCCCCTGTGTTCCTACTCCTTGGTGCCCCACGGCTTTCCATCCCTGTCTCGGCTTTTCCAGCTACAGTGGACATTCAGGGAGGAGAGGGAGTCAGCCCAGGGATGCACCACTTCATTCCTGAAGTGAGGAGTGTATCTTGGAGCCTGATGTCAGTAACAGATGAATGGTTGTCAGGAAGCAGAATGTTTGGAGTAGAACAATTTGCAACCACTTTTAGTGGCACTGCTTAGAAGGCAGGCAATCCTGGTGATCTGAAGGATGCCAGGGCAACCCCAGTAGGCAGTGTTAAAGGGGGCACCAAACTCAGTGAGTCATCACAGGCCAGAGCTTCTCGCTAAAGAGGGCTGCCAACCTCGTCCCTTCTAAGGCCGTCATGAAACTTACATGGAATTTGAGTGCTGAAATTACTTACAAAGAACCTTTGCTTTGAAAGAATCTCTGTGTTTTATAAACTATCCTGAAACTCCTTAAGCAAGCTAATGCTGAGGTTATAAAGGTATACGGCTATTTAAATCTGAGCAACGGCAAATCACTTGCAGTATTTTCTCAAGAAAGATTTTACTACAACAGATGATTTTTCGGTGAACTCCCTGTGAGAGCATGAGGCTCGTCTAACAAACGAAACTAGATTATTAACACATGCCCACAGAGAAGCAAGGTTGTAGTGGGTGCTCTGGCCCTGACCTCGCACATCTGCTGCACCACAGCCAGCTGAGCAGGGGCAACAGTTTCTGACCTCAAGATCCGCGGCCTCCTCAAAGTACCTGATGTTGCCCAGAGGCCCTTCCCACAAGAGACACTCAGGTGGATCAGCATCAAAACTCCACGTGTTTCAAAGACACGCTCAGTTCTTAACCAGTCCAGAAGCTGAACTTGGAACGTGTCTACGATTTCATGTTTCCATGTCCAGCAGGGGTAGTTACCAAGATTCAGTGCAGCTGCTACCAGCACAGCTGGAGGGCCAACATTGAAGTTTTGCTTCCCCTCGAAAAGTCAGTGATGAGGGGAAGGCATCTTTGAGGCACCAGTGGGTAGTGGCAAAAGAGAAGTCCATGGTTCTTCTTTCTTTCCTCTTCTTAGATAGGACAGAGAAACTGAGAGGGGAAGAGTAGGTAGAGAGACACTTGCAGACCTACTTCAACACTCATGAAGCTTTTCCCCTGCAGGTGGGGAGTGGGGACTCAAACCTGGGTGCCTGAGTATGGTAATGTATGTGCTTAGAGAGGTCTGTGGTTTTGACTACAAAGAGAACAGGTAACTTCTGACAGCAGTAGCAATTTTTGTTAGAGAGAGACAAAAGTTAATTGGTGGGCCAAGACTGAGATAATTGAATAAACTTGTGCTCGTCCCCATGTTGCCAGAAGGATAAGCCTATAAGAGCCGCCTTTCAAACTAGAATTTCCCTCTCTGTGAAAAGTGCAGACAATCAAATTAAAATAATTACCTTCTCTGGCCAGATTCCCAGGTGGAAGTAAAGCCTGGCTTGAAGGAGGAGAAGCTGCACCTGGTCTGGGTACATCGCCAGATACAGATCCAAGGAGTCTCGCAGGAGCTGGTATGACTGGTCTATGCCTTCCCTGGAAGGAAGAAAGAAATCTCTGTCTTCCCTCATTCACTTCTAGGATAAAACCTTATTTTTCAATGGTCAGATACTAATGATAACCGGCACAAATTCCACACATTTCCTGATTCTGGTACTTCCTCTTCATTCAGCAAATCATCACGTACTTTTAATTCTCTCCCACTCCCTGCATCTTTCGCTGCCACCACTTTCCATCCTGCTTTGGAGACAGGCATGGAATTAAAACCTAAGAGTTTTCAAGCACAACTTGGAGTGGAGTTGATGTATTGCACCAAAGTAAAAGACTCTGGGGTGGGGGTTCAGGTCCTGGAACATGATGGTAGAGGAGAACCTAGTGGGGGTTGAATTGTTAGGTGGAAAACTGGGAAATGTTACGCATGCACAAAGTATTGTGTTTTATTGTCAACTGTAAACCATTAATCCTCCAATAAAGAAAAAAAAAAAAAAACCTAGGTGTTTTCACCCTGTAATCAACTCAATGACAATCTCAATTAAAACTATTCTGTATGATACTATCATAATCAGTAAAAACCATTACATGTTTACCCAAATCCACAAGCACACAACCACACTGAGCAAACCCAAGTGCTGGTTGATGTATACACGTGTCAGATGTGGGCTCGGTGATTATGACAAACGCCCCGTTTTGTGGGGGATGCTGACAGGGGAGGAGGCTGTAAGTGTGGGAGCAGCGGGTATACGGGAACTCTGGGCTTTTTGGAGTTTTCCTGTGAATCTAAAATTGTTCTAAAATGTTCTATTAAAAATAATGTGGACATCAGAAAGCTATTACAACAATGTAGTAATACAGCAGTGCCTATTTTCTCCATAATTTCCTTGAACTCAGAAGCAAGATACTTTTGTTCAGTTTCTTATCTAAGTCAAGAGAAACATAAACCACAAGATGACTAAGCATTTGGCCATGAGAACATCCTGCCTCTGGAAAATAATCTTTTGCTAGTCTAAAATATTGTTGCTGAAGACTGCGCTTAGCATTTATAAAGAGAACTAGCCCAAGTCCACCCCAAGATGTTGTAAGAAATCACTCAGGAGTGTTCTAAATCTGGATCACATGTCAGGAGAATAGCTTTTCTCAGCAGTGGGCAGCCACGTGCCACACAGCACCTGCTGTTTCTGTGCCACAGGGACAGAACTCTCTGCACGGCAAGCTGAGCTTCTAAAGGCCTGAAGGCCTCAGAGGGTGAGACAATCAGGGAGACCTTACCGCTTCCCCAGGCTCAACAGGTTCCCCACCATGCGCTGCAACACCTTCTTTACGTTGACCACTCCGTACAGAGCCGCAGTCACATGCTGGCCGACCAGGTACTCGCACTCCTTCACTGTCAGCTGCTTGCCTTTCCCGAAAGCATCTATGTAGATGTAGTCAAAGATGTCCAGGGCTGCCCTGTTCAAAGAGCAGATGGAGTAAGCTACGTCTAGGATCAGCACCGAACATGTCAATACTTAGCCCCCGTATCCCCCCCAACAGTAAGTGGCAAAGAAGCCTTTCTAATTAAAAAATCAACAACTTGTCCACAGTTTAAAAACCCAGCCCTAATGGAGTTATGTTGCACTGTTAGGGCTGCAGTCCAAGGAGAGATGTCACCTAGTAGTTTCTTAGGGAGCTTGATCTTAAAATTCAGTGCCAGAAATATCCACTGCAAGTTCAGTTCAGAGAAATACATAAGGAATCATTGAAAGCAGTCCATTAATTCTGATCAATTCTATTAATTAACAATAGGCAATGCCTGTGGTTCCAGGACCCCTCAAGGAATCATTGAAAGCAGTCCATTAATTCTGATCAATTCTATTAATTAACAATAGGCAATGCCTGTGGTTCCAGGACCCCTCAGGCTAGGATTAGAGTGAGAACTCTGCACCTAAGTCTGTGGATAGCCTCAGGTGGACACACCAGTTGCACCCACCTATGGCCTCAGGCTGAGAACCTGCTCCTGACCGGAGAGCTGGGTCCTGTGCCTTGACCGCACCACTCTTCCTGTGGAACTGCCTTCTTCAAGCCGCGCTCTCAGGCACAGTGGTGGGCCAAACAGCAGAGGTGCCGCATGAAACAAGTTCTCACATTACTAGGGACATGGAATGAAACTGCTCAGGGGTCCAGGTGGCTGTGTAGTTACTGATTTACTTACTCATGTCTAGATGTTGCCCAGTGGGACCATGAATCTGTGCGATCACACTGCTCTAGGCAGCTTTATTCCCCGTCCCCTTTCAGTATCAGAGAGGGGCAGAGATACCACAGCGCAGTTCTGCCATTCGCACAGCTTCCTTAGGTGCCTGTGCATGGTGCTCCTATGTGGTACTGGAACCTGAGTCCTCATACATGGCAAGTGTGTGTTCTTTTGGGTGAGCTATCGCCTCGCTCCACTTTTTTAACTTTTAAAGATTTTATTTATTTTTGAAAAGACAGACATATAGATAAATTGTCACATGAGAAAGAGAAGTCAGAGCGCCATTCCAGTATACAAGGCACAGGGAATCTAAGTAGGAGCTTCAGACATGCAAATCCTGCACTCTACCAACTGAGCTATCTCCCCAGCCAAGGTGAGTCCTTTTTTTCAGGGTCAGTTACCTTTTTCTTTTCCTTAAATCATCTTTTTGCTTTGTTCTTGTATCCATTGCAAATCACACATGAGATTTTTGTCTTGGACTGCTGAAAAGTCCAGTCAGACTTTTTCCTTGAATAACATTAGTGGCCCATCTTTAGCAATTGTGTCAAGACTTAAAATATTCTAAAATGGGGGTCGGGCGGTGGCACAGTGGGTTAAGCGCACGTGGCGCAAAGCGCAGGGACCAGTGTAAGGATCCCAGTTCAAGCCCCCGGCTCCCCACCTGCAGTGGAGTCGCTTCACGGGCGGTGAAGCAGGTCTGCAGGTGTCTATCTTTCTCCCCCCCCCCCCCCCCCCGTCTTCCCCTCCTCTCTCCATTTCTCTCTGTCCTATCCAACAACAAAGCAACGTCAACAATGACAATAATAACCACAACAAGGCTGCAACAACTAGGGCAACAAAAAGGGGGGAAAATGGCCTCCAGGAGCGGTGGATTCATGGTGCAGGCACCGAGCCCAGCAATAACCCTGGAGGGAAAAAAAAAATTCTAAAATACTCAATGTTTTATATTAAAACATTTAATATATTAAAGAGAATTTAAGATATTAAGAGAATCACATGCACAAATTTATAAGCAAGCATTAAATAAAATATGAGTGAATCAAATATAGCAATGGATTTAAAAACCCAAGACTATGTTAGGAGTTTCCTAAGAGAACTGAATATTGGAAAAATCTATTTCACTAAATACAGACGAAAACAAATGACTTTATTAGTAGATAAAGAAAGAAAATTTTGAGAAAGAAATCCAAGGCTGAAAACTATTAATACATCTCTTAGCAAGTGAGGATTTCAGAAGGAAATCTTGATAATGTCAACAAAAGATAATGCCTCAAACACCACACTTGATGGTGAGATTTTACAAGCATTCACTCAAAGTCAAGGCAAGGTGCCTGCTGATTGATTCTATTCAACTCTGTACAAAAGGACCTAGAAACAGAATAAGATAAGTAAAAGAAACAATTTATGTAAGGGTTAGAGAGAAAGCAAAACTGTCACAATTCACAGATAAAATTGTCACTTATAAAGCAACAGCAATTTGAAGTGCTTAGGAATAAATCTAACAAGATGTTAAAGAATTTTTGAAGGTGACTGCTTTGTTAAGATATATTTACTTTTGACTAAATTTACTTTTGAATGGAGGAGAGAAAGAAAACCGAATCATCACTCTGGCACATGTAATGGTGTGGACCAAAGTCAAGACCTCCTTTTTGAGGGTCCAACACTTAATCTACAGTGCCACCCTCCTGCTCCCAGGTCCCCAGAATATCTTTTAAAGGATATCACAGACCTCAGTGTGTAGAGAGAAAAACTGGATGGTGAAACATGGCCATTTTCCTCATGGTAAATCTATGAGACCAATCCTATGTAAACTCTGAGTCCTACCAAAACTATATAGGGATCTGAAGGGAACTGACGACTGATCCTAAAAACTACGGAAACACAAAATGCTAACAAACAAGATGATTTTCAAGAGCTCAGTGGGAATGGCACCTGCAGTTATTAGGGCAAATTACAAAGTTACAGGAAAGACACTGTGTGGTCTCACTGCAGTTAGAGATGAGAAAGTGAGGAACCGGGGCCCGAGTTGAGGACACAGAGGATCTGAATCCTTTCCAACTACCTCCTTGAAGGTTAATGGGTTTCAAGGCTTGCTGCTGGGTGCCTGGACAACTAGCACGTCATTTCATTGTCCATTTACAATGATACTGCTTCCCAACATAAATGTACCCTGTGATAAGTAATATCATCTTAGTGTTTTAAATACCTTATTCACGTAGAACCCCTTGGTGGGTTATGATATAGACATCTGAAGACGCTTTCTTTCTTTCTTTCTTTCTTTCTTTCTTTCTTTCTCTCTCTCTCTTTTTTAAAGATACTTGAGGGAATTTACTGAGTCTTTTAGGGAGAGGGAATAGGCTAAAAAGATAGTTTTCTCATCTAAAATAACAGAAATGAATGCTGCTATCCCAAATCCAAACCATACAATTAATTTTAGAAGCAGGTTATATCTGAAGCAAAAGAAGTCTGTACATCTTACTTGAGGGAACACAGATATGGAAGAAATATAAAAATTTGCCCCGGAAACAACAAATAGCTCCACACTGGTAGTTATCCCTGCAGAAAAGAGTTGAGAAAGGTGATGGAAGAATACCCAGGAGGCCCCAGGATAGTTATTTCTTAAATTGCAAGACTGAAAGAGTCTAGTTATACATTTCCCCCCTTGTGCTCTACACTTTTTTCTTTTATGCATGTGTCAGAAATTCTACTAAGTGTAATACTGGAGCCTCTGAGTCCTCCAAGGCACTGTATAAAAAAACCTTCAGTCCCATTTTCTAAAAGGACAAACTGAAGTTCAGGCAGCTGAGGTTAAAACCCAGTTCAATGTCAAAGCTGAGCCCCCCCCCCCCCCCCCAATTAAGCTACTCCCTTCAACAAAAAATATCATAGTTGGTCTGGAGGAAGGAGTTTTTTAAAAAAACCAGGACATAAAAAATTATTTTTCTTCCCCCAAAATCATCACATTAAACAATAAAATGTTTCTACTTACAAGATGTTCTACTTTCAGAAAATAGCTAAAAAGAGTTTTTTTATGTCTCACAAGAACAAAACACTCAGTAACCGGCATACAAAGTATACACTAGCCACTAACCTTGCCACAGAGCAGCAGCACAGAGAAAGAACTCTTTTGCTTTCTTTCTCTTTTTTTGGCCTCCAGGGTTATCACTGGGGTTCCTGCCTGCACCATCAATCCACTGCTCCTGGAGGCTATTTTTTCCTTCCTTTTTGCTGCCCTTGTTGTTTTATCCTTCTTGTCACTGATGATGTTGTTGTTAGACAGGACAGAGAGAAATGGAGGAGGGGAAGACAGAGAGGGGGAGAGAAAGACAGACACCTGCAGACCTGCTGCACCGCTTGTGAAGTGACTCCCCTGCAGGTGGGGAGCCGGGGACTTGAACCAGGATACTTACACCCGGTCCTTGTGCTTCGCGCCACATGCACTTAACCCACTGCGCTACCACCTGGCTCCCTCTTTCTTTCTTTCTTTCTCTCTTTCTTTCTTTTCTTTCTTTCTTTCATACTTATTTACTCCCTTTTGTTGCCCTTGTTTTATTGTTGTAATTACTGTTGTTGTTATTGATGTTATTGTTGTTGGATAGGACAGAAAGAAATAAAGGAGAAGACAGAAGGGGAGAGAAAGACAGACACCTGCAGACCTGCTTCACCGCTTGCGAAGCGACTCCCCTGGAGGTGGGGAGCTGGGGGCTCGAACTGGGATCCTTACTCCAGTCCTTGTGCTTTGCGCCATGTGCGCCTAACCCGCTGCGCTACTGCCCAACTTCCAGAAAGAATTCTAATATCTGCTTCCACACAAAGAACTTGGCTCCCCTGTTCTTTTCCCCTCTCTTCTTCCTGTCCTTACTCTCCTGTCTGACATAAATGTAGATTCACAAATAATTCAGAAAGATCCAGAGTGTTCTTCTCCCACTCACCCCCAATGATAACATCATGCAACACAGCAGGATCCATTCCCATGGGAATACTGCCATTAATATAGTCAAGGTATAACAGACAGTTCTATTACCATACCAGCTCTCTCTTGACAGATATGGTCCTGAAGGTCAAGCCAGGGACCTCCCACTCCCACCCTCCTTCAACTGAGCCTCCCTGATCTTTTTTCTTATAACTGCCACCAGGGCTAGAGCTTGGTGCCTGCCTGGTCATTTCACCATTCCTGGAGGCCATTTATTTCTCTCTTTATTGACATGGACAGAAACTGTGAGGGAAGGGGAGACAAAGAGGAAGAGACGACACCTGCAGCACCATTTCACTATTTGCCAAGCTTCCCCATCTGCAGGTGGGGACCAGGGTCTTGAACCCAGGTCTTTTGTTGCACATGTTAACATGTGTGCTCTACAGGGTGTGCCACTGCCTGACACTCCCACCCCCAATCTTCTTTTTAACCTCTAAATGAATCCTCGAGAAAACCATAGCTTACCCTTCTGCACCTTGGCACCACCTTAACAAGAAGTGACTTGGGAAGTTGACTGGCTCCAGTGGGACCCCCAGCTGACGGGCAATTGTCAAATAAAGCAGAGACATGCTGATTGGGATTCCTGTTCTGCGGATCAAAACCTAAGAGAAAAGAAAAAACCCTTTAGCTTCACAGATGAACTGCCCCTTCTCAATGTTCCATCCACTTACTCAGCACTCAGCTGTGCACCAAGCACAATGCTTAGGCTGTTTTAAAAATGCAATGTCTGATTTCAAGACTGATCATTTGAGAGACAGGAGCACTACTCTGGCTCATGAAGTGCTGAGAATCAAAGCTGGAGCCCCATGCACACAAGCCCTGCACTCCTCCTGCTGAACCACCCCTGACATGTCTTTTGTTTGCCATTGCTAGGGCTTCACCACTTTGAGCTGACGGCCACTCTCAACATGCATGGCACACAGGACAAAGCAGGCATCTTCCAGGGCCGATGCTGGCATTTAAAGTCTAAGTGGATGAACAGTTCACTTGGAAACTGTGCCTGGGTAGATCAGGCGGTAGTAAAGCAGGCGAAGCACACACAGCACGAAGCGCAAGGACGTACACAAGGATCACGGGTTTGATCCCCCAGCTCCCCACCTGCAGGGGGTCAATTCACAAGGGGTGGAGCAAGTCTGCAGCTATCTTATCTTTCTCCCTCTCTATCTACCTTGCTATCTCAATTTCTCTGTCCTATCCAAAAAAAAAAAGGCGGCCAGAAGTGGTGGATTCTTAGTGCTGGCACTGAGCCCCAGTGACTGGAGGCTAAAACATAATAACGTACATGGTTCACCATGCATTCGACTTAGCTTAGAACCTAGCCCCACAGCACTGGAGGAAGCTCAAGTGCTAGAAGGCTTCTGATCCTCTATCTCACATTTTCTATCTGAAAGATATCAATGCAGTCTACGGCCATACCACCCTGAACATGCCCGATCTTGTCTGATCTCGGAAGATATCAATGCAGTGGTGAAGCCCCTGTGACGGTGAGAACACACACACACACACACACACACACACACACACGAGAAAAGAGAGAAAAGGAAGAAAAGACCACTTTGTTTCTGAGCTATACCACTGGCCTACCAATCTGTGATTTACATCTTCTGTTTCCACAAAGATTTTCAGGCTATTTCAAAGGAAGCTTGTAAGATGCTAATAGAAAATCCTAGTGGGGGCTGTTCTGTTAAATGGAAACCTAGAAATGGTATGTATGTCTGTACAAACTATTGTATTTACTGTTGAATGTAAAACATTAATTCCCCAATAAAGACATTTAAAAAAAAAGAAAGAAAATACCTATTTCTAATCAGGAATTTATTTCAAGAGTTTTCATAATACAGACCACACTCTATGATGAAAGAGATAAAGCTCACAGCAGTGTTTGGGGCTCGGTGCCTGCACTACAAGTACACTGCTCCTGGAGGCCATTTTTCCCATTTTGTTGCCTTTGTTGGACAGGACAGAGAGAAATTGAGAAAGATGGGAGAAGGAGAGATAGACACCTGCAGATCTGCTTCACTGCCCGTGATTCGACCCCACCCCCCTGCAGGTGGGGATCTGGGGGCTAGAACCGGGATCCTTTTGTCATTCCTTGCGCTTTGCGCCATGTGCGCCTAACCCACTGCGCTACCGCTTGGCCCCCTGACAGTGTTAAGAGGCAAAAACCGGTGTCACTGGGCATTGAGAAAAAGCTAGTACTTGCCTTTAAAATTACTACTGCGTTAGATTTGAGTTAAAAAAATAACTATGTGTGTTTACACAACTTGTTTCAATACACCCACTTACCTGATGCATATATAAGTTTAGGGCATTATAGTAATCCATTCGATTCCCCTTGAACTTTAATTGGTCATAAAGGACATAGTTCATGGCATCCAGCACCTGGCTCTGGAGCTCTATTTCCATTATCATGGAAGATTCACCTGAAAGACAGAGGACACAAGCAACAAGAAGGCTGTGGCCAGTGTCCCAAATAACTCAAGCATGCACAACGTGGCAATGTCCAAGGAGTATTCTTAGGATGTTGTTAATCTAGAGTAGAGAAAATATCTATTCATAGTCTTTTACATTTTTCATACACAAATACCATAAATTCTTTTTTTTGGAGGGGAGGGGTGGAAGAGGGCAGGAGTCAGACAATAGGAACATATTGCTAAATTTCTCAAATGCATCAATTCCTCTAGGCTCTCTTTGTAAATATAGTTGGGTCCAAAGCAATTCCACACCTGCCTTGAAGGACAAACTGGGGTGGCGCCCATTTATGCCCCGCAGGGTCTTACAAACAAGTTCCACAATGCCGTCAATCTGGGCCTGGATGTCCTTGAGGCTGATGTCAGAGAGAGGGTTGCAGTACTGGTCAATATACACAGCACCTGAAAATGGATAGGATACGGATTAAATTCTGTGTTTTTTTTTTTCTTTTTCTTTCTTTCTTTTTACCACCAGGGCTATTGCTGGGCACACTGCCTTCCTGCCTGCAGAATGAATCCACCATTTCCAGGAGCCATATTTTTTCTTTATTTCCTTTTGCATTATTTTGACAGGACAGAGAGAAACTGAAAGGGAACAAGGAGAGGGCGAGAGACACCTGCAGCTCTGCTTTACCACTTGTGAAGCTTCTTCACTGCAGGGAGGCACCAGGCGCTTGAACCTGGGTCCTTGTGCATAGTAACATGTGTTTGCAACCAGGTGCACTGCCATCTAGCTCTCTAGCTTCTCATCTTTGCCCTTTTCTTAATAGCCAGACTTTTACTCTGCACACTAGGGGCTGCACCACCACCTTATACAGCTTTCTATCTTGAATGCTAGACTTTGCTGCTAATGGTCTGACAAGCAAAAAACATTTTTGTAACAAAAGAGCTTATTGTTCACTTGTGTATATACTGCCAGGGACAAAACAAGG
The DNA here is from genome assembly GCF_950295315.1 of Erinaceus europaeus. Lineage (NCBI taxonomy): Eukaryota > Metazoa > Chordata > Mammalia > Eulipotyphla > Erinaceidae > Erinaceus > Erinaceus europaeus. Next base: position 8,995,622 of record NC_080167.1, on the reverse strand, counting down.
CATAGCACACACACTACTGTGAGCTGCCTCACAGCCCAGTTGTTTTTTTTTAATTGTTTGTACATTTTTTAAATCCTCTCAACAATTCTTTTTTTAAATTTTTTTATATTTATTTATTTTCCCTTTTGTTGCCCGTGTTGTTTTATTGTTGTAGTTATTGATGTCATTGTTGTTGGATAGGACAAAGAGAAATGGAGAGAGGAGGGGAAGACAGAGAGGGGGAGAGACAGATAAGACACCTGCAGACCTGCTTCACCACCTGTGAAACAACTCCCCTGCAGGTGGGGAGCCGGGGGCTTGAACCAGGATCCTTAATCCGGTCCTTACGCTTTACGTCACCTGTGCTTAATCCTCTGTGCTACTGCCCGACTCCCCCAGCCCACTTTCTATCTCACATTTATAGAGATAGAGAGCCAGGCAGGTAGCAAACCATCACCATACCATCCATGGAACTCCAGCCCTGTAAGAGCTTGGTGCTGTCTATGCCCTCTCTTGTGCTGCAGGGGAGTGAACCCTGTGCTCTACCACTGAGCCACCTGCTGAAGTCTTTCACTAGAGTTGCTATTTTTTGTTTTTTTTAATATACCAAATCTCTTTAAAAGGAGAGGAAAAAAAAGGATTCATAGCATGTCCTCACATTCAATTACAGAAAGGAAGTCTTTACAAGCTACTTCTCTCTCTTGCTCTCTAATTCTCTTATAGTTCAAAATCCAAGACTGAAAACTTCATGTTATAAGATTTACTTTAAAATTGTTGAAACCCCCCAAATAAACAATATACTATGCTAAGAACTTTTATCTCTCAAATATGAGCCATAAAGCGAATCTCGGAGAAAGCTACACTTTCCAATTAGGGAAAGGAATACTTAGGGAATCTCCAGCTAAAAACTTGGAGGTGGGGCACACTAAGACAGTATCACTTAAAAATATCCACTCCTCACTGCCTTAGGTAATTTTTACAGCTCGATTACCTATATGTATATAGGTATATGCGCATATATATTCATTTCATGAGAGGCAGAGAGGAGCCCAAAGAACCATTTCACTCCAGCATACTTGAAAGTACTTGAATGCTCAAGGACATGAGAACATTTTCAATGCTAATAGAACTAATTTAGATGGGTTATTTGACTCCAGCAAGCATATGGGGAGATTCCATGGTAGTGAGGTTTTGTAAAGTGAACTGAAACTGACTTTTACGTTTTGGCTGATACAAAACTTACATTCAATCAACAAGATTCTGCCTAGGTACGGCACAGTATACAGTGCTGAGAACAGGAAGACACAGGAAACCTAGTGACTAGTGGGAAAACAGGACAGAGAGCGCACACAGCCTGCTAATCCCATCCACTGTACTGGTTCTGAGGCTGGTTAAGTATACCCTGCAAACTCTGTAGTAGTGAGAAACTTAATACAAGTGAAGACCTGGCCTGAGTTCTGGAGGGTGGACAGGATCGGGATAGTATTCTAGGAGGGGCTACTAAGTATGAGGATATAAAGTCAGGTGTTTTCAGGGTGCCCATGGGAACAATGGCCTTGCTGGAATAAACAAGGTATTTTGAAGGGTGTGATGGTGAAAGTGCTGGGGGTGGGGAGTGGGGAGGACTGGACTGTGGTGTGTACTGAGAAACAGGCAGAGATTTAATTTAAAAGAAGGAACTCAGCTGGCCAGAACGCAGGCTTTGTTGGGAGTCGTAAAAGCTTTCAGGTGGACGGGCACAGGGATGTTGGTTATTTGAGGACAGGAGGAAGTGGTACTCAGAAAGGCAAGTATCACTTAGAAAGCTGGTGCTGGAAGGAATGGTAACAGCCTGCACAGGAATATAACAGAATGGAGACAGATTATGAGCGAGCTTGCGGGGGGTGGGGTGGGGGTAGAGATTCAATGGGTTGCTTAAAGTAATGAGAATAGGGGGTGAACGTGAAGGAGTCCTATCTGTATTTCATAACCACAGTTTATGGGAGTATTTGTGCAATATGCTAGGAATTTAAAATAGTTTTTAAAAGATGAAGGTCACATTCTGTTCTTGTTCAAACTAGCAGGAACAAAAAGTTCCTCCCTTCACCTTGCCTGTTCACTTGAGTCTTCTCCACAGTTATGGATGAGTAGACTCACTGATGTGCAAGAACATTTTGTCCTCAACTCCAACTAGAGGTTAAGGGCTATGCTCAAGGCCACAAGGAGATAAACCCAGAGAAATTCATTTCAGATTTGCAGATGATGCTTCAAAGCTTAAAAACCAGGGAGTTAATCTCAGAAGATAATACTGTAGCCCCATGCTTTCAATCAAATCAGTATATCTTTAAAAAAAAGTCTTTCTTCTGATGATAGGTGAAGATTCTGACAAAGGCCTAAAAGGTCTAAATTGAATAGTTTTACCAACGAAGTTTGGAGACTATAATCCAAGCTCCCAAGCCCATGCTACACGTATGACTTAACTTTCCCAGGGCATTTCCATCATGCCCTTAAGGATGATTCAACTCAACTGGCTGTTCAGTACTGTTGCTACATTCTCACCTTCCAGATACGATTCATAGTCATCAGGCTGCTGCAGAAAAGCCTTCAGATTATTTAAAATTTTCTGTTGTCGTAGGTAGTAAAGGATTTTTTTCGCATAATATTTCCAGGTCAAAGCTTTCCTGGGTGGGGAAGAAAACCATAGAGTTAGTCAGTGAACATTAGAATTTTATAATCACTTAAATCTTTTATTTCACACAAATCATACCGTGTAAAGGGTTTACTTAGCAAAACACACAAACAATACCATAACTGGTTTATGATCATATAGGTCTTATTCTCACTGAAGCAGACAGCAGAACTTAGGACTTCACATTTATAAAACAACACTAAACTGGTCATGCTGAAATTTAAGTAAGTTATCTGCCTGGCTTCATAAAAAGGAAAGCTGGAAAGACAGGGTTGCTGGGCAAGTCTCAGAAGAGGAGAGAAGGGCACCTGGAAAGCCTTTGCTGGCTGCTGGGTGACCACCTCTGGTAATCCAGGCCTTCTCCTTTCATGGACACGAAACCCCATCTAGTCTCATGGCTCCAAATATTGTCCCTGCTCACAGCCCCCAACAGAATATCCCCCTGAACTCTACACCCCCCACCTGGATGTCTGGAGAGCACTTTAAAGGTGCTTCCTATTCCCAACTGAATATTCCCACCTCAGACAAAGCTGACTCCATCACCAGGTAGGTCAGGACCTCGGAGTCATCCATGACTCCTTGCTGTCTCTCATGCCATACTCTATCAACGGCAGATGCTATTGGTTCTATTTTTGAAACAGAAATATGTCAGAAATGAGAACTTTTCTCACTAATTCATCTTGGTTTTTGGTAGTGTCTGGGCTTTGCACATGTAACCCCAAGTGGCCTCTCAGGTTCATTTTTTCCCAAGATTTCAGAGAGGTGGGGAAAGACCAAACAGTGAGAGAAGAGAAACCATGACACTAATTCCTAGGTACTGTCCATGCTACTCCTATGTGTCGCCAGGACCCTGGCATGGTGAGGTGTATGCTCTACTGGGTGAGCTGCCCCCTGGCCCCTGTCATCTTTAGTCTCACAGCAGCACCCCGAGTCAAAAACCTTGCCCCTCTGGAGTCCTTGCAGCTGGAGTGCTCCAGTGAGTACAACTGTGTCTTCTGCCTCAAAAGTCCCACTGTTTACCACCTCACTCAAAGTGAAAGCCCAAGTCTAAATGACCTAAAAACTCTCACCCCATTTCCTCTGACCTCAATTCCATCCCCTCTAGACCCCCAGTCTAGGTACTGGCCTAGGCTTTCCTGCTGTTCTTTCATCAGGCCTGGTGCTCACTCAGCACTCTCAGTTCTTTCTGACTAGAACATTCTTTCCCTGCATTCTGCAATCTGCACTCTTACTTCCTAGTGTTGATTTAAATGTCCCTTCAAGTAAGGTCTTCGCTCATCGTTCTCTTTAAAACTCTACCTGCAACCACCCACCACCCCCTCTCACCTTCTATCCTGATGAACATTTTGCATTTCTTAATGTAGTATTTTATTTTACTTTGTGTAGCACCTGCCTCTCCCACTGGCTTAAGCTATATGAAGACAAGGTGGGTGTAGGAATGTGTCTGCGTGCACACGTACAGAGTTCACTACTGTCTCTCCAGTGCTCAGAAGAATCTGGCATACAGTAGATGATTAAGTGTATGAAATTCTCCACTGGAACTCCCAGATAATATACACAGGGATCCTGGGAAGCAGGAAGGAAGGAGACATTACTCAATTTGTCTGCCTGACTTCATTAAAAAAAAAGAGGCACTTTCAATATTTAGAAAGTAAATAAAATCAGTAGAGCTAGGCTTCACTAGCTTTTAAACCTTAACATTCTAGAAGATCACATGAAACAAACAAATTGCTTGCTTATGCTGAATAAACTGTTTTAAGGCAAAAAGCCTTGTAGTTACTATTCAGGTCAAGAAAGAGAACCTTGCAGACACCCCTAAAAATCCTCCACAGGCTTTCACTCTTTCCTCAATCCACATGTCTATGGTCACTTTGCCTCTCTTGTTAGCACACGTCTGCGTTTCTAACACACTTCCTTTTAAAAAAATTTTTATATTTATTTATTTTCCCTTTTGTTGCCCATTTTTTATTGTTGTAGTTATTAGTGCTGTTGTTATTGATGTCGTCGTCGTTAGATAGGACAAAGAGAAATGGAGAGAGGAGGGGAAGACAGAGAGGGGGAGAGAAAGATAGACACCTGCAGACCTGCTTCACCGCCTGTGAAGCGACGCCCCTGCAGGTGGGGAACTGGGGGCTCGAACTGGGATCCTTTCGCTGGTCCTTGCGCTTTGCGCTACATGCGCTTAACCTGCTGTGCTACCGCCTACTCCCCTTAACACTCTTCTGTCCTGAAACTTTTAAGACTCCGCACTATAGGATATACCCCCCCCCCAACACATACATATCTTCTCCCTTACATTTTATTCGTGGATGAAACCTGGCTATTCTTAATCCCCCAGTTTCAAATCTGTTTATTACATCCACATGTAAAATTCACTGTGTTCTCCTGTCTTCTGACCTTCCTATAAATTGGATGCAGAAACTTGATCAAATTCAGAGTCCATTTATTTGGCAAGGTTACCTCACAGGTGGTAGCAAGTTTCTCCATCCAGAGGACAGCATGGCTAACTGCTGCTTTTTTGTGATTTCAACAATTACTGCTACACAAAATCCAAGTGCCTTAAGTCACTGGCAGTTCCAACATGGTGATCAGGGTCTTAACCTTGCCTTCTTTCATTCAACCTTTCCTTCTTCATTGATCAGCCAGACCACTATGTCTATAAAGAATATTTCCCTCCTCTACTGTTTCCCCACACCCCTTAAGTAAGATATTTAAATACTTAAGAGAAGGAGAAATACCTATTTTTTTTTGATTTACTGATTTTCAGAATTATTGTGGGTGTCTGTTATCCTCTAAATGTGATACACTAGGTAAGTATTATGCACTCATAAAGTCAACAGGTCTGACGCGTTTCAGCCAGTCTACTTACTACCTACACTGATGCTTCAACTGGCCTATCTCTGGCCAGTAGGAACCTGATCACATAGGCCTCTGAATACTGGTAGTCAGTCAGCAGTCTGTCCTGCACTGGACCGTAGCCATTTCCTGGGAAATACTGCCAAATCCTGGGAAATGGTACATAAAGACCATGATCTGGAAACTGGGGCGATCATGTCAACCAGGGCGGCTGTTTCTAGACATTTTCAGTGGGCAGAGATAGAAATCTAGTTTATACATGTGTTCACAAGTACACAAAACCCCTACATATGTTTAAATATATCTTAAGAATTCATGCTGACACGTCTAATTCAAATTCAGAACTATGCAGCTTTTGCCGTTTTTGTAGTGTATCATTTTTTCTTCTAGAAGAACGTTGCTTCTCTGGTTATGTAATTACTCATCTGCTTCACTCCACTGTTCCCTCTCATATACACACAAGCTTCAGAATAAAACCAATGTTTTCACCACTTTGATCATCATCGAGAACAGCAAATTAATTATTATACTCTTCCCCATTTTCTGTTCACCGTTTTAAAACCAGCTGTACTGTATCTTACACTGTCAGAAACTATGGTCATTAACAGAATACTTTCTACCTTAGTAACTGTCACCTGGATTTAATTCTACAAGTAAATATTTATCTAACGGCGCGCCACTAATCCTTATGTCAGTGTCTTTCTGGCTGTTTTAAGTTCACTTTCTAGGACACTTCCCACGGAGGAATCAAAAGTTCCTGAGTTGCTCCAAGTATGTAACTTTCTTTTTTCTTTTCTTTTGGCCTCTACGGTTATCGCCGGGGTTCAACTCCTATACTACTAATCCACTGCTTCTGGAGGCCATCCTCCTTTTTTAATTGGACAGGACAGAGAGAGATTGAGAGAGGAGGGAGGTGGTCCAGTGGCTAAGGCACTAAACTCTCAAGCAGGAGGTCCATAGTTCAATCCCTGGCAGCACATGTACCAGAGTGATGCCTGGTTCTTTCTCTCTCTCCTATCTTGCTCATTAATAAATAAAATATTTAAAAAAAAAAAGGAGGGAGAGATAAGAGAGGAGGAAAGAAAGACACCAGCAAGCCTGCTTCACTACTTGTGAAGCACCCCTCATACCCTCGCAGGTGGGGGGCTAGGGGCTCAAACTAAGATCTTTGCACTTCACAGTTTGTGCACTTAACCGATGAACTACTGCCCTGACCACCTTGGTAACTTTGGAAGTTATTCTGAATGGATACAGAAGTCCGTGGCTGATATTTTCAACCTTTATGTATCTTTGACATGCTACTTTTTCCGTCATCTGCATAAACTGTTACTGTTGTGAAGTCTGATGGTATTTTATTTTTTGACGTAATCTTTTTTCTCTTTTTTTTTGCTTGGAGGTGCAAAAACTTTCCTGTCTTTAAAATTCAGTAGAGTTGCTGGAATAGGTTTCTCAGGAACAGTAAGTCGCCTTTTGATATGCTACTTTCACTCCTTACTGCAGAATGTACTCTTCGCAAACACCACACTGAACCATAAAGAAAGATTGCTTTCACATATCCAGGGGCTGGTTGACATTTCCAGAATTATTCTCCTTTCTATACTCTCCACATGGAAGCAGTGAATACAAATAGGGTTCTTCATGAAAACCAGACCCCAAATACTATTCCCTGTCCTTTTAAAAATTACTGTTTTAAGGCTCAAAATAGATGTGTCAGGTAGAAAGGGTAATATGTTTATAATATTCATCTCATGTTTTTAGTAGCTGTGCATATGCAGTATTTCTATTTCTGATCTATCAAAAACAGTATTTCATTTTATTTAACATTTTTGAAGAGCTTTATTATTATTTTTTTTACACCATTGTAAATTACTTCTATTTACTCTTCTGTGAATGCCATGCTCTGACCCTTTGCATAGGTTCCAAGCTCTTTTTAGGAGTCTTAAGAGTTCTATTACATTGGGTTTCTTTGGACAAGCAGTAGCTTTTTTTTTTTTATTACAAAATGACTGTCCTTTCACTGCTGCTGCACTATCGTCTTGGTTAATAAGGTCCTCCTGGACAACACAGCAAGTACCCTATTTTCTGAGGGATTTTCACTGTGGTACTTTTAACACTGTGGTACTTTTAAACTTTAGACTACTGTTTTGAAGTTTAATTTGTGCCTAATGCAAATTTTACTTTCCTTCTGATGGATATTTGTCCATCTCCTATACCACTTTAACAACCCATCATTTCCTCCAGGTTTTGGTATATTTAATTATCTATCGTTTATAGCCGGGATGTTTCGGAATTACCCTTTCTCACTGATGTAGCTATCTACTTGTATTCATAAGTAGAAAATGGTCAAATAAGGAGAAGCTTTGTTTACGTTCTTCCTCAGCAAAGCTATACCAACATGTGGAGCCACATACGCAGAAACAGACCTGAAATCCAGATGGATAAGCTTCCATAGCAAGACCAATGGAGAGTATGCAGGCAGTGAGGACAGAGATACCTCATCCAAGAAAGAATCCCACTTTGTGGCAGTGAGCGACAGTCAGGAAGGATCACTAAGCTTCAGACCTCTACTCCAGGGAGCACAGGGCTATGTTGTACGTGAGTCCTAGCACCTCAATCCTAGATGTACAGAGCTGAAATGAGAGGCGAGAAACTATAGATTGGCAACCAGTGCCACCCTGATAACATCTGCAGCCCTGCAGAGAGCTGGACTTGTGGACTTCATGTTGGAATTCAACCTTTATTTTAACAGATCCTGAGTGGGGGCAAATTCCAAGAGGAGAACTCCAGAGTGCTAGCTCCTAACAGACACACTCGATGCCTCTTGTCGGCACATCCCCGAGTGCTAGAAACAAGAGGCACTCTCACAGCCAGTAAGCAACCTGCAGACTACTCCCTCTGAAATATCTGTACACACTCTGTTAATATCTGAAACTGACAACTCAGCCTCCTTTCAGACCCAAACCCATGACCACAGCAGCTTATTGGCTGCTAGGCGCTAGGGACCTCGAATACCTGGTCGTTGTTCAGGCCCGCACAAACAGGGATCCCTTGCTCAGATACTCACAGAACACCAACCATAATGAGTAGAGGAAATCACCCGCACTGATGAATCAAGACAAAAACCTGGGGGGAAGAGAAACCAAACACAAGAAAGATATGTAAACTTTCTAACGAGTGTAAAGCAACAGTACTAAGGATTCACACTGAAATGAGAAGATCAGTGGAAGAAGACTTCAACAAAATTGGAGAAAGTGCAAGAAAAGTCCCAACAGGTATCTTGAAATGAAAGAATGCAGCAGCTGAACTTAAATGAAGGAGAGGGAATTAACAGCAGAAAGACAGAAGTCAAAGGTCAAATGCCAAATCAGTGAGCTCTATGATTGGATAAAAGAACCCATCAAAGTAAAAAAGACAAAAATAAATGAAGATAGTATAGAGAGTTATGGGACAACATCGAGAGAAATAATATTTATAGAGGTTCCAGAAAGAGACAGAGAAAGAAACAGAATTCTTATTTGAAGAAATAATAGTTGTGCCCTTCCCCAAAGTAGGAAAGAAGACAAGATACTTAGATTCAGGAAGTTCAAAAAATTCCCAGCAAAGTAAGTCCAAACAGATGCCTGTCAAGGTGCATTATATTCAAAAACTTAAAATGGCAAAGGAAAAAAAAAAAAAAGATCAAAAGAGCAGCAAGAAAAAAAGCAGTCACAAATAATAAACCCCTCTAAGGTTATCAGCTGATTTCTCAACAGGAACTTCAAAGGCCAGGAGGGAACGGCATGATATATACAAAGTGTAGAACAGAAAAGAACACTCCAACCAAGAACACTCCCTCAGCAAGGTTATCAATCAGATCTGAAGGAGTAATAAAGAGTTTCTCTGATAAAGAAGTTAGTGAGACTCATTACCGCTAAAGTGGCCCTATAAAAATAGTAGAAAGATTTCTATAAAGGGAAAATAACAAATGACTGCACCCATATGGGGCATATAAATAAACCAAGCAGGAACAGGAGAGGGCTCACCTGGTAGAAAGCTTTAGGACACAAGTCTGAGCCCCCAGCACTACAATGGCACCATGCCTGGAACCAGGACAAACTCCTTAAGTGGCAGATGTGTGATAAAATACCGCACCTGCTCTTTATCTCCCTCTATACCTATCTTCCTGAAATCTAAAGTAAAAAATAAAGACTACTGGGAGCAGTGGAAGTGCACACACATGAGCTTGGCATGCACAAATGTGCACACACAGACACAAAGGGATGAAAAGGGAAGGCAAGGGCAAAGCAAGATGAAAACAACCCTCTGATTCAGGCCGCAGAACTAAGCTCACCAAAGGTGGAGGCGGGGAGGGGCTTTCAGAGTGGAGGGGCTGCAGTAGATTTTGGTGGAGGAATACTGGTATTTTGGTGTGGTAACACAAAAAATTTTCCCCCTTTTGTTGCCCTTGTTGTTTATCGTTGTTGTTATTATTGTAGTTGGATAGGACAGAGAGAAATTGAGAGAGGTGAGGAAGACAAAGAGGGCGAGAGAAAGATAGACACCTGCAGACCTGCTTCACTGCTTGTGAAGCAATTCCCCTGTAGGCAGCCAGGGGCTCGAACCGGGATCCTTAAGCCGGTCCTTGCTTCGTGCCACATGCGCTTAACCCGCTGTGCTACCGCCTGGCCCCCAGTAACACATATTTTGAAATCTGAAATCCTACTTCCAAATCATACAGTCTTGTAAACCAATGCTACATCAAGAAAGAAATTAATGAAGCAAGGCTTGAGAGGTGGCTCAGCCTGTTAGAGAACCAACTTCTATGTCTGAGGCCCAGAGATGACAGGTTCAATTGCTGGCATCGCTAGCTGAACAGCACTCCGGTTTTCTCCCTCCTTCCTCTCATTCTCCTTTACTCATAATACAATAAGTAGATAATTTAAAAGTAAACATTGCTATAGTTTTTGATTACAGGTAGTTTTATAGTAGGTTTTTCTAGTGATGTAACTTCCCCCGATAATTACTGAAAACTGATTTTTCTAAATACTTTTCTATACATATTTACTTATGACAATATTCCTGATTAACACACACGTGCTCTCTCTTCTCCCCTTCTAACTCTTTGGGTCCTAATTAGAATGGCACTGGTTTATGGATTATTTTTAGAGTAACTGAAATTTTTTGTGTTAGTCTTTCAATTCAAGGACATGAATCTATTATTTAGAAATGAAACAGAAACATTACCCTCCAGAATAACAGTAATGGAGGGGGAAAAAAGCAGTTACTCATCAACAGATAATCGGACAGGTAAATTATGGTAGTTTTCTGTAAGGTAGTGTTCAAAGAGAGAAAACGTAGCTAAGTACTTATTTTGTGAAGACAGCCTGATGAAATAGTAATCTTGCATCTTTTGGAGACTGATGGACACAAGTTTTAGATGAGTAAAGATGCTCACTCCTAATGATGATACACTCTCTCCTCCATCCCCATATACTTCCGTGTCTATTGGTATGGAAAGGTAAGACCGTAAGGGTGAGGGAGTGTGCAAGTGAGAATCAGAGAAGGTTAACGGGGGGAGGGAGGAAGGAAAAGCAGCATCAATGAGAAAAAGGGGGAAGCAAAGAGGCTGTAAACCAGACTTTCATGCCTGAAGCCTGAGGTCCCAGGTTCATCTTTCACTCTGGTCTCTCCATCTGTCTCTCATTAAAATAAATAAATGAGTAAGAAAGAAAGAAAACACTTTAAAGCCTGCACCACATAGTAAATCAAAACCAATAAAATCAACGTGTATGACTTTTATGTACTTAGAAGTACATTTGTATTTATGTTAAAAAGACAGGTCAGCTTTTATTTTTAAGGCTGTGCAGGACCATTAGATCATACTTCAATTCATTTCTAGATAAACCAAAATAGAAACAGAAAACGACCTCTACATCTAAGCTCATCCAAGGCCTAGAATAGAGACACATCTTACCTCTCCCTACAGTTGTTACACTGACAGATACTGCTCTCTCTTATAGCCCCTTAAATAAGAAAAATATGCCTTGCTTGTGAAATATACTCCACAGTGATTTCTCATAAGGAAGAAACAAAATTAGTTTTTCTTTTTCCAAAATAATTTTACATCAGTACTAAAGTTTCCAAAATTTTTAGAGCAAAAAAAAATTTTCCAAAGGTTAATTAGGTTGGAAGCCAAGTTGTCTTTCAGAAATTAGCCCTCACAGCAGAAAATTTAAGGTAGAAAAAATTTTAGGACACAATCAAATGGGTCCTTGATCAGAATAAAAGGTTCAACCAAATATGTTTATCGCTAGAGTGTGATTATTTATCAAAACTAAGATATTGTAAATAATCATCCATTAAGATATGCCAAAGAAGTTATTTAAAATGTTTTCAATTTATGGCAGGTGAATGATGGTGATAATAAAAGAAAGATTATCTGTTACTCAGGAAATAATGGAAGAATAAAGCACAGTATTTGCCTTATTGTAGTACTAAGCAGTAATTCTCTTTTCTTTCAAAATAATTTTTTCAAGGTTCCTCTAAGTAGCAATTTCCTTAGAGGATAAGATAAATAGTTCAGTGGAAGGACACAGGCCTTGCAAGCCTGAGATCCCAGTTTTGATCCTTGGTGTCACATATGCCAAGGCTAAGTGGCTCACTCAATTGTCTCAGTGTATTTATCTTATATACAGAGAATCTTCCCCGCCCCCCAAAATGTAACTATGACAAGAAATGAAATACTTTTGAAAACATACCCCCAGGGTTCATCCATATACAAACTACCACAATTAACTGCAGGGTTGTTAGTAGTGGTAAATAAAAAAAAAAAACCTCTGCTGAAACTTGTTTTGTGACTTACCTTCCTTCCATATTTAAGATACACACCAGTTCATCCTCAAAAAATATCTCTGGTCCCTCAAGATTCTCAATGTCACTAAAACCATTGCAAGGGACCTATGAAGAAGATAGAGAAACAGGCTTAGTTAATGAGTAAGGAGGTCACCGTCACTCTCATACACAAATCAACCCAAGTTGAAGCCCGCACATTCCCACGGGAGATGGCACAGCTATGCTGTAGTTTCTTGCACCACTCACCAGAGGGAAAGCTACATGTCAAGTAACAATTTGTTCAGATTGTTTTAGCTCTAATTTTCTTTTCTTCTTTCTTTTTAGACTTGACTTGTTAATGAGAGAGATAAGAGAGAATGAGAACCAGAAATTACTCTGGTACATGTGTTGCCAGGGATTGAACATAGGGCCTCATGCTTGAGAGTCCAACACCTTATCCACTGTGCCACACATCCTGGACTGCTATAGTTATATTTTCATAAATTAAAACTCCTTAGTTTATAACACAAGAGTTTAAATGTTAAAAAGAAAAGTCTCTGGAACAAGGATCAGAAATACAAACTCTCCTTACTGACTATCTCACTGGCCTAGCACTCATGTGGGAAGGAGGGTGGGCCAGAGAAATCCCTCTAGTGCTTTGGGCAATTCGACCTGCTGGGCGTGTTTATTCTTTCTAATCTTTAATTTATTGGACAAAGTGAAATCAAGAGAGAAAGGGGAGACAGAGGGCAAGAGAGACACCTGTAGCACTGCTTCACTGCTTTCAAAACTTTCCCCCTGCAGGTGGAGTCATGGGGGCTTGACCCCAGGTCCTTGTGCATTATAACGTGTATGATGTACCAGCAGTGCCACCATAGCCCCTTGGGCATGTCTTTTCCCTGTTAACAAAGGCAGTAGCACCAACATGTTGTAATATCCCTTCAGTCTGAAATTTGAAGACTTTTCCCACTTATTTTTTGAAAGTGGGCAGGAAAAATCATGCCAATCCAGTGGATGCTTTAAACACAGGAAAGCAAGGGCCCTAGAGTGAATGTTATCACCCACCTATAGTTGTTAGTATACTCTTGCTAAAGTCCTTGACAAAGTTCTAATTAAGTAACGGTTCAGGGAAAGAGGGAGCTAAGGACAGAGACAAACCTAGTTATCATTATCCAACAAAGGCAAGGGCAGTGTTAAAAATGCACACAAAGGAGTCTGACGGTGCAGCGGGTTAAGCACAGGTGGCGCAAAGTTCAACGACAGGAATAAGGATCCCGGTTCAAGCCCCCGGCTCCCCACCTGCGGGGGGGGGGGGGGGTGTCACTTCAAAGGCGGTGAAGTAGGTCTGCAGGTGTCTATCAGACCCCTCTCTGTTGTCCCCTCCTCTCTCCATTTCTCTCGGTCCTATCCAGCAACAACGATATCAATAACAACAATAACTACAATAAAACAAGGGCAAAAAAAGGGAACAAATATTTAAAAAATGCACACAGAACCAGCTGGAACAGAAGTTGTGAACTGGTTGCCCCTGACCCAAAATATGCAAAATACATTTAAAGCAGTATTTAAAATCATGTATCATGAATGTTTTTAGTCTGGGTGTGGTTTATTCAGGAACTGTAGTAGGAAACATCTATTTTTAATTTAGTAGAGTAAGGGGTTCAAATTTGCCCCAAGAGGCTCAGTGGCATCATACATCTGGGAGGACCTGGGTTCATTCCTGCTCTGCTGCATTAAAAAAAAAAAAAGTAGGACTGGGGCTCGGGTGGTAGCACAGCGAGTCAAGTGCACACAGTGCAAAGCACAAGGACTGGCATAAGAATTCCAGTTCGAGTCCTCGACTCCCACTTCACAGGCAGTGAAGCAGGTCTGTAGGTGTCTATCTTTCTCTTTCTCTCCCCCTCCTCTCTCTATTTCTATCTTATCCAAAAACCAACAACATCATCAACAACAATAATAACTACAACAGGGCTACAACAACAAGGAGGGGAAGGGCCTCCAGGAGCAGTGGATTCATGGTGCAGGCACTGAGCCCCAGCAATAACCACCCTGGAGGCAAAAAAAAAAAAAAAGTAGGACAGAGTTGCTCAAAATTTGAATTCTCCCTTTCAAAATTTGAAAAGTCTGGAAAAGTTTTTCTGGGTAGGCATTCCAGTAACTAAAATCAGAAAAATAATCTTCAATAAACCAGTAGAGTAAAATAAACCAGATCGACTGTTTCCAGATCCCCCAACCAGAAACAAATTTAAAAGGAATCTAATATATTAGGATGCAATATTTTTCAGTTAAAAACAAACAAACAACAACAACAACCAAGAATCCGCATTTGATACAGAAACTTCTGTAAGATACTTTATGAAAGGCAGTCCAAAACCAAACAAAACCACCTCTAACCCCCCCCTTTCAAAATAAAATAAAACAAAAACAATGAAATAAACATGCATTTCCAGCCACATTCACGACAAAAGCAACTTTCCAGGGCTAATGAACAAAGACAATTTGACTGGGGAGGGGGGTGGAGAAGGGGGAAGGAATCCTTCTGATCCCCATGGAGGTCTCAGTCCTCCAGGTTGTTGTAATAACGATGCAGCTCTAGCTACTGGCTAGAACCTGCAAAGCCAGAGAGAAACACATTAATTCTATCAATCCTTGGGGGGGGCGGGGGAGAAAAATCTGGTTTGTGGAATCATGGGCCTTCCACATTATGTGGCAGTTACAGAAGAGTGTGTGTGTGTGTGTGTGTGTGTGTGTGTGTGTGTGTCCGTGTCCCTTGCGAAGCGCAATAACGCCGATTATGTGGCAGTTACAGAAGAGTGTGTGTGTGTGTGTGTGTGTGTGTGTGTGTGTGTGTGTCCGTCCGTGTCCCTTGCGAAGCGCAATAACGCCGATCAGGATTCCCTCCACATTGAGCTGCGGGGCCCTTCTTGTCCCCTCTCCCTGCCCACTTCTTTCTCTGGCGGGGACAAATGGCTCCGTGTTGCTGGACTGGGGGGAAAGGACACAATGCCTCTTGCAGCCCAAGTGAGTAAGGGATTGTGTGAGGGCCCTGAGGAGGGAGGGAGCTACCGAATAGAGGCGGATGAGTGGCACTCTCTCTCTCTCTCTCTCTCCCCCCCTCCCTCCAGGCAGGAGCTTTGAGCGACATGGACAGATCCTTACGTGCTCGGAAAAGAACCTCTTGGAGAAGGAGGCTACGATCTTCCGGGCTTCGAGCCCAGCTTTCTGCCGAACTTTATACTCCTCCAGCCAGTTGACGTAGTCGGTGGGGCTGTAGTGTTTCATGAGGGAGGGCCACCTACAAGGAGAGAGGCAGCCGCTGAGCTCCCCAGCACAGGCCGGCGGGGGTCGCCGCGTGACCCTGCCCCCTGCATCCGGGTCTCCAGGCCCCCACCTAGAAGCTGGGGGGGGGCGCGGTGGGCAGCGCCGACCGTCACGGCGGTGACAATGGCACTTGAGCGCATTGGGAGCCGGGCCCCCGCGCGTCCGTTCATCCGTCCATCCATCCGTACGTCCGGCCCGCCGCGCACGCATCCCGTCGCTTAATAACCACCACAGCCCGAGGGCAGGCAGCCTGATGAGCATCGCTCCGAGGGGCAGCGACGAGGCTCCAGAAGGGGGCGGCGGGGGGGGGGGGGTGCGGGGAGGCTGCGGAGGAGGGACCCCCCCACCCAGCCAAGGTCACGGCGCGAGTGTGCGGGGCCGGCCGCCCCCGGGATGCGCGGCGAGGATGCCCGCAGCGCCGGGGCCCCGTAAACAGCTCCGCGGGGGCGGCCACAAAAGGAGCGCGCGCCAGGGCCGGGCTGCGCGGGCGCCGCGTCATCGGGATGGAGGCCGGGCGGCGGGCGCTCCCCGAGGGGCGGCGGGGTCCCGGGGGGGGGGGGGCGCGGGGCCCGCGGCGGCCCGGAGGCCTTTGTCTGGCGGCCCGCGGGCAGGGGCTCCCGGGGAGGGTCCGCGCGCGGGGCGGCGGCGCGGGGGCCCGGGGCGGAGGCGGCGGCGGGCTCACCTCACCCGGAACTGCTCCTTCCACACCTTCCCGCTGCTCTGGCACAGCTCGCGCAGCCGCCGGCAGGTGCTGGACACGCGGCCGATATCGGCAGCCGACAGCGAGCCGCTGCACAGGATGTACTCCAGCACCTCGCCCGGAAGGTTGACGAGGCAGCTGAGGCCCGCCGGCTCGGGCGAGGCCTCCTCGGGCAGTGCGGGCACCACCTCCATCGCGCTGTCGACCGCTGCCGCCGCCATCTTGTCCGCGTACCTGGGGGCCCGGGCTCGCTCGCTGGCTCTCGCGCGCGCGCGCCGGGACGCCCCGCCTGGCCCCGCCCACCCGGCTCGAGGGGCGGGTGGAGGGAAAACCCCGCCCACGCGCGGGCCACGCCCCCGGCCCGGGGCTTCAGGGAAGGCTGCGTGGCCAGGAAGGAAACGCCTTTTGGAAAACAGCTGCCCTGCAGGACTGGGAGCCCGGAATGGACAATGACAACAACATCCATCTTCGAGACTTGTCGGAGCACTTCCGCTGCTTGAGTTCAACAGACCTTCCTTAAAACCCTAGGAACTATGATTAGGCTCCCTGCGTCACAGATGGGGAAACTGGGACCCAGGGGGAGAAATCGACTTGCTTAGAGTCCCAGGTCCTTGGTTCCAACCCAGATTCCTCTGACTTCCGCTACACTGGGCTCTAAGCCAGTTCTAAGTCAGTCGGCTTAATAACAGCCAGCTGGATATTATGTCTTAATATCTAATTTTTATTTTAATTAGATACACAGAGAAAGATACAGTCCACAAGCTGAATATTCTCCAGTAGGTGCCTTACCAGTCACGCCATATTCCTTTGATAATATCTAAACCCAACAGCGCGCCAGCCTTGAAAATTCCCGGGGCAGGCAAATCCAGTTTAGTCAAACCAACTGAACTTCACTTAGCTCTTTTTGCAAGACTGACCCGACCTGGGCCGCTTCTTGGTTTTGCCTCTGGAAATCCTAAGTGAAACTTAAATTTCCCAGGTTGCTGTGAGGGGACTGCTGCTCGATTCCTTACCAATTAAGAAAGTTGTAACATAAGCAAGCACTGTGGAGTGTGGAGAATAAACAGCCCTTGCCTTCCACCACACAAGCTACTTTGTAACCACACACCCCAGAGCCTCATTCCAAGATCAGGTTTGCAAACTGTCTCCTGTGTGCACACTGAACTTTCACAATACTTACTGCTTCAGGGATCCACGGGCTTGACTTCGGATTTTTGCTTTTTTAATGAGGTGCTCGGGGGATGAA